>NW_027270983.1:80000-680000 GCF_040938485.1 Diadema antillarum
GACATCGCATTTAAATCCATGATTTTAGATATGATGCCTCAAACCGATTTTGCTCAAATTTTGTGAGTAACTAGGAAACTTGTGAAGCTTTATGGACATAATCAAGCGAATTGCCGCAGTCCTTTCATTTTCGCGTTGCATTGCAAAAAAGCGTGGAGACTCCTTATAAGGGGTGCCCCGGGGGTTACTTATAAGGGGGACGGGGTTACTTATAAGGGGGACGGGTTACTTATAAGGAGGGGCCCCCCTTGTGAGTGGGTTTCCCGAACTGACATGTAGTTATTCAGTAACCTAAATACTTGCATCTGAGCGAGATTCAAGTCCAGTACTCGCAGTAGAAATGGAATTTTCATCATTTTGTCATTATCTACTTCTCGGAATAATCTCAATCGCAGCTAACATTAGATCTACTCACTCAGCGATAACTGCGTTGCACAGGAGCAGACAGCGCAGCACGATGTACAAAGGCACCATGTACAAAACACACGGCAGCACAGCAGCGCAGCAAGCACCGCGATTGATCTGAATGTAGCTAGACACTATCTCACAGAGACCACGGCAAGTTCTTCTATGGTGTCTTTACAAAGAAAATACCATTTCTAGGAAGGGGGAATAGATTCTACCTGAAAATAAAAGAAGAAAAGAAAGAGAATGATATAAGTGGCAGCATACACTTGCGCACATGCTCAACCGCTGCCATGAATCTACAACCGCTAGCTGAGTAGTGGAAGACTTTGCCACAACCGCTAACGGAAAACTTGGCCGATTGCAAGGAAAAAACAACTTTTAGCTTTTCAACGACACCATATCCATAGAAAAAGCTGCTGTGTTGCTACATTTAGACCAATTCGTAATTGTGCTTGTGCACTGAGCAGCAATTCCAGCGATAGCGATCAAGATTTTCCAACGATTTTCCGACACTTGTAAACGCTAAAAACTAAAGTACACTAGCGCCAAAATTTACACTTGGAAAAAAACAACAGCTCTGAATAGGGTATAACTCAGCACTGTGATGCAATGTGTAGCATATCACAATGGAGGTGATGCTGGAGCTCATCTCCAGATCTGTTTCTGTTTCTGTTCCTGTTCTGTCAGTAGTATTTATAGGCCTTTAAGTAAACTTAATTTTGTAGGGAGGGTTAGCCCGACCAGACCCTGTGAGCTGAGAAGCGCTATTTATACAGCGACTGGGCTGTGTATAGTTAGGCGAGGGTCTACTCAGTCAGACTCGGACTCAGAGTCGGGATTAATTGTGTCTTCTCCACCAATGACATTAACTTGTACAATGTCTCAGAATTTAAGAATCTGTTCATAATTTAAATTTGATAATTGCTTGCCTTGGGTCTTTGCTTGGCACCACACTGCCTATGCACTGTAGCATTCCAGTCCCACACTGTTCAATGCTCACTAACTGTTCTGTGAAAAAGGAATTGGCAAGTGCTTAGTTGAAGAGGCATGTTATTGTTTAATAGTGAGGACATGGTCTACTAAAGTCTTAGCCCGACCACGCACGGCGTCTGACGGTGTGTGATACACATATCTACTAAACCCCATACACATATCTACTGAGCCCCTTGAACACGGCCACACAACAACAAAACTGTTGAAAATTTCTACATTCTTATCACAAATTTTATGAATCACTCACATGAATTGAGGTGCTTGGACTATGAGCATGGTATTTCAGTCCATAGTGAGCCCTCACGCAACATACACTGAGCAAAAAGTCCAATCTTTAACCCGGAATGCTGTGATCATCGCTTTGAACGATGCAAACTGCGCTGCTAGAGTTTGTACGCCCGCGCGGCCGACAGCGCCCCCTTTGCCCATTATTTGGCAGTGCTGCGCCGACATTCTGCGATTTCTATGATTTCTGCGGCGTATACGATTAAAAAAGGCTTCATTTTCGGTAAGTTGTGATATCTGTATGTCAATATTGATAGCTGAAGACGGTAGCTGAATAGATAAAGTTTTCATCTCATGTAGTCTGAGTAACAAATATGGTGCAGTAAATTCAAAATAGAATCGGCGCCCCAGAATTATAAGATTACGTAGTGTCCACACTGTACAGCCCTGTCGTGACGTACACCAAAATGGGTACAGCGACAGGACTGTGTATAGTTACTTAAGTCTAAACTCATATGCTTGCAGTTTAATATTTCTCAGTGCATTATATCGGTTACGACATAGGCTTAGTTCGATAGCCAATTCAATTAGACCTTTAGTTTTAGAATCTAGACATCTCACAGTCACACAGAACAGCCAATTCTCAATTCAATCAAAGAGATGAGACTACCTTGTGGAAATTAAACCGAAATAGATAAATGAATAAATAAATCAAAGAGATTGCTAGTTGCTTCAGTTGAGATCGGAAGGATTGTCAAAAATGCCCGTCATGCATGCGGCGGTGCAAATGCTTATCTCAACGAAACCGTGTATGCAACTTGCAAGGTTTGCGCGACTCTTTCAATGCACATGCTGCGCTTGTTTTATGCGGAGCATTTCCATTTAAAGTAAGTGTCTTTGATCAAAGCTGCTAGAAACCTATAACATATTTTGAATTAGCACAGTGATGTTCAGGCTATACATGTCCTGTTAATAATTGAAATTTTGACTATGTGGACATTGCACAAGGGATTGCTGTGGAATGCTACAGTATATGTGTACCATGCTCCAATTTCATGTGAGTACATGTATTTAGTAGAATTTGTGTTAGAATGTAGAGATTTTTAACACTTGACCACAGTTTTGTAATTTATGTGAGGGGTCTAACTTGGTTGGTGTTTGGGTCCCCCCCCCAAAAAAACACACACACACACACACACACAAACAAACAAGAAAATGTGTGTATATGTCTACTGTCTATACTTTTCGAATATTTATTGCTTCATGGTGGGAGAAGATAAGTAATAAGTGTCTTTCTGAAGGTAAATCACATTATTTTTTGTAACCACATATAGAATGGCAAATATACTTGTCTTCAAAATTATAAGTAAGAGAGTGTCATTTTATCGGCCCAGTGCACAATACAAAATGTACTTATTTTTCTGAAGACAAAATTTTTATGCCTCCGCCATGAAGTGTCACCGGAGGCATTATGTTTTCGGGTTGTCCGTCCGTCCGTCGTAGCGTCCTTCCGTCCGTCCGTCCTTCCGTCCGTCCGTCTGTCCATCCGTCCTTCCGTCCGTCTGTCCGTAATCAATTTTGTGGACAGCGTATCTAAAAAACCGTGAGAGGCATCCTAATGAAACCTGGCATGTATATGTATGAGGTGGCGAAGTTGTGCCTATCAACTTTTGGGTGCACATGCTCAAGGTTAAAGGTCAAAAGGTCAAGGTCAAATGCTCAAAATTTCACTATTTCCCTGTATCTCTGCAATGGCTGGAGGTATATTCTTGAAACTTGGTGTATACATGAACTACCAAATAAAGATTCCCCAGAGAGAGTTTTGGGTCATGAGGTCAAAGGTCAAGGGTCAAAGGTCAAGTGAAAATCCTCCAAAATTTCACTTTTTTCTCCATATCTCACAATTATTTCAAGGTATCTTCATGGAACTTAGTATATATGCATGTACTGACTGACAGTGATCATGTAGGGAATTTATGGGTCATAGGTCAAAGGTCATGGGTCAAAGGTCGAGGTCAACTCATCAAATTGTCATTATTTCCCTCTTATCTAGATGCACTGCTCGCAGGATTTTTTCTTGAAACTTAGTGTATGCATGTATTACCCAATACAGATTCGCTTGGAAGTTTCTTGTCAAAAGGTCAAAGGCAAAAAGGTCAAAGGTCAAGTGGAAGTGCTAAATTTTCACTTCTTCTTTAAACTTATAAAAGGGTCAAAAGTTGGGTACAAATCCCCAAATTGTACCCGTACTCTCATTAGACAGTATAGCCATTCATCCAAATAAACCATGTTCAAGGAAAGTGAATATTCAATGCATTTGTGACAAACCTGTCATTTTTAATATTTTGCCAGTTATGTGAAACTGTCATCACACATTGTCAAGACATTGTGCTATAGACCTATTCGGAGAACCATGCATTATGGTGGAGGCATACCAGTCGCCATAGCGACATTTCTAGTTTAGTATCATTTGAAGATTAATAATATTCGAGCAAGAATGTTACTGTTATCATTGCCAATGGTTTGTTCTTATGCTTTGTTATCCCATGTAGTTTATCACAACTTTCATGTAAATGTCTTCTGATAGGTCAGCCCAAGAGCTCCTGCTGATTATTAGTGGACATTCTGCACTACGCGCAAAGGTAAATATGTAATGAATGAGTATAAATCACAGCGATCACTGAGGGAGGGGCAGACAAAGATCAGATTGGTGCTATGGATATGTAGATGTAATTCACAAAGTTTTTATGCCTCTGCCTTGAAGTGTGTCAGATGTATTATGTTCTGGGTGTACCATCTGTCTGACCGAGATCTCATTATCACAGATGAAGCAAAATGGTTCTGTGGATTTTTTTTATTTTTTATTTTGACCCAGCCCAGTTATTCTACACAAGGTGTATACAAGCTGTTAGTTAATAGGCATAGATAACTCCATGTCAGATTTTGAAGCTCATAGAAATTTTGCATTTGCAGCTTCTTCTTCTTTAGCTCAGGAATATCACTGATAATATGATTTGGAAGTAAGGATAGACATGAATAAGAATTTATTTACAGAAGGGGATAGGGACAATTCAGGGTCAAACATATGATTAGTATGCTCACTATTTTGTTTATGCATATAACTCTCTACCTATCTCCACCTCACATCTCGATCTAATGAGTACTATATCACAATATTGGAGCAACCTTTTGATAATTATTTACTAGGTATATCATTGAGTAAACAACATTTTTATCACTCTTCAATCAACACTGCCTGCTGACGATTTTGGCACAAAGTGTATTGGACAATACTTCCACTTTTGAGTAGAATTAAAGGTATTACATGTACATGTATTTACCATTTGCAGATGAAACAAAAAACAAGCTTTGTGCTTCAAAATAGTTCTAAAATGTGAGTTAGGAATAGAAACAACCAATGTAAAAATTTGAATCAGTTGAAACTGTTACTGACTTATCAGTGCGTGCATTCAATGGCACCAGAATATCTCAGTGGGTCCTTGATAGGGTACGCTCCCTCTCGTAATCTCAGATCGGCTCAGAAAAATCCTATGGGCAAATGTCCTGTTATCACAACTAAGTTTTATGGTGAGCAATCTTTTGCTCATGCTGCTCCCACACTGTGGAACACTGTTCCATGTTATATAAAGGAAGCTTCCACAGTGTTTACGTTCAAAACTGTTCACGAGACATTTCTGTCTAAAAAGTATCATGAATGAGTTTGGTTTTGCATCTACGCTACATATAATGTACAGTAGATGTATATTTCTTTTTTCCATGTTCATCCCTCTCCCTTAAAACGCATAGAGACACTACAGTCGTGATATGCGCTATATAAGCACTGTATTATCATTTATCAATGGTAAGTATTTTACATATGCAAAATGTGAACAATAGTTGTGTTAAGAATGTTTCCAGACTAAACTGTCTACATTTATGGTTTAGTGAGAAATATAGTGATATCCCCTTATATTTTAGGCTTTATTGCAAAATTTTTATATGGGAAGATGTTTTTATACAACTGACCTACACATGTACATTTGTGCATATGCATCAAATGTGATATTTCGTTTCATTTAAATGACGAAAGACCACAAATTTGAAAGTATGTTTTTTTCTTTGCATAATACATCATAGTACTCTTTTTTTAGGGATATGTCAGTGACATGAGTCAAGATTTTATTGCTGACCAGACATCTTGCGGAATTATGCCTAAATGTGCATCTAATGTTTGTTCTGTTTTCTTTTTTCCACAGGACCTGATCCGTGATGAGTTGATCGATAACAAGAAGAGGCTGTTAGAGGGTGTACTCGTGTACAAAAAGCACAAGTGAGAGACACTAAGAGACAATGCCTATAAAGGATTGATACTTGTATCACTTAGCACACAATTTGCGAAGGACGCAAATGTCGAAAAAATGGCAAAATCCAACATTCAGAAAATTATTTCGCCCTAAATGTGTTTCAACTAATGGAGCTGTAAACCATTCATGAGCAGTTTCAATTGTGTGTTGTTTTTACAATGTATGTGTGAGTGTCATGTGTACCATTGCTGAAGTACAGTTGAACCTCTCTTATCCGGCCTCCCTTTATCCCGATCTCTCTATTATACAGACGCAATCTCGCCGTGATTTTTTTAAAATATAATTACGGGAGGAAAGGGGGATTCCCAACTCCTTGAGAACTCCTACACAAACACACATGAATTACATATCACTTCCAAGATAATCCAAAATGATTAACAAACATTACATCAAATTTCCTTCCACATTGCTTACCTTCAGACATTTTAACATCCCCAAACATCCCCAAATCATCGCAAGAACATGGACAGATTATGCGCTCGAGTCCTCTCATATCGCATTGCCACATATAGGTCCATACACAGCCGTCGATATGACAAGATAGACATGCATTGTTTCGAGTCATTGGCTGAGCAACGAATGATATTGAACACTCAAAAATTGTTCACACACAATACACACACAAAGAGAGAGAGAGGGAGACCATCTAACAATGGCGACCTACAGTCGACTTTGCCGAGCCGTGATGATCGAATTTTGAAGCGTAGTTTCGTTGACTCGTACTGTTTATTTTCAAGATCTACTTGATACATTTCTTAATAATTATTTAGGTAAATCATCCCAAGAATTTATAAAAGAAAATGATTTCATTCTTGCAAACATGAACCTCTATTTTTGGGTCTGTTACTGAGTGTAACAATGAAAAGGTTGCAGTATACACATTACTACATGTGGTACTTCAATATGATAATGGACTACATCAGTACATGTGTATGTATATGTACATGTATAAAGCATTGAGTCTCTCGTATCTGGCCAAATCCCTTATCCGGACGAGCCCCGGTCCCGACTTGTCCGGATACGAGAGGTTCAATCGTACTACCAGTCACATACAGTACATGAAAAACATGGGACTTAAAGGTGCATGGCCCCGATGTTTAAGTCAAATGCGTACGGCGCAAGTTTCCTATAGAGACCTACGCTATCGACTCCTCTTTAGCGCTTACACTGTTGCCCACTTCCCTGGGTCCGAAGAAGTCCAAGTCACTGTAGTCAGTTGTCGGATCACTGTTCGGCTCATGATTCGGCTGAGGGGAATGACAGCTTTAGCAAACTTCTGTTGTGATGTCATAATAACAAGCACATATGCACGCACCATCCATGGCATTACTACAGACTGCGCGATGCGCAAAGAAGACAACAAAGGCAACGTTACTTAGCAATACCTACGCACTTTACTCTTGATGACAGCTCAACTTCGGTAATCTTCGTATCAATGCTAACGGTGATCGGCAGTATCATCAACAGCCCCCTCTACACTACCGGGACTATGCACCTTTAAATGTGAACAATGCAAATTTTCCAAGAATCACAGACAAAATGTTTTCTGAAGAGAGTTGATTTGTAGGTCAAATCAGATTTGCTCTATTTTCTTTCTCCTTTCTCTCCCTTTTACTTCTCTCTCTTTTTTGTTGGTTTATGTGTACATGCTTGTCTTGTGTGTGTGTGTGTGTGTGTGTCGCTGTGTGTATGCATTCTGACTTCTTTTCTGAGGGCCTACCCCAACAAGCATCTGATTTTCTGTAGGTTCCCCACACATTATCTTAGTTTTCAGTGTATAATTTTGGCATACTCTGGTGTCATTTTGAGTGTATTCTGTGATGTTGATAGAGAATTTCATTCTCTGTAGGGTTTTTAGCTCACCTGAGCCAAAGGCTCAAGTGAGCTATTGCGATCGCCCTTCGTCCGGCGTCCGTCGTGCGTCGTGCGTCGTGCGTCGTGCGTCGTCCGTCGTCCGTCGTCCGTCGTCCGTCGTCCGTCGTCCGTCGTCCGTCGTGCGTCGTCCGTCGTGCGTCGTGCGTAAACTTTTTACATTTTCATCTTCTTCTTGAAAACCCCAAGACCGATTTTCATCAAACTTGGCAGGTAGCATCCCTAGGGGGTTAGGAACTCAATTTGTTAAAATGGGCACCATGCCCCACCCAGGGGGCCCCCAGGGGGGCCCAAACCCCCCAAAATTAAGGAATCTGTAAAAATCTTCTTCTCTAGAACCAGAAGTGATAGAGCTAAGTTAATACTATGAGTTAGTACATTGATGACTATAGTTTCAAGTTTGTTCATGGCAGAATCAGGGGTGCCCCCCTTGGGACCCAGGGGAGGGGGGTGGGGAAGGGTTCTAATAGGGCCTAAATTGTACATTTTCATCTTCTTCTTGAGAACCCCATGACCCATTTTCACCAAACTTGGCAGGTAGCATCCCTAGGGGGTTAGGAACTCAATTTGTTAAAATGGGCACCATGCCCCACCCAGGGGGCCCCCAGGGGGCCCAAACCCCCCCAAAAAAATTAAGGAATCCGCAAAAATCTTCTTCTCTAGAACCAGAAGTGATAGAGCTAAGTTGATACTATGAGTTAGTACATTGATGACTGTAGTTTCAAGTTTGTTCATGGCAGAATCAGGGGTGCCCCCCTTGGGACCCAGGGGAGGGGGTGAGGAGGGGTCCTTATGGGGCCTAAATTGTACATTTTTATCTTCTTCTTGAGAACCTCATGACCCATTTTCACCAAACTTGGCAGGTAGCATCCCTAGGGGGTTAGGATCTCAATTTGTTAAAATGGGCACCATGCCCCACCCAGGGGGCCCCCAGGGGGCCCCCAGGGGTCCCAAACCCCCCAAATGAAGGAATCTTTATAAATCTTCTCTAGAATCAGAAGTTATAGAGCTGAGATAATACTATGAGTGAGTGCATTAATGACTGTAGTTTCAAGTTTGTTCATAGGAGATCCAGGGGTGCCCCTCTTGGGTAGGGGGGGGGGGGGTGGTTGGAAGGGTCCAAATGGGGGCCTGAATTGTACATTTTCATCTTCCTCCTGAAAACCTCATGATGGAATTTTGTCAAACTTGGCAGGTAGCATCCCTAGGGGGTCAGGATCTCAATTTATCAAAATGGGCACCATGCCCCACCCAGAGGGCCCCGGGGGCCCCAATCCCCCCAAATTAAGGAATCTTAAAAAAATTGGGCCCTTATTGTACATTTTCATCTTCTACTTGAGAATGCCTGGTCAAATTTTGGTAGAGCTGTAAATAATTAAGATTAGTGACTGCGTGAAAGGTGAACTTGCGATACTCAGGTGAGCGCTAGACCCGCGGGTCTCTTGTTAACTTTTCATGTGCCACGTTCGCATGTCCGGCTCAGTCGACGGCGTGCCAACTTCGCATATTCTGCTCAACAAACAAAGCCGACAAAACCGATCGATAAATCGCTAATCCCGCGGTACAATCAAAGCATTTCTCGCCCTTTTGTTCCTCTCACATACGGCTTGCATTCTATTTGGTGATTGACTATCAAGTGGTGTTCCCAACAAGATTTGCGTGTACATTCTAAGTTTCTGTCACTATTTTATGTGCGAAAGTCATGCCTTTACAGTAATGTAGCAACTGGTAATGCAAAAGAAATATTGAAATAGAATTGTCATACATTGTATATGGAAGCAAAGTTTGGCATTCCTCTTTAACTTTGCTCATTATAATGACCAGTTTAATAGAAATTTGTAGAAGTTATACAAATTGGAAAAACAATTCTTTCTCAAAGCATGACTATACCTTCGTGTCTCAGAATAACGTGGCACACAGGGGGTTTTCGCCATGGCACATAAAGAGTTAAAGTTGTTATAATTTTTCGATGTGAAGATGTATGTTACAATTTTCATTTGTAGAAAACTCCCAAACATGCATCAAACATTTGTGAGAATATCTCAAAAAGTATGCAAACAGTTTGTGGATATGTTGCAGAAATGATCAGAAGAAATTTGCAGATATTGCAGAACATGCGTGAGACATTCTCCAAAGTGTCAGGATCTGTTTGGGGTTTCACAAAGATTTTGTGAACATCACGCACATCTTCCATAGGTGGTGCACATGTGAGAAGGCTTTCAAGACATTCGTGGAACAAATCACAAGTAAATAATGACCCACCTGTGCAGAAAACATTTGCAAGAATTTTCAAAATTTTTTAAATTCCCGTCAAACTAAGAATAATGCCCACAACCCTTCCGAACTCCTGGGCTTGTTTGATGATCTTTTGCGGACCAAAATACAAATGCTGGACTTTTCTTTTTTTCAGCGTTCACATCCTTTACAAATTGTTCACATGCTCCATGAAATCAGCCCTTTAGGGCTGACCACCTATTGTAGTTGTCATTATTTCTTTTTCTTTGTGGTTGTTAGTCTTCTATCTTTAAATTTTGTGAACAAGTACAAATGCATCTCAAAAGTTTCATGACGAATTCACATGAAATTTTCTCTGGTCATGTCACATTGCAATCACTCATGTATGACAGCATATTGGTGCCATTTTACGATTTTGACATATCAAATGATTAATTATATTTTTGTAACCAAATGTTATTTTATATTTGGTATGCATAAACTCCAATTCATGTGTGCTGGCATTGCGTAATAGTCTTTTATTCTTGCTGACATGACACGCATGTCAAAATTAAAAATGCTGAATTTTTTTAAATTAATTGAGAGTACATTTTTAGAGGCCATTTTGAGCATTTCAAACATTTTTGTGAATACATGACCATTCTTGCTTTTTTTGCTCGCACAGTGCTTGTGCTATGATTTATTTTTTTTATGCCTCTGCCATGAATTGTCACCAGAGCCATTATTAGCTCACCTGAGCCAAAGGCTCAAGAGAGCTATTGCTATCGCTCTTCGTCCAGCATCTGTCGTCTGTCGGCTGTCGTCCATCGTGCGTCGTGCATAAACTTTTTACATTTTCATCTTCTTCTTGAGAACCCCATGACAGATTTTCACCAAACTCGGCAGGTAGCATCCTTAGGGGAATAGGATCTCAATTTGTTCAAATGGGCGCCATACCCTACCTGGGGGGCTCCAGAGGGGCCCAAACTCCAAAAAAATTGAGAATCTTAAAAAATCTTCTCCTCTAGAACCAGAAGTGATAGAGCTAAGTTAATACCATGATATAGTACATTGATGACTGTAGTTTCAAGTTTGTTCATGGCGGAATCAGGGGTGCCTCCCTTGGGACCCAGGGAAGGGGGGTTTGGAGGGGTCCTAAAGGGGCCCAAATTGTACATTTCCATCTCTTTCTTGAAAATGCCGTATTGAATTTTCACCAAACTTGGCGGGTAACATCCGTCAGGGGAAAGAATCTCATTCCCATCTAATGGGCACCATGCCCCACCTGGGGGCCCCAGGGGGCCTAAATTGGGACCTAAATTGTGAATTTTCATCTTTTTCCCTTGAGAACCCCAAGATGAATTTTCACCAAACTTGGCAGGTAGCATCCCCAGGGGGATAGAATCTCAATTCCATCATATGGGCACCATGCCCCCCCCCCCCTCGGAAAGAATCGTTAAAGATTTTCTTCAGAACCAGAAGTGATTGAGCTAAGCCGATACAATGAGTCAGTATATTGATGACTGTTGTTTCATGTTCGTTCATGGCAAAATCAGGGGTGTCCTCCTCCCCCCTCCCCCCCCCCCCCCCCCCCCCCCCCCCCGGACCCAAGGAAGTGGGGTGGGATTTGTCCAAATGGTGATGTGAATTGTGCATGTTCATAATCATTGAAAACCCCTTGATGGATATTCACCAAACTTGACAGTTAGCATGCCAGCTCTCAAAGCAACCCTCCACCTCAAGTTTCCAATGTTGTGAGGTAAGAGTCTGCAAGAATGCATGAAAGGTGAACTTGCGATACTCAGGTGAGCGAGAGACCTCCGGGTCTCTTGTGTTGTCAGGTTGTCCGTCTGTACATCTGTCCTTCTGTTGCAGTGTCGGCCGGTCCATCCCATCGATCTTTCTGTCCGTAATCAATTTTGTGGGCAGCATAACTCATAAATCATCTAGGTATCCCATGAAACTTAGTACATGTATGTATGAGTGGGCAGAGTTGTGCCTATCAACTTTTGGGAGCACATGCTCAAGGTCAAAGGTCAATTATCAAGGTCAAATTCTTAAAATTGTACTTTTTCCTCCTTATCTATGCAATGCCTGAATGTATTGTCTCGAAACTTGATTTATACAGATGTACATGATGTACATGTATTATCGAAGATTATCTAGGGAAAGTTTGGGCCATGGGGTCATTGGGTCAAAGGTCAAGGGTCAAAGGTCAGGTTGGTATGCTAAAATTCTACTATTAATCCTGAAATTACCTTTTTTTTCCCTCCATACCTTGGAACTTACTCATTGCATTAACTAAATCAAACTACATACACTTGTAGGTATATTCATGCATTACTGTAGTGCACAGTGAGTCAGGAGGGAAAGATTTTGGCCATGGGGTCAAAGGTGAAATGAAAATGTTAAAATGTCACAGTTTTGTCCCATATTTTGAAAAAAGCTCAAAGTGTTGTCATAAAAAGGGATGTTACCAGTTAGTGATCATTGAAGAATTGTGGACCAAAGGGTCAAAGGTCAAATGAAAGTGCTCAAATTCCCAAATACTAGACTTTCCTAACCAATTTAGCCATCTATCCAACTAAAACCTAGTTCAGGGAAAGAAACACTCAACACATTTGTGACAAACATGTTATTTTAATAGTTTGCCAGAATTATGTGAAACTGTCATCTCACATTGTCAAGACATACTTTAGACCTATTGGGAGAACGATATGAAGCAGTTGCCATCTAGCGATGTTTCTAGTTAAGGCCAAAACAAAAATCGTTGTATTGGCGTAACCCGCCCGACCCTTAAAAAAAAAAACCGACCCTGAACTTTTCAACAAAAAAAAGAAGAAAAAGAAATACATTGTTTTTACCGAGAGAGGGCGCAATACGGGTTTGGGAATTATCAAAAACAACGACAACAACAACAGCTAGCGTCGGAAAATGGCCGCGCAGTACAGCATGTCGGCGACCGGCAAGTCCGATACGAAGATTTTATTCAATGTTATTCGGAGAATCGATTTGTCTGTGGCGCTGGGTGATTTAGCCCAGGAATTTGTTCGTTCGTATTCTGATCGGTATGTCGTGACGGCTGTTAAAAGTGGGGAAGGCGGAAACAGGATCGTTCAAAGATGTCCTGCTGTCCGACCAGAGTGCCATTCTGTTGGATATGGGGTACCAATATATGGTTTGCTACTACGAATATGATGGAGGCGAAGAAGTGCCGGTCACGCCAGTACAAAATGCTCTATCTGTGTTGATGGCTTCACCAGCGAGATTGGCGAGTTCTGTTCTTCCCAAGAAAGTGGTCCAATGAACGCATCTCAAATTTAAACCATCCCATGGCTTAAACCAAATCCACCTTCGCGAATTTCACCCCCCTCCCCACCCCCCTATTTTGGGTGGACGCCTATACTTGTTCCCTATTTTCAAAAGACACCCCCTCCCCCCCCCCCCCCCATCTAGGGAAAACATTCAGAAAATGACCCCCCTATCTACAGAAACTGACAAAATACCCCCCCCCCCCTTTTCATAAATTTCTAGGGAAAATCTTCTGGAGATCAGTCCAATTTTTTTTTTTTTTTGGGGGGGGGGAGGGGGCTCTGACCCCCTATCTACGGAAGAGTTTTCAACACACCCTCCTCCCCAATCTACGAAAGAATTTTCAATGGACACTCCTGTCTATGGAAAAGACTAAAAAACACTCCCCCCCCCCCCCCTCATGAATTTCTAGGGACAAATCTTCCGTAGATAGACGTTGAAAATGGGAACACGCATGCGGTCTCCTATTGGTTCGAGTGGGGGGCCAGGGTGTTTTTCCGTGTCCAAAATATGATTCTCTTCTAATATTTATTGCTTTTGAACCGGTGATATGACAAACTTTGGATGCAACAGACCCTCTCTGTCGAATGGGGTTTTGTTAAATATGAGTTTTACAGGTAATATACAGGTAGCAAAAAAGAAAAAAAAAAAATCCGCCCGCCCGACCCTATTTAAAAATCTTGTGTTACGCCAATACAACATTTTTTCTTTTTTGGCCTAAATGGAGATATCTGAGATGATCAGTTTGCAGTAGGCATATTGAGTCTTTCAAAGTTTTGAAAGCATGAAGATTAAATAAGGGAAAATTATGAAATTATCTTAACACAGGTTTGTGAATTCATGCTTTACATGCTTTCAATTGTAAACATTTGAAATATGGTGGTAATGTGGGATAGAATCGTTGTTCTTTGTCCTTTTCTCTTCTTTGCTTTTCTATAGGGTCTCCTCGTCTTTCTTCTTTTTTTTTCTGCTTTAACCAGTGTATTCTATTAAATTTGTATGCTTGTTATTGTTAATTGACACATTCAATGTATATTATCTTGTAAGGAAGGAAGAAAGATGAATAAACTTGAACTTTGAACTTTGAACTTTGACCTTTGTAGTGATGCATCAGAGCAAAAACTGAAAAAGCAGAAGGAAATCAGTGAACTGGAACGCAAGTTCCTGCTGCGCATGTGTCAATTTCTGGTAAGTCCTTTCCAGCCTTTTAATTTGAGTTTATTGTGTAGTGATCTTTCCGATCAGTCAACATGTATGTAAATCAGTATGAGTAACATCTAGAATGTCTGATGTTTTGAATCAGAATTAGTTGTGTAATGCATATTGTAGCAAAATACAGCCAAGCATGTTCCAAAGATTGTAGGACTCTAATAGCATACTTTAAAGAGTTATGTTCAGTGTCAGGTGTCATACATCCATGTATGTCACCTTTAATGCTGCCTATTTATGGTGTAACTTATCCATATCATGGTGAGATGTATTTAGTTATATGAATGTTTTTAGCTGAGTACCACTGCTTAAAGGGATGGTAGAGCTTTGGTTGAGACCTAATTTTAGGTTTCTAACATTTTTTGGTGAGATAATCAGAAACCTCCTATGAAATATGAAAGAGCATGTAATTTCATGAGGAATTCAACGTTTATTTGATGAAAATTGGTTTTGAAATGGCTGAGATATCCAAAACAGAGCGATTCTAATAAGTGTGGGACCCACAATTTATTACGATCGGTTTGTTTTACTTTGTTTTTGGATGTTTCAGTCATTCCAAACCTGATTTTCTTCAAATAAACTTTGAATTCCTCTTAAATTGGTATGCTCTGTACTATTTCATAAGTGGTTTCTTGGTATCTCGCAAAAAGTTAGAAGCCCAATTCTCATCTCCACCAATACTGTACCATCCCTTTAATCTGTTCTCAAGAAACTGTAGTAAAGGCCGTGTCACACCATAACGCGGGCTTGTGGCGAGGAGGTAGTTTCCAGCACGTGGAAGATTTTCAGCGGGCGAACAAGAATGTTTGCAATTTTCATTCATGCCTTGTCATACCGTACGGGGGAACTTCTGCGGCTTGACTTGCGGGGAAACAAATTTACTCCAAGTAGCTCTCCGCAGTTGGTCCGCACCTGACAGTATCTAGCGCATAGTTGCCCGGAGGTGCTCACGCAAGTCCAATTTAACCGCAGCCAAGTTTTGAGCATGACCAAAACTATTTCCGGGTGAGTCGCGGGAATGCCCGTAGAGGTCCACGCAGAACGCCAGTAGGAGACCCTTAGCGGCACTACTTCCCAGGCAATTCCCACGCAGGTACTTCGCAGTCCCGTATGCAGCCAAGATAATGAAATTCTGTGAGATTTCAGCCATTCCATTAGAGAAATTCCTTCACTAAGTTGTCAGCCCCCACGCAACTGGTACAAAGGTCACACAGTATACTCGCAAGTACAACGCGTCCAGCAAGTAAGACACATGCGCTGACTCGCACAAATCCTTTTCCGCCCTCAGGAATGTCCAGTATGCTAGAAAATCCTTACACGTAACAAGCCCGAGTAGCTTGCCCGGGAAGGTGTGACAGGGCCTAAACACGGTTGTGGGTAAAAAAATATGCGTGTGCACCTCCGGGCGACTACTTTCGAGATACATGCTAGGTACTGTCATGTGCGGATATCTACGGGGACCTCTGGGTAGTCAAAATTGTTCTTTGCAAGTCGCACGCAAGGCTGGTGTGACACGGCCTTAAGAGTCTTGACAAATTACATATGCCTGCATCGCTGTGTATCCTAGCTTGTAAAGTCTAGTAGTGTGATGCCACAATTTCAAAATACTTGTCATATTTTGTGGCTGTTGTTGCTGCAAGCCCCACCAATGTCTTTATGTGTTCATGCTATGTGGCTAATTCGATATCCATGCAATTTTTTGTGGATAGTTATCAAATGTTTTGATATGATAATTTAGACAAGTTATGTGTGATATCTCTACAGTGAAGACATACATGTAGGACTATAAACAGTAAACAAAAGATATGTCTTTAAAGGACAAGTTCACCTTCATAAACATAAAAATTGCGAGAATGCAACAATATTAGTAGAACACATCAGTGCAAGTTTGAGGAAAATTGGACAATCGATGCAAAAGTTATGAATTTTTAAAATTTTTGTGTTGGAACCGCTGGATGAGGAGACTACTACAGCTTGTGAGTCATATGCGTGCAACAGTATAAATAAAATGTAAAGAAAATTCAACATATTTTCACTTTTTTCGCATAATAAAAGAGCACTTGACTTGCCTCTTTCTAAAGGCAGGGGGAATAATATTACCAATAACATTTGTCAGTAACAAGTCGGGCGAATGTGTACTTTTTTCAAAAGATGAAATTTTGTGAAATTCTCTTTATATTTTCCTTATATTGTTGTACGCATGTGACATCTAAGTTATTCACACACTGCAGTAGTCTTCTCATCCAGCGGTTACTGCACAAAAACTTCAAAAATTCATAACTTTTGAACGGATTGTCCGATTTTCCTCAAACTTTCAATGATGTGTTCTACTAATATTGCTACATTCTCTCAATCCTTATGTTTATGAAGGTGAACTTGTCCTTTAATATCACTTGTCAAGAAATTAAATATGTCCTCCTTTCCTTGTAATGATGCATTTTAAAATAGGTTTTCATTTTGAATATTGAATAAGTTATGCATTTTTCATTACAGTATTCAGAATTAATGAATTGCAGTATGACACCTGATTTATTACATCAAATGTGTGTAATTGCCTCATTTAAACTCTCATTTATGCAGGATTTGGATGCTTTGCAGTGTCGAGAGTTGTTTAACTCCTATCTGATTAATGCATTTCGAGGGACAGATAAACAACTGCAGGTATGTGTCAATGGTTGTATGCCTCAGTACCAAACATTTCTTCTTCTTTTAACTTTGTTCCAGATATTACATCTGTCTGACCAAGTGTTCTTAACAAAGAAGGGTAAACTTGTTTTCTAATCAACAAAGGGAGGTTTAATTGTGCTGTTTATTTGATTGAATCACAATCAATTATCAGGTTTAAGGAAACCAAACCTCAAATATAAATATGGATTGAGTGAAAGCAGTGATGTTAGTAGAACACATTTACCAGTTTATTCATTTATTCAGTTACGAATTTTTAAAGTTTCTGTGCCATCATTACTGAATTAGAAGGCTACTACTGTTCATGACATCATTATGGACAACAGTATTTGGAAATTAAAAGAAAATTCAAGATATTTTCACCTTTTCTAGCATTATGAAAGGGCACTTGACTTACCTCATTTGAAAAGCAGGGGGAATAATATTACCCTTTACATGTTGATGGAATGTGAACATTTTATAAGAAAATTTAATTTTGTGGAATTCTCATATGTTCTATATATGTTGTTGTCCATAATACAATACAATACAATACATTGAAGTCAGTAATTACATTTGTATAGCAATCTCAAAAAACTACTTAGTTGTTTCACAGTGCTTTACATCATATTGTTCCAAGGAAAGATCAAGACTTCACTGACTGATGTGTTTTACTAATGTTGCTGCTTTCACTTAATAATCAATCCACATTTAGTTGGGTTATGGTCTCCTTTCACAGGTTTCCTCTTGTGCAGTGAATGATGTGTTAAAGAACAAGTTCACCTTCATAGACATGTGGGTTGCGTGAATGCAGCAATATTAGTAGAATACATCAATGAGAGTTTGGGCAAAATCGGACATTTCGTTTAAAAGTTATGAATTTTTGAAGTTTCTGCTCCGTCATTGCTGGATGAGAAGACTAGTATAGTTGTGCTGTCACATGTGTACAATGATATAAAGAAAGTATATAAGAAAATTCAACATATTTTCACTTTTCGCGCGTAACAAAAGAACGCTTGACTTTTCTCTTTCAGAAGGCAAGGGGAATAATATTAACCCTAACATAACATTAGATGAATACTACAGTAGGGCTGTTATTGAAACCGATCTGTATCACTCTCTGCAGGGTACTTAAATGTGCGGTGAATTTGTCCTAAAGCATCTTAAAGGACAAGTCCACCTTCATATACATTAGGATTGAGAGAATGCAGCAATATTAGTAGAACACATTAGTGAAAGTCTGAGGAAAATCGGACAATCCGTTCAAAAGTTATGAATATTTTAAGTATCTGCGCAGTCACTGCTGGATGAGAAGACTACTACAGTGTATGATGTCACATGCGTACAACTATAAGGAAAATAAAAAGAGAATTTCACAAAACTTTACTTTTTTAATTAAGTGCACATTTCTTCGACTTGCTACTGACGTATGTTAAGGGTAATATTATTCCCCCTGTCTTCTGAAAGAGAGAAGTCGAGTGTTCTTTTGTTATGCGAGAAAAATGGAAATATGTTGAATTTTCTTTATTCTTTCTTTATATCGTTGTACTCATGTGACATCACAAGCTTACTTAGTCTTTTCATCCAGCTGTGACTGAGCAGAAACTTCAAAAATTCATAACTTTTGAACGGATTGTCCGATTTTGCTCTAACTCTCACTGATGTGTTCTACTAATATTGCTGCATTCACTCAAACCACATGTCTATGAAGGTGAACTTGTCCTTTAAAGATTTAACCCACATAATGGTTTCTTTTTTATAAATCTAATAATATGTAATATTTTGCTGTGAGACCAATAAAATGTCTTTGAATCTGTCTCTGTGCTAAGACAATAACATATCAGTATCTTATAAACCCCATGTGATTTTCGTCTGCCCGCCAGCCATTTCTTACTGTTATCTTGTTACTTTGCCCTGATAAATATTTTGAGCTGATCTCGTGGGGTGAGAAGTTCTATGATATTATGTTTGTGATCTGCTTATACCAGCATATTTTGTCTAGAGCTGCATCCATGCACTTTTATGAGGATCTTGAATTACCAGGGTGTGGTTTTTGCAAAAACCTTGACATGGGGGGGGGGGGGGGGGGGGTGGGGGGATGGATGACAATAGAATGTACCATAGGAATCATAAGAATTCAGGCCTTTGTACATTGACACATTGATGCATAGGGCCTATGTGCTGATCCACAGTAATGTGCTACTGCAGTCACAATATCTATGCCTCTCTGTTTATAAGACAATTCTTAAATGTTATTATTATTATTATCATCATTATCATCATTATCATTTATTCAGCCAAACAAAAATCATAATAACAGTTAAATAACATACATTCACATGGAAATGGTACAATTGACATGCAGCACAATACGAACAGGGAAGCTTAATAAAGAGTTAATGGTAAGTAGGTCAAGTATAATATGAATTGTGATTGGTTAGATTGCTTCATGTATCTGTGTGAAAATTTCAGTGTAGGGAATGGCCATGAAACAAATCAGAAGTAGATCTATTGGGGCCTAGACC
The DNA here is from genome assembly GCF_040938485.1 of Diadema antillarum. NCBI lineage: Eukaryota > Metazoa > Echinodermata > Echinoidea > Diadematoida > Diadematidae > Diadema > Diadema antillarum. The sequence continues at coordinate 99,787 of NW_027270983.1, forward strand.
TATGAAAACGCATGTAGATTGAGGAGTCTATTTACTATGACAATTAGTGTGTTAAATGATGTTCTATTGATGCACCAGTACTGGACTACTTGTGTAGAACTTCAAGTACTAAACTATCCCTTGTGCAGTTCTATTTCACTTTTCTGTCTGCCGCCTCCATGAAACAAAGCGGCACTCGGGGATTATTTAGTATTTGTTGTTCTACAATCTGGTACAGTGCATGATAGAGCACACACTAATTGTATAATATTGAATCCTTTCATGCCCAGATTATGAAGTAGAAAATAGCAGTCAGTAAAAAGGAGTGTTTCTCTTTTAATATATTTTTAAGAGGCTGTTGAGATGTCAACTCTGCAAGCATTTTGAAAATTCTCAGTGGAGTGAATCAGTAATATTTCATGTTTTAACAAGATTATATTTTTATCAATAGAATGTTTCATGTTTTTATTGCATGTTAATCATATTTTTCCATTATTCATACGTGAATGAGTGAGTTCTCTTCAGTCATCCTGTACTGTAGCAATAACACACCATTCTCTCTGTTGAATGCTTTTTTTTTTCTAGGCCATTCTCAAAGATGAACGCAGTGTGCAGGCCATGCTGCTAAAAGTAAGTCCAGAAACTTTTCTTTTTTTGGTCAGAATTACTGGTATACCAGTAATCTCAAGGTCAAAATTTCGATATGCATCTATTCACTGACTCCAGATGTACGATAACTATCAAGTTTCACCTTGAGAAAGATCACTCATTTAAATACAAAGACATAGGTCAGTCAAGAGAAGGGAATTTCTTTCTCACGTCATTGTCTGTCATATTTTATTGAAAACTCTTGAACACTATGGAAAATTGATACCAGCATAACTTGTTGGCAGGATGATATATATTTTAATAGTCTCATGATAAGAGATTATACAGCATATTTTCTGTAAAATATTTTGTGTGATGCCAGTATTAAAAACAGAGTTTATTCCAGTATTGAAAAGTTATGGCTGGTGACAAAGCTTAAGGGGAACTCCAAGCCCATTCAAAGTTAGTATGAAAAGTAAGAGTAAAATTTCGTTAGCACGTCAGTAAAAATTTGATAAGAATCAGATAAAAATTAGGGAAGTTATGAAACTTTAAGGTTTGCAATTTTTGCAAGATGGTACAAATAAGTGCACTGATTATGTTTTCACCTCATAATTTTCTCTTAATTGTGGGCAAAAAACTGACAAAGATGAATTTTTCTGTTATATTAGTGTAAAACATAATGTTGCTCTTGGCTGAATAACTTCGAGATAGGTATATTAGGATTTGAGACTAAGGCATTATTGTGCTTGAACAAATGAATTAGAAATTTGAAGATTTTGTGTACAAACTATACAGCAGATTGTGAGGTGATGACACCATCAACTCACTCATTTGCACATACTGTACATATTCATATTGACTGTTCAAGAACTGATGTGGTTGTGAAATTTTATTCTTTTTAGCTCACCTGAGCCAAAGGCTCAAGTGAGCTATTGCGATCGCTCTTCGTCCGTCGTGCGTCGTGCGTCGTGCGTCGTGCGTAAACTTTTTACATTTTCATCTTCTTCTTGAGAACCCCATGACTGATTGTAACCAAACTTGGGAGGTAGCTTCCTTAGGAGGGGGGGGGGGGGGGGGGGGAGGATCTCAATTTGTTCAAATGGGCACCATGCCCCACCTGGGGGGCCCCCAGAGGAGCCCACACCCCCCAAAATTAAGGAATCTTTAAAAAATCTTCTTCTCTAGAACCAGAAGTGATAGAGCTAAGTTAATGCTATGAGTTAATACATTGATAACTGTAGTTTCAAGTTTGTTCATGGCAGGATCAGGGGTGCCCCCCCCCCCCCCCCCCCCTTGAGACCCAGGGGGGGGGGGGGGGTGGGGAGGGGTCCTTATGGGGCCCAAATTGTACATTTTCAGCTTTTTCTTGAAAATGCCATGATGAATTTTCACCAAACTTGGCAGGTACAATGTAGCATCCCTAGGGGATTGAATCTCATTTCAATCAAATGGGCACCATGTCCCATCTGGGGGCCCCACAGGGCCCAACTCTCCCCCAAGTAAGGAATCTTTAAAGATTTTCTCTAGAACCAGAAGTGATTGAGCTAAGTTAATACAATGAGTCAGTATATTGATGACTGCAATACTCCACCACGAAGCGCTGAGGTGGGTTTTCAGAGTGAGGGTTAACATTCTCTTTCATTTATTTATTTTTTGTGCCTGAATAGGCCTACAGAAATACAATGCTCACGTCTAGTATGTTCTCAGCTTTCACCAGAGGTATTATTTGCTGATTTTAGGATTCTCTTTGAAATGCGTGGGTAACATCCATGGTCGTATAAAGGTACCAGCAGTTTTCCCTTTTCTGAACAGCAAAATGAATAAACAAGCATGAGAATAATGAATAGAAGATGAAAGATACACGCAATACATTCACATATGTGCACAAATTTGACAATGCACAAAATAAGGAGCAACCTACATCAGTTGCTTTTCAGTAATGTCTAGCATAGACAGCAAAACACAATAGTCTGAAATAATAGGTACTCTAAAATAACACTATCATTTCTGTAGTAATTGTGTTATACATAGTTTGTACTTGGAAATAAAATGAAATATCTTCCTTGTGGTTGCAAAGGTTTGGGACTTCTACCATGCTGACAGGCTCCACCTACTGCAGTGTGTCAAGCACTTAGCTAACTTTTGGCAAGATGAAGACCATCCATACCAGGTAAAGATCAGATGTAACACCAACTTATTCAGCTGAAATTTTCTTGTGGGAATTATTCCATGCAGAATAATGTTGATTCTACAACTCTACCCACTACAAGAATGTATCAAATGTTTTCTGTTCGAGTAGTGAAATGAAAATTTGAATTGTAAGGCATAAAGACAGAAAATGTCTTTGAACTTTATTCATTCATGTCTGAGTGCAGCTGAATATTTCATCCAAAAAAGTCATACAAGTGTACAAGTGTTCTTTTTTTTAACGAAATATGTAGTTACACTGGAGTTTGATGTTACATAATATTGTTTTAGTTGATTTTAGATAACAATTATCTGTTTTTCCCATCATGATACTGTATACGCCATATACTCAGTATTTCGCGAGTCTTAATTTTCGCAAATCGGGAATCCCCAACGATTTCGCGAGTGGTTAAATTCGCGATCATGGAGTCCTGTACTAAACCAAGAAATGTACATGCGTACGTCACATCCACATCGAGATCAGAGTCAATATTTTCGCGTGTCTTTAATTTTGCGAATAGCACCTGACTCGCGAAATTCGCGAAAATGAAAACCTCGTGAAATATTCGGCGTATACAGTATTTGCGTATGTTTTCTTTTCAAAATAGCAATTAAGTGGACAGCCAATTTAATGTGTGTAAATGACAACTTCATGACTATTTCTGTTCAGTTTTTGTCCCCGCCGAACGAGTTCGAGCAGGGGACTATGAAACGGGCTCCGTACGTGTGTGTGTCCGTGTGTCCGTCCGTCCGTGTGTCCGTCCGTCCGTCCGTCCGTGTGTCCGTGTGTGCGTCCGTGTGTGATCAAAATCTTCAATTTGCTACTTCTCTGTCATTTATGAGCCAAATTTGATTCTGTTTGCTTTATATGATAGCACTACATGGGAGCTTTGAAACTTCTACACAGAATTTCAGTCGTGACCTTTGACCTTGACCTTTGACCTATATTGTACATTTTGCTACAAAATGCTACTCCTTCGCCATTTCTAACCCGATTTCGATTCCGTTTGCTTTATATGATGGCACTAGGTGAGGGCTTCAAAACTTCTACACAGAATTTTGACCTTTGACTTCTTTGACCTTTGACCTTGATTTTTGACCTATATTGCACATTTTGCTACAAAATGCTACTCCTTCGCCATTTCTAACCCGATTTTGATTCCGTTTGCTTTATGTGATGGCACTAGGTGAGGGCTTCAAAACTTCTACACAGAATTTTGACCTTTGCCTTCTTTGACCTTTGACCTTGATTTTTTACCTATATTGTACATTTTGCTACAAAATGCTACTCCTTCGCCATTTCTAACCCGATTTCGATTCCGTTTGCTTTATGTGATGGCACTAGGTGAGGGCTTCAAAACTTCTACACAGAATTTTGACCTTTGCCTTCTTTGACCTTTGACCTTGATTTTTGACCTGTATTGTACATTGGCTACAAAATGCTACTCCTTCGCCATTTCTAACCCGATTTTGATTCCGTTTGCTTTATGTGATGGCACTAGGTGAGGGCTTCAAAACTTTTACACAAAATTTTGACCTTTGACTTCTTTGACCTTTGACCTTGATTTTTTACCTATATTGCACATTTTGCTACAAAATGCTACTTCCGGCGGGGACATATATTACGCACCGCGTAATTTCTACTTTTCCTTGTTTTCTTTCTGTGTGAGTGATAATGGAAATAGTTTGCTATACATGTATGCATCTTAAATAAAACACTTAAAGATACAAATGTCTATAGACATTCATTATTGGTGATGTCAACCTATTTTATGGCCATTTAGTGGGCCCCTATTATTAGAATTGACTATTACCAACCACTTAAACATTGGGATGTCAGGAGTCACAATGTATCAAATTACAAACTGTAGCAATTATGGGGCCATGCCATCAATGATTTTCATTCTTGTAAAGCATTACATATGTTACAATCCTTTATACCCGAGCCTGATTTGTACTCCTTTGAATGTAGAGTAGATTTTATGTATGTTAAGTTCTGAAGCTTGCAATCATCTTTTTCAGGTGCAGTATGCTGAGTTTGTTGAAGACTTGCAGAGCAGTGGACTGTTTAAGAAACTTGTAGCCCAGTATGAAGACAGATTTGGCACCTTGGCACCATCTAAGGAGACAGCAGGTCCCCTGATGGTGTGTTAATCATCCATTCATGTTTTTACTTTCAGATCAAGCAACATAGCACTAGCTGTAATGTTTCAAACCTGTTATCATGCAGTCATGTGAGAGAGGTTCAGCAGCCTATACACTCTTGCGTTTCAGGCTGTTATGAATTTTCTTTGCATATTCAAGCTAAAGCTTACATTGTGATGATTATTTTGTGTGTGTGTGTGTGTGTGGTAATATCTCTGGTGCAGTGGGCAAGATATAATGTGATATCATAGTGTATGTGTAGAATTATAGGTGTATTTTTTCAAAGAAACTACACATTCGTATATGTAAACATACAGTGTACACTTCAGTTGGGAGGATCACTTGATATACCATGCACTCTGCTGTATATTACACATGAGAGGGTGATTGAGATTCAATTTGGTATGCTTTCATAACATTTTACTCACAACAGCAAGGGTTAGGTATTACACCTGATTTTAAGTATCTCCCTTTGTTATCATGTCATATGAAGTAGTATTAGTACATTTTTTATATTTGTTGCTTCTTAACCCGTGGTGTTTATATTATTGTCTTAAGAATTATGATATTTTCTATCAACACTGGGAATAATGTGCTTCTCAAGGGAATTTTCTTCTGGCATATTTTGGGACTTTTAAAAGAATTAGAGTGATAGATTGCTTGATTACGTGTTTGAGTCATCTGAAGACATGTAGTTCAATCATTTTCTGAAGTACCTTTTGTGTTAATCACAAAGTGTACTACTTCTATCATTGAATCAGAGCTTATGAGACTCATGTCAATTAATCATAATGAAAATTTTGCTTTGAAACTGAACAAAATCAAATCAAAGAGTTGTACCATATCTCTTCATTCTTGTTTTCACACAGACTGAGAGACAACGGATACGATGGTGCATTCAAAGCTTACGAGAGCAGGTAAATTATCTCTGCAACTAGAAGTTACAAGATTTGAAAAGAATGTCCTTCGACATTTGCATGATGATGCAGGGCCACACAAGACTGTTTATATTTATACCCCCGCCAAACGAAGTTTGAAGGGGGTATATAGGAATCAGCGGACGGTCGGTTGGGCGGTCGGGCGGTCGGTCGGGCGGTCGGGCGGGCGGTCGGTCCGTTGCAAATCTTGCGTCGCGAACTACTTCCTCAGTTTTCAACCGATTCCCATAAAACTTGGCACAGATGTGTGCCTTGGGTTGTAGATGTGCAAGACGTATTTTTTGACAGTACCCAAAAGTACGTTGCCATGGTAACGGCATATTATGGGCAAAAATGCGTACAAATCTTGCGTCGCGAACTCCTCCCACAGTTTATGATCAATTTTTATGAAATTAGGTACAGATGTTCATCTGAATATGTTAATGTGCAAGACACATATTTCCGCAGTGGCAAAAAGTGCATTGCCATGGTAACGGCATGTTATTGGTAAAATATAGGGCAAAATGCTTCATGGCAAAACTGCTTCATCAGTGTTCTTCCAATTCTCATGGAATTCATATTGAATGTTTGTCTTAGGATATAGGTCAGCATGACACATTTCTTGACAGTGACAAAAGTATGTTGCCATGGTAACAGCTCACATATTATGAGCCAAAATGATGGAAAATTTTGTGTTGCAAACTACTTCCTCAGTTTTTGCCCAATTTCCATGAAACTTGGTACAGATGTGTGCCTTTGGTTGTAGATGTGCAAGACGCATTTTTCGACAGTACCCGAAAGTACGTTGCCATGGTAACGGCATATTAATGGCAGAAGATCAAGGAAAGATCTTGCGGATTTAACTACTTCCTCAGTTTTTTGACCAAAGCTTATGAAATGTCGTTTTGACCAAAGCTTATGAAATGTTGTTTGGCGGGGGTATAACCAGTCACTGTAGCGACATTTGTAGTTGAATCAAAATTCACCAAGAATCAAGTGAAGGTGCATTGTAGGAGTTGACATGTTACAATGTGGTTAAAACATTTGTGGGAAACCATGGAAAATGTGTAACTTATTGACATTGTAATTTTTATCATTAACATTTGGAAGAGGGTGTGAAGTGTATAAGTTTCAGATTGAATAGTATGAATGGTTTCAAAATATGATGTAAAAGCCTTGTGTTACACATAATTTTACAAATTAGGTAGATTATGATATCAATGCTGAATTAAGAGTTGTTTAATCTCATAACTAGGTGCTTTACTGAACATATAAATAGATGGCTGATATGATATCAACTAAAGAAATTGAAAATCCCTCCAGCATAGAGGTTACTTGTAGAAATATGTAATTGTATGTTTGCCTAAAATGACATGTAATTGATTTAACTTGTTGAGTATTGTAGAAGTCCCATTGTTCTTTTCTATCCCTTACACAGAGTGAGTTGCTAGGAATCATCCTACTCTTCCTTCATGCTTCGCTAACCCCGACTGAGAAGCTGTCAGAGGTCATGAAGCTCTTCCAGGTCTGTTGATATCAATGGTGTTCATTATAGTCATTGCATTTCTCTGTTGTTAGTATGGCCTTGCAAACTCAAAAATTTCATTCATTTTCTTGTTTTCTTTGTATATGTGCATTAATAAAGTGATATAGTTATTGTATTGGTGCTGTGCATAAGATCTGTTTCATGATGACAAAATCTTCCAAGATTAACCTATTTGTTACTGGACAATGGAGCATTATTTATATTAAGAAAAAAGGCAAGAATAATGTCTGAAATGAAATCACCTTTTGTACCATTTTGATTATGACTCCAATCATGGAAATGTCATAATTTGAACCAGAAAGTTCACAAGATATGATATTTTAAGACAGATTAATGTCTTTGTATGTTTACTGATAGACAACCTCTTGTCAGCAATATATTGCTAGAGTCATAGCATCAGTGAAAGCAGATGTTTTACACTATCTAGCCCTGTGCCAGTGAGTTCACAAATCTTTTATGTGTGTTATTCTTAATCTCTAAAGCAACAAGGCTTTGGGACCAGACAACCTTACAGGCACCTGCTAGACACAGAGGAGATAGCACAGAAACTGACAAGCAGAATTGAGTAAGTGTGTTGATGAAATTTCAGAGAGGAGATAGTGTTATCCTACAGCCCATCCTTAAAACAAACAAACAAACAAACAAACAAACAAACAAACAAATAAATAACAGTGTGGCTGCCCCACTGCTGAAATTTAGGTGGATGGAAAAATTAGCTGTGTTTCTCAAGTGCAATGATCTTTTTTTTCTTTCCAAAATCTTTCCATAATGTTTCCATAAACTTGCAGTGTGGGTTTCCTCAAACTTATGAATATATGAATGTGTATGTATGCATATTCATAACATTGTATTCTTTTAGGATATACCTTAAGTAAGCTTAACTCATTCTTGTATCGCATCATTTACACAAGTGCCGGATAAGAAAGGTATAATTACTTGAAAATTCCATCAAGAAAATTAGCAACTTTGCAAGCATGATTTATTTTACTGCATGGTGCACTTTTTCTTTCAAGTTTGTCAGTATTTAAAAATATTACAGAATTATTAAAATCCTTATGCATAGAAGTTTTGTACTATCTATCCTAAATTTGTAAGTTACAAACAGAATTCAATTCTTTTTTTTTCATTTGATGTGAATACATCATTCCGATATCAGTTAATTATAGCTTGAGTTCCAAAGAATCAAGAACAAAAAGATGACACAGTCAAACCTGCCATAGCAACCACCTGTCTACAGCAGCCACCTGTCTACAATGGCCTCTTTTTTTGTCTCCCTTGGGTGGCTGCTACAGACAGGTTTGACTGTATTTACAATTCACTGCCTACAGAATGCCAATGCTATGACTGAGTACACAATCTATGTCTTGCATGGCATGAATGAATTTTATTTTGTTAGAACAGAGTTATCCCAACATATGCTATGGCGTCTCATGTCGTGTCTTCACAGGTTCCTGTGCTGTGTGATCTTGTTGGAATGTATGGATCTCTTTCCTTTGATGGCTGTGACAGATGAAAGCAGGTACACAGTCCTGGCCATTGCCTGTTCAGTGGCAGTGTTTAGAATGCATGTTACATTCCACTATATATCATCCACTCTGAAACAACCATAAAACTTGTGAGATTATTTTTCTTCGTTGAGCTACAAAATGAAATTTACTGAGCTCTTTGTGAAAGAAGAGAAAAAAAAGTTTTATCACATTGTTATTCCATCTAGTTAGGGCAGCATTTGGAATTAATCAAACCTGGAAATCCATAACTTCTGGGCATAGCATCCAATTTCCCTTAACTTCACCGAGTGTTTCACTCATTTTTTTTTTTTCATTCACTAAATTCAGGTATACAGTATAGGGAAACCTGATCTTGTAGCTGTTGTATGCACTCAATCTGGCCTTAAAGTTTTTATTTAAGACATGATAGTGTTAAGTGCAAATGACTTCCTGTAAAAGAAAAGAAAAAGAAATAGTCTTCATGTTTATTATTCAGAAATCTGGTATGTGATATGTTTTCTTGTCTGATTCTTTCTTTGTAGCATTGAAAATCACCCACTGGTTATGAATAAAAACCTTTCAAAGGTAAGTTGATGTGTCTTTCCTTTTTTTCCATATAAAGAAATTCTAATCAATAAGTGTGTGATACCTATACTGGTTAGAGTACGATCTAGCAACGACATATATAATTTTTTGTGTGTGTGAATTGTGCATGTTTTGTAATAAAAAAAAAAAGAATGTTCACAGCTCAATTTAGCCCACTGAAGTCAAGGGCTCAAGTGAGCAACACAGGTTTAAGAATTACCTCATGAAACTGTCGCAGATTGGAGCTGATTATCTTTTTCATGGCATGAAACTTTTTTCAAATTGCTACTGGGATTCAAGGCATTGTGCACGACAAGAACTTGTGCATGCATTTTATTTTTGTGATTCTTGGCTCCTCCCAAAAGTTTCATGCATGTGAAAATTTCTGGTTTTACAGTAGAAACACATGCACTTACTAAACCCTATTCTAACTGGGCTATTTGAGACCAAGTTTTTACGGGGGGGGGGGGGGGGGGGGGGGGGGGGGGGGGGGGGGGGGGGGGGGGGGGGTCAAATTGACCCCCCCCCCCCTTCAGATCTCAGCCACCGATGTCAACTACAAGATGTCAACTACAAGATTGCATGGTCATACAATAGAAAAATGTTTCCTTTCTATTTTCAATAAATTAATTATGCAAATTTGTGCATGAAATCATATTTTCACCTATAACTACGTCAAAAAGACTGAAGGATTGCTAGATATTTGTGTCAGAATTCCTCAAGACATATCAAACAATTTTCATGTAAAAAAATAGTGCAGTCAAAAACAATTTCTTTTGTTTTTTATTGTTTTGTTAATTTCTTATGTATTTTATTGTTTCTTCGACCTTTTGTTTTCTATTGTTTTTTCGCCAAAATTTGTTGCAGGCACTTTTTCAGGCTTATCTACACTAGAATTGATTAATTTCAATGGTTAAAAGTTGAAATAATCTAATTTATATCAATTTAACCCAAAAACACAATTTGCATTGGATTTGCACACGATATCATGAATTTGAGCTGTTTTTGGGTTGACATGCATATGCAAAACATTACGTAACTTCAGAACGGTGTACCCGGACGTCGCAAATTTGGTCTCAAAATTTGCGGGAGACTTCAATGAAAAAAGTCGTGAAACGACGCGGCAAAATCTTTGCGCATTGCGGAATTGTGGCGCGAAACGTCGAGGGAGGGTCAATTTGACCCCCCAGTTAGAATAGGGTTAAAGGCGATGCATTTGAGAGAGGTCACCTGTACTTTCCCCTTTCATTAACTTCCCTTAACCTGTGATAAATGCCCATGTAATTTTTAGGTTTTGCATGAATGTTTGGTTTGTTCTGCTTCCTCCAATAGGAGTTTTCCAGTGCAGTGCAGTCACTTGGCCAATCAACCAGCCATGCACCAATCCTCCTAGCCTGGATGGTATTTCAAACCATTGCCTGGCCTGGCAGGGACCAGCATCTAGTGAAGAGGTTGGGAAACCAAGCACTGCGCCTACATGTTTTCAAGTACCTGAAGTACGGGCTGTGTGAGACATTGCCTGATGAGACATCTGTGAGTGACAACACATATTCTAGAATCATTAAGACATACCAGATGGGCAGTATGATTGTGTCTTGAATTTTACATGTAGTATAAAATACTTGGTTGTTAGTATTTAACTCGTTGAGGACGGACTGATTTTGATACGACACGCATTTCCCATTGACACCTGCCCGAGTATACTCGGGACTCGTCCTCAACAGGTTAAAGTGTAATTCCACACTGTGCTCAAGTTGACTTTGATAGAAAAAAGTTGAATCAGATGAACTGAATGTTAGCAATATCATCAAAATTGGACTCAAATCAAAAGTCATTAGATTTACACTGTAGCTTTACACGTTTTCTCAAAACGTTAATGTTGTGCACAATTTTCATGCAGTCTGCACCTCTCTTCTTGTCAGTTTTGCTTTTATGTATACAAGCCATTTTGAACATGGTATGAAATTGTATGCTAATGTTTTCAAAATTTTACCACCTTTGGAATATCATGACTTCTATTATAGAGATTTTTTGCCTTTTTGGTCCTCAACAGAGAAGTCTTTGTTTTGGGTTATTGTTTTTCTTCAGTTCATAACAACATATGTTCAGATCTGTTATCACATTTTATTTACACATCATGAAATGACTCCAATTTTCAATTATGTCCTTGCCTTTCAACTAATTGATAGGTGGGGATCATTCTCATCTTGAGAAGATAAAAACTTTCTCAGTCAAACAAGTAGAAACTTTGTGAAGTCATGTTTGGTGCATTTAGTTCTCCCATGTTTAGTTTATTGTGTAAGTAAGCTGTAAATAGTAAGGATATTGTGAGGTATTTATTGACAAACTTTTCACACTGAGTCAGAAAGGTTACATTTAGGAACCTTGCTCTCTACTTGTCTTTATATTATGCTTACTATTTGATTTGGAAATATTTTGCTGTAAAACTAATGATTGATGTTATTGTGGGGATGGGATCATCTTTCAGGAAGTGACCATGGCCTGTCACTCTGTTGTCTACTCCCTGATGTCTGTCATTCTGTCTGTCTTTCAAGAAGACACCCTTGGAGGCTTAGAGGTGAGACATCGCGGGTAGAGTGGTTGTCAATCTTTTTAACCCTTTCAAATCCAGGTGCAGCCACAGATCCTATTTCTGTGTTATGGAGATGAGTTCAGACAAACTGTGCAATAATCCATGTCATTGTAGCTCAAGTGTGATAAACTTGGCTTAGTTGTCTATTAAGCAGCAGTCCTTATGCAGGGCTCGACACTAACGGTGGCCCGGTGGCCCGGGGCCACCAAATTTTAAAAAAGGGCAAATTTGGTGGCCCGCCTTGGGCCACCAATTTTTTTTTTAAAGTATGTCAATAAATTCGTAACTTTTTGCGCTGGAAATTAGCAGTTAAATTTGTTTAAAGGATAGATGAAAAGGACTGAATGAGTGCCTGAGAGCGAGTGTTGTAAGTTTGTTGAAGTTTATTTATGAGTAGATATGTCCAACTTCTAATTCTTACTATCATAAAACTTAAATATTTGACTCATTAAAAAAAAAAAGGACTTTTAATGTTTTTTATTGTTTTGTTTTTTTCGGAACACCAAATTTTTCTCTCGGGCCACCAAAAATTTGAAATGTAGGATTTTGGTGGCCCCATTGGGCCACCAAACAAAAAAGTTAGTGTCGAGCCATGCCTTATGTATCCAATGATATATCATAAGATATACATCTTACTATGGGAATGGTTGTGCTTCACAGTGATTAAATTGATTAGCTAATTTCATATCAGTTCAGTGAAATAGAAAAGCATAATGATAAGAGATATACATATGTGAAAACAGTCAAACAATGTTGTGATATACATGTAAGTACAATCTTGATGAAAGAATTTTAGGTGCAATTGTTTGTTCACATTCTACAGAGAAGAAAATATACACCATGTGAGCACGTGAAGAGAAAGTACTGGTATTCACAAAATTTGTGGATCATCCAGTGGCAATTCTTTCTCCATTTAAAGGGGAAGATCACTGTGTGATTACAACCCCTGGCAAGTGCAAAAGGAGGAAAAAGAATGAGAAGCTATTGAAACCTGTTGATATGAAAAACAAATGTATTATAGGACCATCATCCCGAGTCCTGCTTTTTTGGTGAATGAAATGATTGACAGACATAGGACCTTAAGAAACGGCATCAAGTTTTACCTGTAGGTAACAACAAAGATTAGATGATGAAAAAAACTGATCAGCTAGAAAAATTGATATGAGAGTAAGGCCAATATACCCTGAGGAGGATGTAAATGGGAGTAGGTAAACAGGAGTGCCTGTCATTACTGCTGTGATCCTAGTATTATTCAGCAGGTAATTTGTTTTGTATTTTTGGTCACACAGGACCTTCTAGCTCTCTCCTGCCAGCTGCTGTCACAGCCACACCTGTGCAGAGAATTTTGGAGTACCGTAAGTCTGTCTTCCCCTACTCTCAAATATGATATGTGGCAGGAAAGGGTCACTATATCCCTTTGTCTTGAATGGTACAGTACTGTATATAGGGAACAACTTACCAAGATCTCACTGTCCTTGTTTTCAAAGCATTTTATTTGTAGATGGCATGTAACCCGTTCCTCCCGCAATTCTTCGAGAGCCTTCAATGCCCCTAAATGAGATTCTTTTTACCTGTGTACAAAGAACAGACAGGTTGGCCCGTGCGAAAGCAATCAAGCAGTAGATATATTTACTTTCCATGGTTAACTGCATGTGCCATCAAACAATGCGAAATATCAATCAGACATGAGATATGAATAGAGCGTGCACTGATGGATTCACAAACTCCTTTGTTATACACTATATGGGCACCCGAATGTGGTCAGCGAAAGTCAAAATATAGTGAGATCAGCCCCAATGGGCAACATATGTCTTCATACGGGTTTTATTGCAAAACAATGTGCACAACTATGTTGGAAAAAGTAAATTACACCAAAACACATGTAGTTTTGATACAGAAAAAGAACATATAATGTACATTGTAATTGATAGAAGAAACTCTTATCTTTCTTATCTTTCAATCAAAGTCATTTTTCTGGTCAGCATGACACAAATATGAATTTAGGCCACAAATGCAGACACTCTGTCTACAGTTTGGAAACCTGAACCTGGTATACCAGGTTCCCATATATGAGTTGATGCCACAGAAACCTGGTATACCCTTTTCCTTTAAGGAAAAGGTTACCTCTTACAAGGAAGCATGGAAATCTTTTGTCAAATTGCCTCCAAGTTTGTTAATAAGAAGAGTGAGGGCCAGGTGTGTTATGTTAATTTTTTTTTTTTTTTTTTTTTTTTTTTGGGGGGGGGGGCCACAAATCAAAAATGCTTTAAAATGAAATCCAATCTTTGAACAAGAGTAGTATTTATGATAGTATCAAAAGATAAATCACTTGTAATTTTGAGATAAATAATATGTAGGGCAACAGTTTTGGTCAAAATGTGAATTGTTATGAAATTGATATTGAATGAGCGTGTTCTTTGCGTAGTTCAATCAGAGATCATGGAGATGAAAATTACTGTGGAACATTTTTCTGGAATAGTTTGAACATTTATGTGTCTGAGGCCAGTGATTAGGGGTCACGGTCAAGTAAAAGATTATGGCTTAGTGATATTCAACTTTGCCTCATGTATTTTGGTTTCTGCAGGACATAGAGGGAGGCTTTGCTGCTCTTCTGCAATCTGCTATGTCTTCATTTCCGCTAGAGTTCTCTCGGCCAATGAGGTTCTTGAAAGCACTAGCCACAGAGGGCAGCAGACAGGTAACTTATCAACCCCTTATAGTCAGTGTCTATTAAATAGCAACATATAATATTCTTCCAAGCATCACACCCCTATCTACCATTTGGCTCAGGGGCAGATGTCTATTTAGTTGGAAACTAGATACTATGTGTTGCATTTGTCTACCCATGTTTTGAAATTAGAACATGACCATTGTCTGCAATACTACATATTACCTTTATTTCCATCCAAGTGTATTCTGTAAAGATGGTAAATGATTCTTCTTTTTGATAGTCTTCTGTCTTATATTATATTTGTACTGCAAAGTTGATTGAAACCTTTTTCTATCTATGTCGTACCTTCATGATTTTATGATATGTATGCTGTTAATGGCTGTGCAAAATAAAAGGGAAGATTACAGAATTACAGGGATTTTCCCACAACTTGTCTCGTGGTATGCTAACGTTGAACTACAACAACCCGTTGGCCAGTATGATGGGATATTTTGTGCAGTAGTCTCAGCAGGAGAGGCCAGTCTAAGATTATCTAACTCATCAGTCATCACACATTCTATCCTATGTTTCAGATCTACAATTTGCTGGCACATCTGCCAACATTCACCGAGCCTCTGGACAACAACCGGAGTTCAGACATTGAGATTACAGGGGAGGAGAATGTTTGGAAACTTGTCAGTGACAAGGTGGTCTGCAAAGCAGGTGAGAATTTTGGTTTAAGAAAGGTTGCAGCTAGAAAAAAAAAACTGCATAAAAAAAGGTGAAACAAGACAAGAAATGAGGTAGAATGTCAGTAAGATTGGACAAAACAAGACAATAGTCTCTGTCAGTTTGTATGTAAATAGGACTTTCACTGGGCATCTCAAAATAATTGTTTAACTTCTTTAACTCACGTTATTTATTATTAAAAAAAAACTTCTCTTTTGTAACTTACTATTTGTAGCATTGCATTTTATTTAAAAATGATATGAAATAAGATATCTTTATTTCTGACACTGTTCAAGGTATAGTAGATATCATTACCTCCTGAAAACTTCCTGAAAACCAAAAGAAGACTTACACTGGACAAAGGCCTGTGGTTGTTTCATCCTTGGTGTTCATTTTCTGTTCCTTTATTCTCCTGGAACAGCAGATGTCAAATCTTCCATAAGAAATACAACAAATCTTGAATTTTATATGTATTACAGTCACAGTCAAAAGACTGTGACAGTCTTTTATTATCATTATTCATGATTTGATTACTTTCTAAGTGCAACCACTGTCTCCTTAGTTTGAATTGGTTTTTTTTTCCACATTTTAAGCAGTCATTAAGTCTTATTTTACAGCTTTTATATGATTACTTTTTTTCAGGGTTTTCAGAGTTTTTTTTCTTGTTGAATCTCATATAATGGATGTATGTGGAGGACGACTGAGTGGGATATGTTTTGAAAGCTACTTGAATCTCAACTTTTTTGTGGCAAGCTACATCGAGGTTTTATTCGTTTGAATTGTTTTGTTTTGTCTTGTCTTGTTACAGACAAGCATTCTCCAGGGTTTGTGATACCAGTAGATACATTAGGCAGGCTTGAACAGAGACCTGATGGTAAGCCAACTGAACAAACCTTTCCTCATTAGATTAGTTTTCTCTGCCTCTTTTTGTGCCATATCACAAAAGTTTAAGGAACTTGTATCTGATAATATGTTTAATATCCCATAGCTTCAATGCATAAGTACATGGCCAGAAAATCAACTTATGCAGGAATTTGAGAGTTCAAAGTTTATTTGATTTTAGAATTGTGTTTTCTGCCCAAAACCCACTTTTCAAACTTTTATTGTCAGATGAAATGCATAAAAATGTTAACAGTTTAATGCACTTTCACATTTTGCTCAAAAGTTTATTTTTTCAGACTTTTCCTGCAAGTACCCTCACACCCCTTACTTATATGAAAGATCAGAACTTAAGGTCAAGTTAACAGTTTGAAATTGAATTGTCTTAGCAACATCTTATCTTCTTTATCAAGAGTTTGAGATTATAGCAGACTTCATATGTACTTGTACATATTAATAAAAAAACTGCTGAGGAGCAATCTTCAAATATCAAGATTTAAAGTCATGATTGAGCTCTGAATTTCACAGTTGCCCACTCATGCATTAATAACTTTATATGATTTCTTCTCAGTTGCTGAGTAAATGAAGAGTGATTAGGAATATTACAAACCAATGTTAGACCAAATAATTACAAGGTGGGTAGACCATTCACTAAGGGCAAATTTTTGCATGCATCAGTAATGCTGTGATGCAGCTTGTTAGGTGAGTTGAGGTATGGATTGAAATGAAAGATCATGTTAGAAAGAGATAACTGCTAGTAACAATTTATCAAGTGTATATGAAATTTCCTTTTATAAGGTGCATAACTGTATAGTGTTCCATTGAAGTATAAGGTAGGGTCTTTGTGAAGTCAACCAATGGAAGCATGTACTAATCTTACTTTATGGTCTTCTTCCTATAGGTCCTCCCCTCATCACGTGGGATGTGGAATACAATGGTTGCCAGCTCTTCCAGTGTGTACTTGATTGGCTGATCAGTGCAGCCCCTACCACATCACCATCTGGTACTTTAGGCAGCCCCTTCTTATCATTGTCATGCTAACTATGTTCATATCTCTTAAAGTGGCATCTACCATTTGCCTTTGGTGTCTTTATTGAAAAGTGGTTGTGATCTTTTCAGTTCTCACAATCTTGAAATGGATGAAGGAAGTGCTATTCATCATTTGTCAGATTTACTCCTGCTCTTAATGGTTCATTATGCCTGTGCTCCAAAAGGGTGACAAGCTTACAGTAGTTCAAAGTTGTCTGTCTGTCTGTTTGTCTTATCTGTCCATACATCTGAGACATTTAGTACAGTTTGTTGTTATGCAGTCCATGTGTGCTATAGGAGCAATATCCTGAAGGTCTAAGGTCAGAGGTCACTGAACTGTGGGAGATGTATGTGTTTTTTTCAGCTATAGCCAGAAATATAATCTGGTTATAACGGAAGTGATGAATAGACATATAGCATTAATTCGTTGTACTGGTATACATTCAACCACATCACACTCATACCCTTCCGCTACATTCAGTTCATTGGTTCACGATATTACTTCATAGTCTGGTGAATGAGAATCATGTGATATTGTTTTATGGCAATTCATATAAACTTTGAGTGTTCCTGCTGAAAAGTGATGGTATCCTTGGCATAATGTTAGAAGATAATAGATCATATTTACATGTGGAAATGATACCACAGAGATAAACATTGAACTGTAACTAAGGTTTATTAGTGTTAATAGAATGAGATCTGTTTGTCCACATTAATATTACGGAAAATGAGAAACTATTGAAACATTATGCTTCAGTTATTCCTTACTTAAAGGTCCTGTTTACATTTGGGAACAGTGATTTACAAAATTTTCAAGATATGAAAGTTAATGCATATGTGTAGGTCTGTTGTACCACAAAACATCCTATCATATAAAATTTTGGCGATGAAGCCTAAAATATAAAGAGATATCTGTCTTTTTTTTTCAATAAACAGTAACTGTAGACAGTTTAGTCTGGAAGCACTTTTATTATAGCTATTGTTTACATTTTGTATATTTAACAACAATTAATATAGATTTTATTGATTCAAATTTTTACGTGGTTGTTTCTGTCTCTAACTCACATTTCAGAACTATGTTAAAGCACAAATGCTGGGTTTTTGTTTCATTTGCAAATTGTAAACTATGCCTTTAAGGTATTTATTAACCAAATGTTCTTCATGATTAAGGCAGCATTGCTTTGCTGAAATAACATACGACCTGCATGCTGTTTTTCCTATGACACTAATGATAAACTTTGTCATTGTGCTGTAGGTGATGTGACAAACTCTCTAATGAAGATTTTTGATCATTGATGTGTCCTTTTGCTTGTTAATGTTTACATTAGGGGCAACTCGCCTAGACAACCTCATTGTGAAAGTTTGTATGGAATGTTTCAGATTCAGTAATTCAAGCAATAAAGCTAATCCTCTTCTTGTCATGCAGACACCCTGGTTCAGCAGACGCAAGATGTTGTTGACCTTATGGAAACTATGCTGCAATCTGATTGGTCCATTGCCACAGAGCTTCAGTCACTCACTGACTGTATCTTGCCACTCTTAGGAACGTAAGTCGAGAATGTGGTGGTTTGAAAGAAAATGTTAAGGACAATTTATTTAATGCATTATTTTGTACATTGTGCCAAATATGTCATGAGTCTTTCATTTCATTACAGAGTAATTTGATATGTGTACCATTAATTTCATTTCAGTGTAGAATAACAGTCAGTAAAAAGACTGAAGTTATGTTATATGCTATTCATCCAGCAATTTCTCATTTATGTTCAATTCAAAGCTGTAATTGACTTGCAGCTAGCAATACTGTTTGTCTTTCTAGAACCATGAATGCCATGCTGATCATGCACTAGGAAAAAAGAATTAAAACAGAAAAATAGGGCAGTACAGTTAAACTCGCATAAGTCGACCTTCTCGGGACTGAGCAAAACACATCGACTTAGGCGAGTTTCGACTTGTGCGTAAGTCGAAAAAATCGACTTACAGTTACACCACGCGTACACATGACATGTATAATGTACATGTATGTTGTCTACTCTGGAGCCGAGAGCTGGAGCGGTGTGCCCGATATTTGCCCTTCAGCAAGACACTTTATCCACATTGAATATTACCGTTATTCATTTCCAAAATTAAGAGCAAACATCTGACATTTATTCTAGCATCTTATGGAGCCGATTGTTACCGCTGTTCATTTCCAAAACTGAAGGCAAACATCCGGCTTTCTTTTTTTTTTGGTGGCCCGGCGTACGTTTTTGGTGACCCCGGTCGCATATTAACCATTCGCGAAATCGTGATTCGATTCGCGAAAAGACTCCGCTAAGTATATAAGGCATAGATTGCTACACTCGGCAGGGGCTACGTCGTCCTTTCACCAGGTCTGGGTAACGGAAACCAAAATCTCGCGTGAGTTCTTGCGTTACCTATCGTTAATGTCAACGAAATATCGTTAATTTGCGCTTCGATCGTTACTCATCGTTACTACAAACGTTAATTTTCCCGATCGTTAGTTTGCGTTAATAACGATTCAGGTGAAACCGCTTAATGTTTATTAACGCAAAGTTTCTTTTTGTATATACTGTATGTAAACAAAAACTGGCGTCTCGGGATTTTGACAGTGATTTATTACACAATAAAATCTTATTCGACTTACGCACAGTGAATTCAATGGTTTTTCCGTGAAAGTGTTCTTGGAATTTCATCGACTTAGGCGCGTATTCGACTTAAAAAATTCGACTTGTGAGTGAATTAATACACGTAAGTCAATGGGGAAAAATCGGGACTTTTTAAAATCTTCGACTTGCGCGATTATTCGACATATGCGACGTCGACTTAGGCGTGTTTAACTGTATTTGACAGCCTTGTACAGGTAGTGAACCTTTTCACAGGCAATCCTAGATTCAATGATTTTTATGCCTCCGCCCGAAGGGTGCCAGAGGCATTATGTTTTCGGGTTGTCCGTCCGTCCGTCGGCATTTGTTTACCCGATAACTTGAGTAATATTGAGTGGAATTTTACCAAACATGGTCCAGATGTAAAGTATGATGGGGCAAATACTTGATTAGATTTTGGGTGAAATTGTCTGAGGTCAAAGGTAAAAAATCAAGGTCAAATCATGAAATTGTATCCATTTGCGCGATAACTTGACTGGATGTAGCAAATTTCGCCAAACTTTGTCCAAGGATGACATGTGATGGGGCAATTATTTGATTAGTGTTTTAGTGAAATCGGCCTGAGGTCAAAGGTCAAAAGTCAAGGTCAAATCCTGAAATTCATCTGTTTATGCAATAATTCAAGACTGGATAAAGCAAATTTCACCAAACTTGGTCCAAGGATGACATTTGATGGGCCAATTAAACATGTTTTTGAATGAAATCGGCAAGAGGTCAAAGGTCAAAAGGTCAAGGTCAAATGCTCAATATTTCACTATTTTTCCCCATATCTATGCAATTCCTGAAGGCATTTTCCTGAAACTTAGTGTATACATGTACTACCAAATAAAGATTCTCCAGAGAGTTTCAGGTCATGAAGTCAAAGGTCAAAAGGTCAAAGATCAGGTGAAAACATTATAATTTAACTCTTTTTCTCCATATCTTGCAAATGGTTCAAGGTATCATCATGGAACTTGGTACATTGACTGGCAGGGATTATTGAGGAAGTTTAGG
The DNA here is from genome assembly GCF_040938485.1 of Diadema antillarum. Lineage (NCBI taxonomy): Eukaryota > Metazoa > Echinodermata > Echinoidea > Diadematoida > Diadematidae > Diadema > Diadema antillarum. The sequence continues at coordinate 120,760 of NW_027270983.1, forward strand.
GGTCGTGGGTCAAAGGTCAAGGTCAACTCCTCAAAATTTCACTATTTCCCTAGGAGGACCATGCATTATGGCGGAGGCATACCAGTTGCCATAGCGACATTTCTAGTTTGTTTTTTTGTGCCCTTCATCATCATCATCATTTAAACAGACATCTGGAAACTAATTATCAAGGAATAGATATTACCTTATCCCTTGAAATGCTTATTGTGTCACCATGGTTTTCTGTTGGACAGAGGCACATTGCTACACATGAGTGAACTTGCTAGTCGACAAATAGGTCAAGTTTGGTTGGATGACTGAATGCTAGTGAAAGAGTGTTGCAAGTTCTGTACTTAGTGCCTAGACACGTAAGGGTTACAGTATTTGGTTATGAATTAGCAGAAGTTAAACTCTCTCTAGTACCCTATTTTGAAAAATGAAAATATTCTTCAAATTTTCAAGTTTTGAATACTGCAAATGTTTTCCAGTTTCAGAACAAGGGGCAAATACTGGATTACTGCAGCTAATGATTCATGCAAATGGTTATGCGATGGTGTGTTCACCAGATCACTAATTATTGATTATTATTATTATTATTAGTAGTAGTAGTAGTAGTAGTAGTAGTAGCAGTAGTAGTAGTAGTAGTAGTAGTAGTTGTAGTTGTAGTTGTAGTTGTAGTTGTAGTTGTAGTTGTAGTTGTAGTTGTAGTAGTAGTAGTAGAAGTGGTAGTAGTAGTAGTAGTAGTAGTAGTGTGTGCAAGGTGCTTTGCAAACTAAACCTTCTACCTTTAAGTACAGTGTGCTGAAACTTTCAGAAACTTTACAATATTGATGACAGTGCATTCTCATCCATAAGCCTTTCCCCTGTAGAAAGTAGTGTGCAGTCTCATTAAAGTAGACACTCAAGTGAAATTCATATTGCTTGTATGTATTGAATTACTTTTTATGCTGTGTCATCTCATTCTATGACGTGACCTAAAACTTTATTGTTGTTGTTGTTGTTGTTGTTTTTTATTCTAAACTCAGTTTGGTGCAGGTGAAAAAGCCCCCATTGCTTCTCATAGCATCCTGTGTCAAGTGCCTTGCCACAATGGCAAAGTATGAACCTGAAAAGGTAAGGGTACCCTCTCCTTGGTACATCTAATGTCATGCTAGCTGCTTCTCTGGATAGTTGCCTAACACTAAATACACTATTACTGCAGTGTGTTTATTGCCTTCTCATTGGACTGTATACTCTTACAGTTCCTGCACATGCTTGAAATGTATTACACGTGTAGATTGTAAACTGAGCACATTGTAAGATACTGCATCAGCACACATTATGATATTGTTGAACATCTTGAGGAAGATATGTTCTCTCAAGACATATGGGCTTCTCCCAGGCATTGACATGATGGATGATATTAAGAGTGACATGTACACTACTGGTACACCAACACTAACCACTGACTGCCATTATAGAAGCTGTCAATACACTACTGGTCCGCCAGCACTAAATGCCATTCTACATGTGTTGAGCTCATACCAACACTGGCTGCCATTATAGAAATTTTCAGCATACTGCTTGTACACTGACACTAACTTTCAACTTTCAACTTTTGCGATTGTGCCACTCCACAAGTGTTCAATATGCTATTACACCAATTCTGTCTTGAGATATAGTCACCAAAGCTGTGTCTGTGAGACTAACATCATCTCAGACAAATCTGAGTCTTTGTTGAACATAGGGTGCGTTCGAGCGCTCTAAAGCGAACCAAAGCGAACTGAACTAAAGCGTACCGTACCGTACCATGCCAATTTTTGTGCGTTCGAGCGCTCTGTGGAGAAAGCGTACCTCACGAGTTATTTTTAGAAAAGGTCACGCTTGTTTACTGCAAGAATGTCATTCACCTCTCGCTTGAACTACTTACAGCTGTCCCGAACAAAGAGAATGATGTTTTTGCATTGTGACGTATGCGCTTGATACGCGCATGCTTTACAACAAACTTTTGGTACGCTTTGGTACGCTTTTGGAGCACATCGGGAAGTGATCCACTTTTGGCTCGGTACAGTACGGTACGGTACACTTTAGGAGCATTCGAACGCTCCTCTAGCGCGGTACGGTACGGTACAGTTCACTTTAGGAGAGCGCTCGAACGCGCCCATAGTCTCAAAATGACCTGGTATGCCAGAAAAGCTTACATTGAATATGTGTAAGAGTTAGATTATTCAAATATTTTGTAGTCCAAGGGATAGTTGAAGGGGAGTACATAACTGCTGAATTACAATGATAAAACCAACATGCAATGGCACTCACATGAGTATATAAAGTTCCCCAACTTCATTTCCAGCACCCACATCATCCCTGTTCTTACTCCTTTGCTCAACTTATTTGCATGTTCATCATTTGTTTTCAGACATAAAAAACAGTACTTCACATTTTCTGACAGATTTTACATACAATGCATGCACATATCCCCATATGAATGTATTTAATACAGCATGTGTTCCTAGGAAACCATATTCACTTGTAATTTTTCTCTATCTCTTTCCAGATGTGGCTGTCTCTACAACAGACTGGTTTCTTACCATATACTGGGACCCTGTACACACAGCTAGACCAAGCTGCACGGTAAATTCAAATCATCACCATATTTTTGTTTTTATCTTTATTTTTGCTGCAGTAGACACAGTGCATTGTAATCTTTCACATGTATTATTCTCATGGTGATCACGGTGTATTGTTTTTAGCAGAAGATATTCTGTCTGGTCCACAAAATTTGCTCTGGATTTTTATGAAGTTCTGTAGTGTACATAGATGCTGATATTTAACTGAAAGCAATGATAGTGAAGCAACAATCAGAATTCTTATGTGTCATATGCAGTTAAGTTTATGGATTTGCAGACTAAGAGATATATGAGTGAAGCAAGTGCACATTGAGAGGCCAACATAAATCACTGTGTTTCAGGACACCTTAAATTGAAAAGTTAGCTTTTATTATACCAGAGGATGGTCAATAACTTCAAGTTTTAATGCAAACATGTTCATACAATGTGGACAATGTATGCTTCCATCATTTAAGCCAGTATTTGTGCTACTTGTCTGGTCCAGAGGGGTGGGTGTGTTTGCAGGAAGCTATGGCAAGGTGGTTCTGGAGTGGGAGAGACATTTTGGTGCCTACCCCGTTACCCTGGAATTCCTGAGACTTCTTCACACCCTCATCCAGGTAAGACTGCTTCGGTTGTTGGTAGTAGAATCTTGGAAGGAGGTAAATCTTTAATTAAAGGTTCCAGCAAACAAACTTTACGGATTGTCACTGACTTAAATGTCCTGTACAAGCCTTTTTTGTGTAATAGTTCCTTCGTTGGAAAATATATATGCTCTAAGTTTGCAACTTGGAGTAACATGTTGGGACTGTTTATCAATAATAAGAGTTTACTGTTAGCTGGTAATTCTGACGCTATCCAAAGTCAGTAATCTTTTCTCAGTATTTTAAGTGGCACTCTCAAACAGCATAAAATTATATTTACATAATGGACAAATTCAATACAGAATACATTCGGCCAGCCCGCAGATGATTTACACAACATACTTTCAAAGGTGTTTTCTGTTGTCATATGATTGAGCTCAAGGTGAAACTTTATGTAATGAATATATACTCAGTACTTCACCAAAATAGTGGTTTGTCTTTTAAAAAAAAAAAAAGTTAAGCGGTGTATTGCAAGCATCCTTGAAGGTAGTTTTCTGTTTCTTCATCTCCCCAAGGGTTTGTCGTCCACTGAGATTGGTGTAGCTTCATCTCAGGACCTCCTCGCCTGTGTAATCTTCCTCCAGCGTGATATCTTCACATCATATCAGAAGTGGCGATACGGTGACTTGAGGGAAAGAGAGAAGATAGGTGAGAGGGAGAGCTTTTGGTCAATCTTCTCTCTTGAACAGACATGCTGGTTTGAAAGTATGCCTTGACTAGGATCTCTTTCAGGACAGCTTGACATGATCACACAGTAGGCGTTTTCACATCAGCCCGATAAAAATCCAAGCTCGAGAAATTTTTCGCGATTGCGACTTAGCGCGCTATTTCATTTCTTATTCACATCAGCCCGAAGAGAATCAGCCCGAATTTTTGTCGAGCTAATTCGACAGCTGAGTATGTGCAAACAGCATCAGTAATGTGTGTGCCCTCTCAAAAATTCCTCATGATTTGTGTGCAGTTTGCCTCGATTGATCAGGTCACACACGCTAGGCATGATGGGATGCATCGCGCTAATTTCTCGAGTCATTTTCACATTATCAAATAGCGCGCTACTATCCTAGAAATTTCCTGAGTTGGACTCGAGAAATTTTCTCGATCAGAGTGATACAGATAGCGCGCTAATTTGTGTTCACATTATCAAATAGCACTCTATTTCGCTATCGGGAAAATTTCCTAAGTCAGAAAATAGCGCGCTATTTCGAAACATCGGGCTGATGTGAAAACGCCTAGTGCTGTAGCACACCTCATTCTAAATGCAAGAATTTCCCACTTCATGTACAGTGTACAATGTAGTTATGATTTCCTGCTGTCTGTGGCTCTGATTATCAATTGTGTCTTATGCATAGGATGTTAATATGTTGTCCTGATATTGAAGAGCAGGTGGTAGTCAGGCATTGATGTGTGATCTTTCATTTTGGGATAACCATTGATCTTTTCACTTAGTTTTCATATTTGCATCATGTATATTAGTTCCTTTCTGACATTATATATATATATGTATGTAATGTATATATACAGTGTAGTCATCATATTCATTCGTCTTGTACACAAAATGAATAAATTGATTTTGTCTTTCTAGGACTTGGTGTGATGGAAGTGTTCCATGTGGTTCTTCACGTTGTTCCAAGACAGCCAGCATCTAGGATAGCTCGTTCTGAACTGGAGCAGAAACAAGGGTATGAAATACAACTTAGGTGTGGCATGCAAAATACTCACTCACAACAGCTAATGTGTGATTGATCCAAAGAGCTCTTTGTGAGCGTTAATATTTGTACAATTATACACTTATATGTTAAAGCTATAATCAATGTTTCTTTTATAAATCCCTTTCTTGAAAAGTTTCAGAAAATTAGTAGGAAGAATATCTTAATTAGCTGTTCAAAGGTTGTTTGGAAAATTTTTGTCATGTTCTTTTTCATTTGGTGTAATTCATGTGTGAATATTTGTCTTGTTCATCAAGTTGCAGTAAGTTTGTCTTATCATATCCTCTTTCTCCCTCCCACTCTCTCTCTCTCTTCATCTGTGTTGTGGCTATTTGATTACATTTCTCTATGCATCGATGTCTGTGCCCAGAATCTCTGTCCGGTCAGCCTGTATTCATGGTCTCCTCTACACGTCCGCTGGTCAGACTCTGTTGACCATATCAGCCACTGGAGTGGACACCATTGAACAGAGCCTGCTGGAGAGTGGGAGGTAGGCTGCATACACACATGATAATCAGTGCTTGATTGTTGATGTATTGCAGGATTTCTGCTCCTGGTTTAACAATATTGAATTAATTTTGGTGCTAAATTGTTCTGTTTTCTTTCTTGCAAAGTCCAGTTTGTGAGGTAATTTCAACATTCCTGTGCCATTTTGGTTTTTTTTGGGTTTTTTTTCCACTTAAAGGCCTATTGCAGCAAGCCCTCAATGATTGTTTCATTTTTTCTTGTCAGATTGATTTTCCATTCCATTTTGTCAGAAGAAAACCTAAGACTGATATTTTCACATCAAATGACAGAAGTTGAAGGTATCTACTAATCTATCAATTGCACATGTGTATGAGAGTTGCATATTGCGCCACATCACCCTGATTTTCACAATAGCAATAAATATCGTGATTTGGCTGAAACATAGGCTTGTTAAAAAGTGAAAGTTTGATATCTCAACTGTACCTCTCGTACTGCATCTTAATACACTGAAAAGAAATCTTCACAAAATTGTCTATTCTGGCCATTTCTTGGATAGATGTTTAGAAATGAAATAGGACAACTGGCGTATATTTCGAAAGGCAAAATTCTTAAATTAGAGTCATTGTTTGTATGTGGCTTTCATTGTGACAATTCATACATTTGCAAAATAGTCATGTAGAGATGCTTACTTGTATTAGATACATGAGTTAAAAATGTTGAGATTCATTGTATAATGTGACCAGGATTTAGCATCTGCCAACTTCTCCATCTCCCAACCTCCTCTTGATCAAATTATGATGCCTCTTACATTTCCCGTTTTTTCCTCAAAACATTTTTAAGGTCCAAGGAATGTTGACAATGGCTCGGGTCTTGTTATTGTCATTACAAAAAGAATGCGTGTTCTTTATTTTGTGCCTCAACTGATATTTGGTGTTAAGTTAAGATATTAAATTTCAACACCAATGATAATCTTGTCAGATGAAATTAGAATGATGTTGGGATTGATGATCATTTGACAGCTTCTTGGACAGCGCCCCCAACAGTCAGTGCCAGCTAGTCAAGCTCTCCCTCTCAGTCCTCAACCGCCTTCTCCTACTCAAGCCCCATCAGACGGGGGCTGTGTCCACCTCCACTGCTGCGGTCAGTACCACTGGACCAGCCGTTGACCAGTGCCCTCTGGAGATGGCCTTGACTGCCCACTCTACAGGCCTGCCTCATCAGCCCCACCTCATTGCAGTGATTGCCAGTTATATTTATCACCAGCAGGACCCACGCCTCCCCACCCTGGCTGTACTCCTCCTACGACGTCTAGCACTGGTGAGACAAGTCTTCCAGATGTCTACACTCAAGCACAAGCCCATTAAATCTTTAATAGAATAGTTGATGAGTGACCACATTAATGAAGAAATGTATGGCTATTGATAATGTTTATTTGAAAGAGAGAGTGAAATTAAAAAGGTGAATCATATTTCTGAAAAATATTGCAAAGACATATCCAGACACTACAGTTATTATCTATCTGATATGTTTGTCTTGTATTTTGCCACTTTGCCGTGATGACTCTTTTTGTGATTATTCTGTGACTTCTCACACAATCTTCTTTGATGGGTCAGATCAAACGAAATATGGACATGAAATCAGTAATGGTCCATGGTGAAGCACCATTCCATGGTGTGGTAATTCATGGTGGACCATTACTGACGATGTTGATTACCAAGGAGGGACTCATTCATTAATAAAATACCAAGGTACAACCTGCACCAATAAAAGAAAAGACACAAGTGATCTGCAGTTGTTTCATTAAGAAATAATGCATTAGAATTAACATGGTAGATTTAATTTCGAGAGTTATATGTGGCTGAGATGTTGCTCTGTAAGAAACATTGAGACATCATATTTTTTCTTTCATTTCCCATCACTCGTATATCACTGTGCGTCTCTTCTCAAAAGAAAATGAGTCTTTAGCATCAATATGTGAGTCCATTTGTACTGAAACAGTATGCTTGATTTTTGCTTTTACCCTTCCTTGACTCCCACCCCACTCCAGGTGGCTCCAATGTCGTTGTTTGGATGTCTTGGGAACCAGGCTCCAGCCTTCCGAAATGCTTTTCTGTACCGCCTTCAAACACATTCTGAGGTGAGGAATATTCAAAGATGTGGCTCTGTGCTAATTCAAGTACATGAAACTCTTTATCATATTTAGGAACACAGTAAGTGGCTGTACTGTGCTTTCATATGCATGCAATACTCTAATATTAATTTCAGCACAAACAGTCAAAACAGTCATAATGACCTGACAATTTTATATGAAGACATGAAGGATTAGCCAATGATCAGAAAACTTTGCCTGACTTGTGTCTGATCTAGTACAGATGCAAATGAACTGAAAGGTATTTGTAACAGAAGCTGGGATTGGAACTTCATCCCATGCTTCTCTTCAAGTCCATCAAAGTCAATGGTGGAAGAGACGAGAGCTCATTTCTGCATAATCATAATTCTCACTATCGCCAATGACGTAAAAAGTACCCAGATGTGGTTTTTTCGTCAAGATTTAGTGCACTTCGTAGCAAGGGCACTTCCGGCGCGGGGCATTATTTGCACAGTGCTAGCGTGCGCGTACGTGTACCTTACCTATAGCGCCGCGCCGACCACGGATACTAGTACAGTATATAGGCGGCTGTACCGCCCGAGCCAGCGAGTGGCCAGGCCTGTCATACTCGTACACATGTAGTCCCCGCATACATTGCCCTAGGCCGGCGGCCGGCCTTGCATTAGCATGCACCACTGCACGCAGCGCATAAGCTAACACATACCGGTACAGCGTACTGCTTGATCATGCGATCGATGTGCACATCACAGATCAGTCATCTCTGCATACGCTGAAAATATGCTGGAAAATATTCACCCACCTGGATATCGTCATGGAATGCCCATCTTTTTTTTATTTGTTCTCTGTCGAAATGTCGCGAACACAATCGGGAACGAACCGTGATGTCGAACTTATCCTGTCTCCGAAGCAACTTCTTCCAAGTCAATACGTAGGCACTAGGCCTACTACCACTACATGTACTAGTAAGTCGCGCGTGCACGTACTGCGCTGTGGAGTCACCCGCAAACTTCACCCACGCGGCCACGTCACGTCTCGCATGCCAGTAAGGGTTCTATTTCTGCAGATTTTTTTCATTTATTGTCGTGCGAACAACACATGGCAGCTTCGCAGCAACAACCAATAGTCGTATTAACAGCAATTTCTTAAGAATGGAGAAATTTCAAATCATATTAAAGCTGTAATTCAAGTCGAGAAAACAGGAAGTACACATAGAATACAGTCGGTTGTGTGTGTAAATAGCATTAGTCACATATCACGCGCGTACGAACAGAAGTGACTTTGCTACCGGACTATCCCATAATGCGCCGTAAATGACGCTTAAATCAACATCCGGGTACTTTTTACGTCATTGGCGATAGCGAGAATTCATATTGCCCTATTACGACTATTGTGTGATTGAAAGGAAAAGAATCAAAAGATGTAGTGTTTGATATTGAACTTGATTTGTTTGCACTCATTTCAGGACATCCGATTGAAGGTTGGCATTCTGGCACTTCTCGCAGTCTCTGCTGAGACACAGCCTGGCTTCAGTGAACTGTTCCTAGACCTGCAACCCAAGAAATCTAGCAAGAAAACAGACAAGGAGGAGGAGAAGAAGAAGAGTCCAAACAAGGAACAGGTCTGCTTGATAGATACACTTTGATCTAACTCATTCATCACAAAATCATACTGTACTGTATGTCAAAAAAAAAAAATTACATTGGGACTCTCTGTAGCGATAACTTTAAAAGTAGTAAATCAATCCAAATACAATTTCAGAGCATTAAACTATAACTTATTACCCACATCTTACAGAAAACCCGATCCGATTTGCTTTAGTGGTCAAAGAGAAATGGGGATCTTTGTAGAGCATGTCAGGAATGCCTTCCCTCCAAGTTATGTCCATTGTGTTCACACATTAATATGCAGGTCCAAGAGCATCCGAGTGTGAAACTTGGAAGAAACGGACCCATGACATGATTTACATCAATCCGCATTTCTCAATGAACACTTAACCAAATTGAATGGGGTTTTCTGCTAGATATAGGTAAGATGATGTATTTTTAGACCCTGCACAGCATTGTGACAGTTTAATCATATGAAATGTTATCAATGCAGAGATCCTATTATATTTTGGGGGGCGACATGCAGTAGAGCAAGATTTTTTTGTAGCATTAAATTTTTGTGAATTGCCACCGGCATTCAATGCATATAGTGTAAACAAGAACTGTTGCGTACATTTTGATTTTGTGAATCTTGGCTCTTGCAATATTCAAGAAATTGAAATGCATGCGAACATTTTTGGTTTTACAGTATGACAGAGGGAGAGCAATTCAATTGACTGATTGATTGATATTAGAAAGATTGATGGATTGATGATGAACTCTCCACTGATTGCATGACAGGGTGACTCATGATTTCAGAAAACCCATTGTTTAGGGTGCAAGTGGTGCATTTTAGGAGTCCTTCAATAAACATGAATCATTGAATATATTAATTCTCTTCATTGTATTCATGTAGGTTTGTGAAAAGACAATCAGTTTTTCCTTCTCTGTATATGTCTACACATTAGATATTCCTATTCAATCAATTTGAGAATGTAAAGTTTATTATGTATTTATCAAATTGTAATTTCAATCACTTCCTTAATGTTTAGATACGGGATGATATTACAACAGTCATACTTATGAGACTTTTCACTTTGCATGCTGACCTGTTATGTGTCAATGTGGTTCATTGTTTGCTAAATTATTCTCTTATCAAATAAAGCACAATTTGAGACACTGAGATAAACCAAACTTAAAATGTTAAGCTGCTTCTTCTTTTTTTTTTAAATTGAATCTATAAACACCCATTTTTTATTTATCAGGACCTGGAGCTGGGTAAAAACAGCTGTCTTCATGCAGTTTTGGAAATTTTGGATGAAACAAAACAGGTGAGAATAAGAGTCTGTAACAGACACTTCTGAATTAATGTCATTTTCATATTTTGTATCATTTCATTGCACCTTTTGATGAATATTGAGAAAGTACTGCCTTCATAGCAATAGTTGAAAGTGGATAATGGCGAAGAGGCCTAATAGCGAGGAGTTGGTAAACTCTACAATTGTTCTGATTGCCCTTCAGTCCATCATGCTATGCTACCTACTATGTAGGTATTGTGATGGACACCTTCACTCACCCCCAAGCTGTATCAGTTACAGTTGCATCATATGCATTCAAACAAGATAGCAAATTATTGTCTAGAATCTACCTCTATTTTTTTTTTTTGATGTTATAAGTAAGTACTTAAGTATGCTGGTATTTTATTGACATGTCTATGTTTTATAGCATTCAAAAAAACTGTTATGTAATGTTTTGTAAAAGTAATGAAAGACAAAAAAAAAAAAAATCCCTTCAAAGCTAATCACAGACTCTACGGGGAAAATGTAGGACTTTGGAGAATTATGTTTGGCATGCTCTTCGTTAAAACTTTATATGACTCCTTATATTCATTACTTATCCCTTAAGATCTTTACCTTTTAAGTTTGAGTTTTGCCTTTTCTCCCAGCTGTTAGCATAACTTTTATCAGGAAATTACAAATAAAAGCTAAACTTTGAAATGCTGTTTGACAACTTGTTGACAGGCTAGTAAGATGAGATAGAACATAACTCTTCAAAGTTTTTGATTTTTTTCTGCTTCACAGGGTACCACACACTCACCTCCAGACCTTCACTGTGCTGCTCTGGGCTTCCTTCAGGCTCTATGGCAGGACCACAGAGAGACAGCTCTCAGCACTCTACGAAACAGGTAGGAAATTCAACCAGAACTACATACACATGGTTACAAGTCATACTGCTAATTGAATGTTGTGAAGAGATACAAGTGGCAGCACACATGTGGTGTTCAGTACAGGTATGAACCCAAGTCTAGTCTAGCATCCTTACTTACAAAAGTAGTTATTGACAAATTTCTGAATGAAATCAAGTTTGAACAAGTTGTAGAGTAATGGTATTATCTTAAAGACTCAATGTTCTCAATTCTCAAATGGGGCAAAAAAAGTTCCTGCTTTTAAAACTTTGCTCTTCTACATATTTATGATACAAAACATTTTTCTTTCTCTTCCCCTGTCTCCGTAGATTGTTGCCTTACCCCTTTTTGTCCACTGATATTGCTCTGCACAAATAATCATATTTTATCTTCTGTTTCAGACCAAAATTCTGGAGTAATGTTGCAGCACCTCTGTTCCAAGATCCTCCTACTCCAAAGCCAGAGTCCACGGTATGTCATATTTGTGCTCCTGCAGATCCTTTAAGTAAGATGTATGCTTAGATGTTGAGACTTTATATGAAATTTCAGTCTGTTTTAACTGTATTGGAGTATGTTTCTTGTTTCTGAAAGTGTCTCTTGTATGGACTTTGTAAATGTACAAATATTTTGCTTTTGTAGCATTTTGCCATGTGGAATATTCAGAGCGATGCTATTTCCAGACATGATGCTGCTTGTGTGTTTTATCTTTATAACAGTTATTATTTGTGTTCTTTTATGTGTAATGGTAGGGTGGTTTGCTTTTTTTTTTCTTGTGCGTAATCTATAGACTATGTAGTGCAATGGATTTGTCCACAGACATAATTCTGAATTTGTGATGAATATGATGATGAAATTGTACATGCCTCCCACATTCTTCAAATTCATGAGTCCTCATTAATCCACAGTCTTTATCCAATGTTTATGACTACATTGCAAGTCAAAAAAGAAAAAAAAAACTGTGAAATGTTGCTGTGATAATCAGATGCTTATGCAGAGTCAATTATTATTCCAAGAGTTGTAAATTACCAAGAAGAATGCAGACTGACATAGATTTGTCCATGGAAAATGACAGTGCACGCAGTGGAAAGATGCATTGTCCTCTGGATTTGTAAATTATTTTTCTGTCCAATTTATTGTAGGTCACAAGTTCTCTGGTCAAAATGAGAGCTCATGCCCTCAAGATCCTTGCCTTGGAATGTTTCCTGTCTGCAAAGTAAGTTTGTGGCAAGTTGTGTTGTGTGGTAATAGAATATACTGGTAGGGCTTGTGGGTAGTGGTAGGGATATTTTTTTCTCTCTCTCTCTGATCTCTGCTGGCTATAGTTCAGTCACTGTCAGTATGAATCCACTGTGAAGTACATACAACTAAATAGAAGATGATTTGTCAATTGTGTTCTCATAATGATAATAATAATGATACATACATACATACATACAATTTTTATAGCATTCTAATTTTTTCTGACAAGTGTTCTAATGATTTTGTTACCAATTTATCCAATGTGTCCCACCACCTTTTAAAACAAACATATAAAAAAAAGAAGAATATATATGTCAGAGTTTTGTCTTATATGTTATACCTGACTTAAATTCCCTTGGAAATTTATTCTATTCTGAAGCAGGTATGGCCTGACATAATAATTTGCCACTTAGATTTCAGGGATCAACTTGATTAGATTTGAAAGATAAGATTGATGTGGTAATATTCGTAATGTGATTGAAAAGCCGTGGTTAGGGAACAATGATTAAAGTGAGTTGAGAAATCACAACTTACCTTTCATTTAAAGAGTAATTGACAACATTTAATCAGTGTGATTTGATGATGATCATGGTCAAGCTATACTGACGATGGGTTTTAAAGTGGGGTTCCAACTGTGACTTTGCTATTATATCATTGTAGTAAATATTTATTTTCCAAATGTCCAATCTACCTTCTTTTCCATTCCAGGTCAGATATCCCGGCTGAACTCAAGGATGTCCTCAAGAAAATTGATGAAAAGAAGAGATTTCAGTCTTGGTCAAAGGTATTTGAATGATAATTGAAGTTACTGCAGTTAATATGGTGGGTCCTTGGCACATTGATCTCTTTAATGACATTTTTATACAGGAGGAACGACATTTAAACAGTATTTTTGAGTATTTGAAAGAATGAGGCTGGTAGATTATTGGTTGTCAACTTCTTTTGTTTCTCTGACTGCAATGAATTTAGTCAAGCAATTCAAGTGTAGCAAGATAATTGATTAAATAAAATTTCATGCTGCACATTCTATCTTTACTCATGTGACATGATTGACTGCTAGAAATGGACATGTCACAAGATCTCTAGCCCATATTCACCAAATGCCCAAAGGCACAATTTGCTTCTTTTCTTTTAAATACTAGGAATTACTATTTCTTTTTCAACCTTAGTTTGTGGTGGAGGTGCTGTCAGCATATTCACCATCCAGTGTGGACATAGAGGAATACATGTTGCGGGAGCACGAGGGACTGGTGTTACTACAAGCTTGGAGGACCATCCTGGTTGTTGCTGCATCGACTAATGTAAGCTGTACATCCGAGTAATGTATACAGTCAATCCTCCTTTTATGTATATTCTGTACATCATGTGACTTACCTACAGCGTATATCAAACATTAAGACATTTGTGCACATGTTGGAGATTAGAAACAAGTTGCCACAAGAGTAATTCTTGAAAGAAATAAGAGAGTGACTGCATCGCCCAAGAGATTGAAGTTAGTAAAAGAGTCAGGTACATTGTATGTTAAAGTGCCACTGGGGACAAAAAAAGGGTGAGGTACAGTTGTATCTTATGCATGTGACTGTTTTGTCATCAAATCAGACCCCAGCGTTTCTTTTGTATATGAAATGTCTCGATTTGTAGTTCTGTCATGGAACCATGTCTTCATGGTTCTGTTTAAGTTATGTTGTAACTTAATATTTTTACCCTGTGAGAAGTACACGTAAGTGTGCGAGGTCCACCTAATGAACAGTGGCATCATATTGAAGTGCCAGTAAGTTTATAATGCATATCACACATCTGGCAATTTTCTCAGGATTCCTGTTATTAGTCCAATATATTCCATAGCTTTTTACAAAATGCTGCTTTTATCTCACTTCTTCACTTCTATAATGAGAGGTAATTCTATTTTTTCTTTCAGAGTAAATTTCCATGCAACAATAACCATCATTTCCATCCCCCTTTTTGTGATTTTGTTTCAATTAGTACTCATCACTGACCATCACTGATTCAGCTGTGAGATCCACCATCCTCAATGATCTAGTAGCAGCAATCCACAAGCAGGCTTGCAGTCTAGAGTCCATCTTCAATGCCAAGGCCCTGGCCCTCCTCTCCTCCATCTACCTCACCCTCATCAACAAGTGGACCAGGTGGGCAGTGCTTTCGCTAATTTATTTTCATGATCAAAGTCATGCAAATATGCAGACTGTATCGAATTGAATGTGGTGTTTATAAAGATGTTGTTGTTATTTATAATTTGTTGCTGCTTTCTTCTTACCTTGTAGCAATCTCAGTGATCAATGGTCAAAGGTCAAGCTGCTGGTGGATACACTTGAGGCTATTCTTGATTCAGAGGACACACCCCTCTTGGCTCGTTGCCAAGCAACCACGATGGGTGCCCTTTGTGCCATCCTCCGCCACCGTCGCCAGGGGCAAGCCAGGGATAAACAAGGTGGGTTGCTACAGCCAGTATCGCTCACTCTTTGGACATATTTGACAAAGAGCTACCTGGTGCATGTGTTGATTATACTATCATGCAAGTGAAGGTCTGAACAGGTGTGGTTTCATCTTGATTTGTATGGGTAAATTGTATGTGGTCGCAACCCACAGAAAAAAAAAAAAAGGATTGATGAGTTTCATGCGTGCTTTCATTTTTGTATGTTGTGCTTCATTCCAGGTGACTGTGGATGTTAGCTTCATTACTTTTGTACAAAACAAAACAAGGATTCATTGTAATCAGCTTTGGGGACAACTGTCATGTATGTTTTCTGTCCTCTTTCAAACAATGAGTGAATCATTACATACCAAAACATTGAACTTCCCTTCAATAGTTAGTACTCTATGGATTCTTTCTATCATGTGTGGGTTCAAACTACGAATACAGTCTGCAGTCTCAAAGGCAAATGAAACCTGACAGTGCTGAAGCCTCTTTGATTTTGATGGTGCCACATCTTTTGATTTGCTATGTGTAGCCTCATAGAAAAGAAGATACTCAATACATTGAGGTGATTGCTAGTCAATGTCTCCTTTCCTTCCTGTGACACAGTAATTTGGCATAGATGAGTGCAACTGAAGATGTCAAATATTTGTCCTCTTGCAGGTCTTGACTTGCCTCTATTTGAGAGGCTGTTGCCACCAATCTGTGTAGCTCTTCAACACAGCAGGGCTTACCATACTCCATCATCCCCTCCTGTCCAGCAACCTCCTCCCCAAGCAGGCAGCATAGACATTGTCATGGATGACCTGGACAGCTCAGTGATTCCAGACCAAAGCACTGGGACTGACATTGCCAAAAAAGTCACAGAAATTCCGTCCATAAAGGTTTGTAGAAACTAATATAAAAAAAGAATGTCTATAGTAAGATCAGGGGAAATACAGTTGGAAAACTAAAGATAGTGGCATTTATTTATCATCATCTACATGTACATTCAATCAAATATAGCATCTTCAAATTCAATATCTAGCAGAGTCAGCATATGTAGCATCAAGGAACGAAGATGGGAATGAAAATTTTACATACAGTACATGATGTGTTGCCCTGTTTTCTTATTTCTTTACTGTGATGAGTTTTGCAGAAGTTTCTATTTTGTTAGAACTGTTCACTAGTGAGTGTACATCGTTGTACTGACTGCTTAATGTTGATATCCTGTACAGGGACTGTACAGCACTGGTTTAGGTGGGGATTCATGTTTTGAACATTCCTCAGTGAGATAATGACAAATGTCTTATGAAATATGAAAGAACATGTAATTTTAAGAAGGATTCAACGTTTATTTGATGAAAATTGGTTTTCAAATGGCTGAAATATCCCAAAAAGTGATAATAATAAAAGGCTACAGGCCACGCCTTTTATTAGGATCTTTTTGTTTCACCTTGGTTTTGGATATCTCAGCCATTTCAAAACCGATTTTCATCAAATAAACTTTTGATACCAGTAAGAATTGCATGCTCTGTGACATCTCATAGAGTGGTTTCTGAATATCTCGCAAAATGTTAAAAGCTAAATCCTCACCTTGACCAGAACTGTACACACCCTTTAAAGTCTGTGCTGTAATGCTGCTGTCAGAAAGGCATTGCATAAAGTTTTGACCAGAAAATCAATGCTTTGTGTTGTGTCAGCTGACAGCTCTGAAAGTCCTTTGTATCTGTTTAGCTTCTTCCAGAACAGTAGAAGTTGTTATTGAAAGGAAAAAGGTAGTAGCATGAAATGCATGCCACCTATTACCCTCTCTCAACCTTATGGTGATTTGTCTTTGATTGTTATATTCCCAGTTGTGCCTTTAGCGATTATAGATATTTCAAGATAATGATGTTGCAAATTTTCTTGCGAATGTGAGGCTGCCATATTTCATTCAAAGCATGTGATAATTGTGTCAGTCCAATGCAGTCATATTCTGGGAACTAATAGTCAAGAATTAACACATGTCATTGCGAGAAAGTAGATGTGATGTCCCAAGATTGGGCAGAGAGACATATTGTGATATGATTGTGGCTAATGACCTCCCAGCCCCAGATCGAGCTGCCCGTTGTAGCTGCCTACATCCTGGATGAACTTCTTCTAGTGCAGTTTGAACAAACACAGAAATGGATGCCACTTCTCAGGGAACACAGCGTGGTCTCTCTCCTTCTCAGTACCCTACAGGCATGCTTACAGGTTGGTTGATGGTTCAAAGGAGATGGAGGATGGCCCCGATGTTACCATGGTGATGGTGATGATAATGAGAAAGGAAAGGTTCATGTAATGTGGAAGAGCAGCAGGGTGAACAGATGAAAAGGGGAATATAAAGTTACTTCTTGCACTGGTTTTCATGATTATGCATCTTGAGATGTTATTAAAGATGATGATGATTTGAAAAAGGAGGTTTACTGAGAAAATGAAGATGATAATAATTATGATGATGAGAGGGAGACTGAAAAGGATGTGGAGGTCAAGTTCAAGGAGGAGAGACAGAGAGAGAGAGAGGTGTAAGACTGGACAAAAGAAGATAATGAAATGGGTGGTATAACAGATGTTTGATATTCAATGTAGCCAGTGATTATAGCAAAGATTTTAATCATAAAAGATGGTGGTTATGCCCAAGAAACGCTAATTAGGTGTGTGAATTTGATGTCAATATTGATTCGTTGATTTTGATTTATTTGTTCTCTATTCTAAGGATATAATTTCATTTTCCGACGAAAAGCGTGTTCCTCATTCCATAATCTGCATAATGTCATACGTAATATAATTTTATTTGGAATAACTCTCGTCTCTTATCTCTCAGAGCCAGAAGGGATTACACTATGTAGAGGCAGTGATGACTCTCCTGAAAGACTTGGCTGCTGTACATCAGGTATTTGCAGTTGAATTTAATTGAATGTTTTATTGTCCACAGATATGAATTTTGAAATGTGCCTTCCACCAGCGTTACATACAAGATACACTGTATATACACAAATAACAATTAGCCTGCTCTTTGTCATATAGCTTATTCACTTGTAATTTATCACTTAATGGGATGCAATACCAAAAACCTGAATGAGGAATGAGGGGTGTGATGATAATTAGTTCCAGAGAGCCATAGCAGTACTGTGTATCATCATCAACCAAGAACACAACTAGTGAATTGCATGAAGTTATAGAAAATATAACTTGTTTTTTAAGACTGAATATATCATTACCCCCAATTGTTGTTTTGTAGTCAGTTATATACAGTTTTCAGTGGGAGAGAACTTTAATAGTGCCCTAACATTTGACAAAAGAAACGGAAGTCTTAAACTTCTACCCTGTCTTTGTGTGTTGTTGCAATACATTATGACAACATACTTTGTTTTTATCTGTTGCTTTTGTCCTGTAGACCTTCATCATTTGATAAATAATCAAGTAAATAAATTGAAACAACCCAGCTGGCTATGTATATCCTATATCTCTCATGCGCTTGTGTTTCCTGCATGGTTTACTACGCAAGTGTTATTGGTGTTGCTCTTAACTTTATATGAAAACAGGCCTAGATGTTCTGGTATCCCACAAACTTTTTGAATCTCTTGGTAATGAATGTCTTTGCCAACAGGCAGCTGAAGCTGTGCGTATGACAGGCTTTGTGGAACATACCTGTCTATCACTAGTCAGGCTCTACGAAGACGATTCTAAGCAGCACAATACATGGAAGAAAAACTCCAGGGTGAGAGTCTGTTGTTTCTTTGGGACAACAAGTTTTGATTTTAGTACTATAGATGCCCAAGTCATGGCCTTCAAACTGTTGTTGACCATTCAGCTAGGAAGTTTTACTAGCTCCTGATATGACAAGATTTATAAGGTTCTTGGATCTGGGTTCTGGTAGATTCTACCTCATTCAAAGCATCATAGTCAAATTTCTGCACACACAGTGCATAAAGCTGTGTATTGACCATCATGATCATCTACTTCATAGAAATATTTTACTGTGGGAATTCTGTTAAGCATTTCAACCAATAGATGCATTTTGCTGTCATTTGCCTGTTCAGGATGTATTTAATCTTTACATATTATTTTCATATCTAAAGGCATTGTTCAAATGTGGCAATTTGGCATTCCTATGCTAGCATCTACATTGTACCATTATGTAGATATAAGCCTTGAAAATATTTAGAGGTTTGCTAAATGGTGCTTCTGAATGTTTTATGTTTACATCAGTTCTCCTTTTGAAAAGAGGATACATACAGGGAAAATACTGATGTTGTTACATTTTCAATAGTCCAGCTGCACTGGCTATGTGAAATTGAAACCTTTTCAACATCTTTGTTGGCTGCATTTGTGCTTTGACAAATGTAGAAATCAGTAGTTGACAAGATTGGATAAGATTAGGCATATTCCATTATCTATACATCTTCAGGACAAAGAGACAGATGTTACGACATGGCTGGATGTGTATGTGGAATCTATTACCGTGACAACCACCTTACTTGCCACCCTGAGCCATGCTTTCCTTCCTGATGCTCTCAACTTCTTTGGAGTGCATCGTGTTCGGATAATGGAGGTAAGGTTAGAAAATGATGCGATCAGATTATCACCAGAGACTCCAACTCTCCCGTTTTCGACGGGAGATCTCCCGCCGAAAACCCACATTTGCAAGATCTCCCGTTCTCCCGTTTGAGATTTAATTTCTCCCGCCCTGGCTCTTTGTCTCCCGTTGGAAAGGATTTCTTACTTATTTCTATCGTATGTTAAAAAAATAAGCCTTAGATAGCACCAGAGAGCATCTAGAACCGTGGGAATTTCGCGCTTTGCACACATCAAGTTGGAGTCTCCCGTTTGCTAAGGGTTTCAGGCGGGAGAATCTCCAGATCAGAAGGTGCTTGGGGTTGGAGTCTCTGTATCACTTCTGTGCTATGTGTAGTAGCCAGTGTAATGGAATGGCAAACTCAAGTCATTTCTTGTGTAAACAATGGAATTTAGAAATGGGCCGAATGTGAATTGTAAAGTTTCGTGCATGTGTAGTGAAAATATTTGTAGAAGGACATAAGGGTATTATTGCTTGTGATGATGACAAAGGAACTGTGAGGTGTAATTTAGCTCCAGTCAAATATATGAATCAAGCTTTAGTCTTAAGTTAGGAGTTATCATAGGTCATACCTTCATTTCAGTGCATTACATAGTTCTTGTGTATATCATAGCTTAGCAGAAGTAATAACCTAACATGCAGTGAATACACACAGTGTCGAATAAAGGTCTTTTTGATCTTCCCATGTATGTTCAGTGCCTGGAGTCACTGTACCTTCTTCCTGGTCCTCTGAACCTGACAGAGGCGCTGGCCAGTACAACCCTCATCTACCAACTGGCCCACCATGTTCCTCAGTGGCGTTTCCACATGAGCAAAGAGCTAGGTGCTGTGCAGGAGACCTTGGCCAGGCTAACTCAGAGCATTGTGGCTCTTCTTATCAGACCCAGACTGCTGCAGCACATGATGGAGGTTTGAGTCAAATAGATAGTCTTTCAAGATTTTAACATCACTGTCATCTGAGACTTATTTCCCCATCATGCACTATATGTACATGTGTCATACTTTCAGTGTATTGTTTGCTGAAGGATTGATACTACTTACATGTAGATATCTACATGAACATTATCGTTCAAATCATATTAAAGGACAAGTTCACCTTCATAAACATAAAGATTGAGAGAATGCAACAATATTAGTAGAACACATCAGTGAAAGTTTGAGGAAAATTGGACAATCGATGCAAAAGTTATGAATTTTTAAAATTTTTGGGTTGGAACCGCTGGATGAGGAGACTACTACAGCTTGTGAGTCATATGCGTACAACAGTATAAAGAAAATGTAAAGAAAATTCAACATATTTTCACTTTTTTCGCATAATAAAAGAGCACTTTACTTGCCTCTTTCTAAAGGCAGGGGGAATAATATTACCCATAACATTTGTCGGTAACAAGTCGGACGAATGTGTACTTTTTTCAAAAGATGAAATTTTGTGTAATTCTCTTTATATTTTCCTTATATTGTTGTACGCATTTGACATCTAAGTTATTCACACACTGCAGTAGTCTTCTCATCCAGCGGTTACTGCACAAAAACTTCAAAAATTCATAACTTTTGAACGGATTGTCCGATTTTCCTCAAACTTTCAATGATGTGTTCTACTAATATTGCTACATTCTCTCAATCCCTATGTTTATGAAGGTGAACTTGTCCTTTAAAGTGTTTGAGACACCTGGGCCCCATTTCATAAAACTTGTTATCAGTGACAAGTTGTTATAGTTGTGACAAGCTATTGAAATCCTTGCATCTGATTGGCTGAGAGCGAATTTGTCATAGAAATGTGGCAGTTGTCTCCAATAACAAGTTTTATGAAAAGGGCCCCGGGTCATACTAGTTCTACTGAACTAAAAAAAACAGATTTTGTGCAATTGTTTAGATGATGCTCTCATACTACACTATCTGGACTAGACATGATTAATTCTGAAATGCTCCAAATGTCAAACTTTGTACTCATACCGTTTGTTTTACATAATGACCACAATGGTATTAGTAGTAATGTTAAGTGGATGGTGACTGGTAATGTTGAGTGTTTTGTGGTTGTCATTGGTCCTCCCCCTCCCCCCCCCCCCCCCCCCCACCCTTCCCATAGATGAGGACAAAAGGCAAAGAGTTGAGTCAGAGCCAAGAGCTGAGTCAGCTGACCCACTCCACATCTCGTCGCCTTCTCCAGCATCAGATCTCTACAGAACAGGTGGATTCCAGTGTGGACAGTCAAACCCAGCAGGTGCAGACAAGGTACCACACCCACCAGTATCACCACTCTCTATCGTCAACACATTATGCAGTTTGCTCACTGTCATAGCTTTATTTTTGGTAGAGTTGCATGCTTTATATTATGGTAAATGGCAGTGAAATATTCCTCTCTGTACTACTAGTATGTGATTTATGACCCATTCCCCTGCAGGAGTTAGTATCCCTCATTTGATTGGTCATCAAGCTTCATTTCTATCAACAGTGATAGTAATATACTTATCCTTCTCAGCACCTGACAACTTATGCAGTCAGCTTTGTCATTCCCAGCTGATGACAATACAGTTTATATGGCTCACGTTGCATGAAGTTATTCTAACTTCTCATCTCTTTGTGATATATTTGATTTAATTATCCAAATGTAGCTCATACAGTGACACGATCCTTGCTCCTGCGACAATTGCTCTGGTCTCATTTTCTCCAAAGACTTGGGTTCGGGTTCGGGTTGTGATAGGGTTAAAGGTTTAGTTTGATGTGAGGATTAGGATTAGGGCTAAGTTTGTGGGAAGGTTTTATGTTTGGCTTAGCATCCAGATATTTCATGGGAGCAATTGTTGCAGGAGCAAATGTCATGGAACCAGGTCATACAGATAGAATAGTCCACAAGTATGCTATCAGTGATGAATGCCATAACCATGAGTCATCTCTTGAAGCATGACTGGAAATATGACAGGGTTTGTTTGATTTTCCACCAGTCTGGTCACCATCCTGAGCCACACCCTTTCTGCTCTCCGTCTCTTCAGCCCAGACCTCCTGGAGACTCTACTCAATCAGGTCAGGTTTCTTCATAGCTGACAAGTAGAATTACGCTATGTACTTCTCTATGGAGACATTTTTTTTCTTTTTATAATGCCAATATCAAAATGATTCTCCAGACTTCCAACTGGAATCAACATGCATAAAAATGTGTTCAGTCTTTCTTGTATAGCAAACTTCTGAAATAATTGAACAGTAGGCAATTTGTTCTTTAATTCTGGTAAAAAAACCAACAACCAACAAACAGAGCAAACCACTCATTCAGTGTTATTTTGAAAAGGAAACTAGTCAATAACTAAGGCAGGCAATACTTTATAAATAAATGTTGTCTGGATGGGTAATCATTTTGTGAATGATAACAACATGCTGTTGAAATTTGACACTGAAAAATGTGTGGCTTCAAAGACAGTGTGAAGGTAAATGGTCTGAAGTTACAAATTGTATTCATGTGTGCAGGTATTATAGATGTTGTGTAGGTCACTGTTTTCAGCTTTAAATCATGTGTAATGTCAGAGATCATTCTAATCAAGAATTTTATGCCATGTCTCTTTTTCCCATGGATGCATATGCAGAGCCTTGATGTGACAGAGTATCCTGTGTTATACAGCCTTGGATTCAGCACACCCTCCTTGGACCAAAAAACTCCAGCTTCCTTTGGAACACTTCTCTCCTGTATCAACTGGTGCCTGCAGATGTTACCCAAGGTATGAGACTATGTCTGTATGCCTCCTCAGTGAAGGAATGTCAAAGGTTGTGTGTTTGGCATCTCCAGTCATCCTTCCACCATGTGCCCTCTTTCTACCTAGAATTTTACAAATACACGAAAGAAATTTGTGTTGTCGTGGTGCAGCTGTCAGGTTCAGATTTTATTATTTCCAAGTTTATGAAATACTGTTAACAATTTTGGCAGAATGTTACTTCTAGTTTTAACTGCATTTTGTACAAGGCTTTAACTATATTTCTTACACAACCGAGAACGTATTTATCATCTAGAAATTATGCTCTGCCAATTTTGTGACCATTTTCCATCACACCGTCTGTCTGTTTTGTGTAGTCATGCGTTAACAATTCCTTGAACAAGAAATTTAAATATTGCTACTATGTGCACACTTCCAGAGAGTGCTTAGATCAGTGATAATGTGGTGTCGAGATTTTCAGAGGAAATTGATGTCCTTTGGATTAAGAAGCATTTTGTTGTCATTCATAAAACACATAACCTGTGTGGAATCTGCACCATGGAAGAGAAATGCACCCTTCTTCAATAAGGGTCTGCATGAAAGTAATCACAAATAGCATCATTTGATATTTTCCAGCTGGATGTCTCCAAAACGCCGATGAAGGTGACAGAACAGAAAACTTCATCCCCACCTGATAAGGGCATTCAAAGGTAATAAAGATGTTGCACGCTTGCTAAGTCATTTCTTACAAACTGTTTTAAGGATCTAGCTTTAATGAATATTTCTGTCTTGAACACTTTCTTCCTTCAAGGTTAGGCCAGAAAATATTCCTTTTGATAATCACTGGTGCTTTTTTCTTCAACAATTTGTAATGTCATAGTCATCGTCATCATCGTTATCATCCTCACAAGTTCTAAACACAGTTGGACATGAACAACAGAGAATTAAATAAAAACGTCTTGTAACTTGTACAGGGTATATCACAGTTAAATATGCTATTTCTGACTATTTCAGTGTGTGTAACACAAACAAGGTAGTAAACTTGAGAAAAAAAGAATGATTAATACATGAATGCACAATTTTCCAAGTTATGTACTGGAAAGTTGTAAATGAAATTCTTTGATATGATGACAGATTTAATGTAACTTATTTCCTGTGTGTGGTCCCAGGTCATCGCTGCTGTTTGTCCTTGAGAATGCAGTCCTGCTAATCATGGCTCAAGGGATGCGCATATTTCGTGACCCATCCATTCCTCCTAGAGACAGACAGCTACTGAAGAGAGAACTGGGCTCAGAACTGGTATGCCACTATTCCAGCCATATCTTTAGATAGTGCCAAGTTGTAGATTTTTCAGTGAGAACTGTTTTGCCTGACTAGTACTTGAATGTTTATCTTCCAGAGGAAATTTGTGAGAACTGGTAGAAGTTTTCTCTCCTCTGCTATTGAGACTAAGCACAACTTCTGAAATGTTGTTTATCTGTTGCTCCTGTTTCAATCGATTTACTACTCTAGTTGCTCGATGCAATGAAAAGACAAAGGGAAAATACACGATAACATAACGTAAATATAAACTCTACAGTAAGTCTGTGCAAAAACTTGGGTCTCAAGTCTTGAGAGATAGTAGCTTCCCATGCTTCATAGTTATGATATGCACAAAATTAGTATAGATTTGTATCTGATTCTTGACAATTATATACTGACACTGAGATCCAAATGCTTTCTTACTTTACAGCATATATTTGCAAGACTGTTTGAGTCCCACATGTTATTGATGATTGATCGGTAATAATATATGTTTATCTTTTAACATGGACCACTTTATGATAAGTGTCATTTATTGTATATGTATATGAAAAGTTGAATATCGTGCTGTTCATATCTTCGATCAAATTTAGAACACATTCCTGACAAGCCTGCAGCGATACTTCCGTCGGGGTAAGCTTGGGTCCCCATCTGATGCTAGTCCTGGTACAGCAGGGGGATTGTCAGCCCGTCTAGCCACTGGGTCAGCAACAGGGGGCCTGAGCAAGGCCTCCCTGAATGCAGCTTTCACAGAGGCCAAGGAACAGCTCTTCTTCAAGGTGGTCCAGGTCTTTGTGCAGCAGCTGATCAAATAGGCCTAAGCAGGAGACAAACAAACTTGTGTCCCAAAGGGGCTTGGAAATCCTAAGTGTCCTTCTACAAAATTAAGAAATACTGGAGAATTTTACAACCACAGGTGAACTTTCTCCTCCTGAAGTTGCATGAAATAAGTAACTCCTTGATCAAACATGGTAATGAAGTCCTGTATTCATTGTGTTGTTTAATGTCAATAATATGCTTATGTGCTCGATATGCAGATGGCTGAAACAGAAGATATGGGGTCTTTTTTACTAGCTGATGTTTACTGGAGGCATTTAAAGACTCAATTACGAGCAGTGCTGGCTTAGGACTTTCCGGCTCTTGGGATGCCGTGTACTGTGTTTGTGAGGTAAACTCACTGTATACCAAGGTACATATGGCCTCTGCACACAACAGTGTGACATGTTTCATACAGTGTTTGTAATCATCATCAATTCAGTACACACTGCCACTGTCTCTCTGAATATTCCTCGTTCATAACAAGTATGCTCTCCATTGAATGCATGGATTGTACATGTATTAATTAACAGGCCATTACATTCCCATAATGTGCAGGGTCATGTATTTGTGCATCTGATGTACACCTGTGAACAGACACACACATCTTTCCATATCCATGAAGAGATAGTCTAGAATGCATTTTGTCATGCTGTTCTTTGGTCCGTTTCAAGAAGTGGAATTCCTTGTCTAGTAGTAAACATTGCCATTTCTTCACTGCGTGAAGTATGTTTTTGAGAAATGTGAGTGGTACAAAAGCACATCATCACTGGGGCAACAAGACCTCATATCTACAAAATGTCAAATGTTCAGGAGAGCCAAAAAACATGGCGGCCAAAGCACTGTAGCGAATGGGATAGTCTTTCCTTTGACACGCCGTGATGGCTTCATTTTTGGAGTAAGACAGTTGGGATTTGGCCAGGACATCACTTAACCCATTATTTGACCGTTAATCCGAAAAAGTCATTTTCACCAAAATTTCAGATACAACGTTTTGTTACCCCAGCGATGACATACATGTGCTGTATCTTATTGCATAGAATCACACAGGGATTGATGGACATAAAATCATGGGCAGTACATGTTATAAAGAGTAGGGCATAGTCATATCTAATTATAATAAGCTTCTTTTGTGTATCCGGGCAATTATCCCCAGAGGGCAATTGCCCCCCAGCTACACACTGGTTAGTGGTAAGGTTAGAGTAAAGATTAGGGTTAGGGTTAGGATTAGGTTCAGGATTAGGATTAGGACTAGGGCCAGGGGAAGGGTCTGGGGTAATTGCCCTAGATCCCTTCTTTTGTAATGTCAGTAGAAATTACTAAAGTAATTGTCACAGGAGTTAATCCTGCATTAGTGCGTGTAATCGATGGGTATTTATTTGAAATTACAGAATAGAAGAACATGTACATGTATAATATAGGTTAAGAGCTTTTTGGAATGCTGGTCGTTTGACATGACGATGTCATAGCTGCACCATCATACAAGGCCAATAATTGCAACACCTTTAATTGCCGTTCATCACCATTTACCGTTTCGTTGATACGCTTTGTGTATATGACCATGAGCCATGAAACAGGAATTGCACACAATGTAATTGTAACCTGCTGGTCACTGATTAAAATGGTCCAAAATATTTTATGAAAAAGGACCAAAAGATTCTATTTATGGATTTTTATGTAAGAGTTATGTTCATGCACAGATAACAAAATAGAGGCCTTTCTTACAGAGAAAAATGTGATGCAGCGTTTGACTATATCTGGTCAGCTATTCCAACTTCATAGTAGTTTTCACTGAAATCAAGTCTAAATTTCAAGTCTCTATGTTTCCTCCCCTGTACATAACAGTTTTTCCCTCATGCAAGGACATGGGAGTGAGAGTTACTGCACACATACTGTGCTTTCTACTGCACACTGACACAATTTTTAAAAGGCAAAGTATTATGTATTTTGCGTAATGATAAAATGTTAATTTGAAAGTACCTTGCATGTGATTTTTTTTTTTTTTTAGAGTTTAGATAAGGGCTCTTGCTGTAAAGATTGCTTATGCGTTTTGTTTGTCAAGTGTTATATGAACTGTACACATGAGTTTATGTTATGCAATGATTTTGAAATAAAACATACTGCAGAGTGCATAGTGATTAGTTGTGTGGAGACTCATTACTAGAACAGTTGTCAAAGAATTCACAAGGTTAGAAAATGGTTGCTTGGGGTGCAGGAGATTCTTGTAAGATGCTTCAACTGGGGATATGATTGGTTCCTCAAGGTAACCAAGCATATTCCTTTTTCTTTTGTTTCACAAATGTTATTTTTCTTTCTTCTGATGCGTAGAATAATTGAAATTGAAAACCATAAAAAAATATTTAAATTCATTTAAAGGGTGTGTGCAGTTCTGGCCGAGATGATGAGTTAGCTTTTAACTTTTTTGTGAGATATTCAGAAACCACTCTATTAGATGTCAAAGAGCATGCAATTCTAAGGGGTATTTAAAGTTTATTTGATGAAAATCGGTTTTGAAATGGCTGAGATATCCAAAACAAAGAGATCCTCATAAAAGGCATGGCCTGTCACCTTTTATTATTATCACTTTTTGGATATCTCAGTCACTTGAAAACAATTTTCATCAAATAAACGTTGAATCCTTCTTAAAATTACATGCTCTTTCATATTTCATAAGAGGTTTCTCATTATCTCACTATAAGGAATGCTCAAAACATGAATCCCCACCTCAACCAGCACTGTACAGTCCCTTTAAGTTGGTAAAAAAAGAAATGTGCTTCAAGAAGTGTATTGGTGCATTTTGTACACGACAATCAAGGCCATGTAAAAAATTCAAATCTTCCCGTTTGAATAGTGTTAAGTATTCGCGTACATGCAGGTTCTAAATATGCAGAAAGGCCTTAAGAGGGTGCTTTTTCATTTGTTTCAAATACAATGTACTCAGAACAAATGGGCGTATGCCTGGTGTAAAATGTATCCTCGGTTGCCTAGGGTGAAACACGACAGTACCCCAAGTTGGAGCTGTTTATGAAAACACACACACACAACTTCTACTTCACATGCTTCATCTGGGAACAAATGGGCACATGCTTGGTGTGAAATATATCTCGGGTTGCCGAGAGTGAAACACTACATTCTACAATACCCCCAGTTGGAGTAGTTTATCAAAATGCACACACACACACACACACACACACATTAAAAAATATATAAACCGTAGATATGTTCATGATGAGATGTGGTGACGCAGAATGCACACATGGGTCAATCAGGGTCATGGGACTGGGTTCACAAGGGCCCATATTTCATGCATGGCATCCTTTTCTCCAAGTACACTAGAGTACACAGCTGTATGGATGAATTGTTCTGTCTGTAGACACCGGTATGGATGAAGAATAATGATTGTTAATGGGGCTCCTGGAGATGAAGTGAGTTTAGCTTCAAACAAATTATCCAGATGAACCACAGACAGGTTCCATCAAAGTTGAAGTTATCATATCTTGAAGCTTGGGTGAGCGTCAGGCCCCTATGGTTCTTGATAAAGGTTAAAGAGAAAAACTACTACATGTAGTACATAATACATTAATGTACACTCTCAGCATAAGACTCAAAATCAGACAAAATATTAATACTTGAAAACATGCCAAACAATGGCATTTAATATGTAGGCCAAATCAACACAACACCAAAGATGGGAAACTGAACAGATGCTTGCAATGACTTAATATGCCACATGATATTATTTCCCCGTCTGTTATTTATCAACATGTTTGTTTCACACTTCGAATATAAAGTAAAACTGAATACCACAATTTTTTGTCATAACTTTCCTTCATTGGTATCATTCAAACAGCACAGAGCACATTCCAAATATTTTTGCTCATAATCAAACAGTTTGAAAGTAAATACAATGCAAATACCTGTAGTACAAGTGATTCCCTTTATTTAAAAAAAAAATCATTGCCTTTTAAAACTATCATTCCACCAGCATTGATTCCTCACATGATTGATTGATTCTTCAAGCCACCAGTGAAGTAAGATTTACACTGCTTACTGTGTGAATGTCATGTATGATGAGGTTAACACCCCTCCCCCCCCCCCCCAATAAAAAAAGACAAATGGCACTGTCTATATCAATCATTCTAAAGTAGCTATGGCCTTTGTCACATTTAAAGCTTATACCCGCATTTCTCCAACAGCAGGAAATCACTGTATAGACCATTTTCTTGCTACCAAAAATAGATTTCTATGGATTCCTTCCATCAATGCCAAGAATGGAGGCATCTGCTAATCATACCAAAATAATTAGTCACACCTTTTCCTACAACCATTTGCATAAATTGAACAATAGTACGCTGTACTGTACACTGTAGTGTATAGGAGAGAGAACTTCCGCCCTTGCACAGTACACTGCACATCGAGTGTTGTCTAGATTTTAAAATGAGAACACTAATGTGTACAAGATGTGTACCTGGTTGTGAGTCCTTGTAGCATGTATTCAGAACCTGATCATCCCACTCCCAATCTTGTAAAAAAAAATTAAGGGAAAGAATTACTATTTCACCATTGAAAAATCATTACCATGGTTTGCCCAAATTAGCTCATTATATGACGTGAATTGTGCATAGACATGCATGTTACAAACTCTGTAACAAGATAATCTTCTTGCAATAAAGAAATCTGGTATCAGTGTATATTATAACAAGGTTCACCTGTACATGTACTGCTTAAGTCAAAGCTAATTGTTCAGCTATACACCTATTTCTGACTACCAGCCATTAGTGTTTACATTGAAAGCTCTACCATGCACATGATATGCCTCATAACGATGTCTGTTGCAGAGATGGCTGCATGTTACAAGTACCCATTTCACCTTATTAAATCAACCATCCAAACTTCATGTTTTCAAAAAGCAGACATTAGGTCTTTTAGTTACAATTCCAGAAAACTTAAAACTCATTTTCCACTGGGCCAATAATTGTTCATTTGCAAGCACAGTAATTTCATGATGCTCCTTCCATGGCTACCTCGGACTGGACCTGGACAAAGAATGGTCCTTCTCGCACGTATCCCTTCAGCCTTAAGAGGGTGGGGCGACCAAAAATCTCTTCTGTGTGGACAGCCTCTGAGAGAGCTTTCACCACTTCGAACTTGACTTCCTTGCCTTCCTTGTCTGGCTCGGTGGAACGGTCCAAGAGATACTCAAGGAAGCCTGGCTCCTGCCTGAGGCATCTAGCAGCCCAGGGTTGGTTAACTAGGACCCGCAGGATGAGCAGGGCATTGCAGCGGATCTCAGTGAATGGCTGCTTGCATAGAGACAGGAGCAGGTCCAATGGCTTTGAGGCAAGGTTTGTAAACCATTCCTCCTGAGTACTGAGGATATCATCTGTCTGCTCCTCCACCTACACCAAGAAATCCATGGTATTTTTAACAACTCATTAAAAGAAATAGTGAAATATTTGCATGCAGAATAAAAAAATCCCCCAAATTTACATGAGCATTCATATATACATGAAAAAGTTATACACTGTAATAAATCACTTACACTGTACTGGTAAAATTTAGGTTTTTACCAATAATCTAGCACCATAACCCTATCATCCTGCTTTAGTCATCGCTCATTTATTCTTGAACAGGTTGATGTGACATATTGCTCTTTCATTTCTCCTCAAACATGAATCAATTTTGTGAAATTTAGGTGCAAGTCAAAGGAGACTGGTGTGGTACATCACCACATTATCTAATCAGCAGATGTGATCGTGACCAACAATACTTTTTTGTGCCATGACAGATATTTTTTTTTAATCAATTGTCACCCTCTGTACAAATGTATACATAAGATCGCAAATATTAATCTACATTTTAACAGGCATGTTGGAAAAAGGCACCAGTGGGATTCGAACCTGTCATCAACAGTATATGACACGTTTGAATCCTACTGGTTACTTTTTCCAACATGTTTGTTATTAAATGTAGATCAGCAGTTGCGATCCTACAAATTCATTTCCACAGGTACAGAGGGTAACAATTGATAAAAAATCTGTCATAGCACATATTATTCACCCCTCTGAATTACTAATCTCTTTCTTTCACTCAATACTTTTTGTGTATGTATGAAAACGAATAAAACAAATACTTGTATTCCACGACTCTTGATGAGTTAGTTTCATGTCACTTTTCTTCTTTAAATCAACTTGATCAGGGAGCAGAGTTTTATGAAAACAGCTCAAGTCTTGCACAATGTTAAATCTAGCAGTCCTCCTTGGTTTTGCAGTGCAGGTCAGTTATAACTTGTATCAATAGATAAAGCAAATAGTTAAGGCGTATCTCTAATCCTACTGAATAGTCTCATTCCTACTTTATGACTAAGAAAATGACAGGAAATTTAAGAGACTATTCTAACTCTTGCTATAGAATGTGGGTGTAATCTAAATCCAGCTGTTCCAGCTGCTTTTCTGATTTAAAAAAAAAAAGTATCAATAGAGGCTTTTTGACCTAGCCTGGACCATTCCAGAGTATTTACACAGACTAATTCATTACAAACATTGCTGGATATACTTATGGCAGCATTTTGAATGCACAAAGCAATTGATTCAAGTGAGCCCTTCAACAGACTGCTTCCAAAATAAACAATAATATTCACAGTTGAATGTCCTCTTTCACTTCTGTGGAATACAGATGAAGATGACAAGCATAGGGGAGAAAAGAGATAATATAATATGTTTTCATGTAAGCCTACACCTACCTGGAGAGTGAAAAGATCCTGCATGGCTGACAGGGCACGAACTCTGGTCTTTTGTGGGGGCTGAACCAACAAGCGTCCAATGTGTTTCATTGCATCAATCATTCGTTGACCTGAAGAATGAAAGAAGACACAATTTTAACTAGAGAAGCACTCTGAGAGCGCAGACCTCCGCCAAGCATGCAGCTCATTTCCACGACTAATCTTGTTCTTCCATAGAGATTTCAGTAATTTCTACCCATATGTACTTTAATAGCATTGGGTGATTTCAAGTTCGGTGCTAGAGCTAGTGCTAGTGCTAGCTCCCACATAACTGCATTAAATCGAGCTCCAACACCGGCGGTCAGATTAACGAAGCGATACCGATCAAAATTATCGATCCCAACACCGAGGTGCTAGCATAGCATCACCGCGCAGTCCGCGAGAATTGTGCGACAAAAAAATTTATCGCGCGTGATTACAGTCAAATATCAAAAGATGCAGCCATGACTGCTTAGTTTTGGACACATAATGAGGAAGACTGATTAAAATACCACAAATTTCATCTCTTCTTGAATCACAATTACCTTAATTTTGCTCCTAGGCTCAGATTTATATAGCCATGTCGAGAGTGTTCGTGTACGTTATGTGGGCGACCACTGCATTAGCACAGACTTTGCACATAAAACGTGCATCTGATTATGGAAGTGAATGCGGATCTCGCATGGCAACGCTAACACCAGCACCGAACTTGAAATGACGAAGATGATAATCCCTAGGGGCTAGTGTTAGTCAATAGGGAAAACGTAAATCGCTAACACAAACGGCGGAGCTCGGTTCAGCAGACGACATTCAACACCAAGCCCAACACCAGCAACCGGAAATACGTCATCATTTTGAGGTCAACTCCCAACACCGACGTGATTTCAAGTTCGGTTTTATCGCCGGTGCTAGTGCTGAGATAGCACTAGCACTAGCACTAGCACCGAACTTAAAATCACCCACTGTGTGCTGAAAGTCGACCAATTTCCCAATATAGAAGCCTTTGTTGCGTCATAAACCCTCAGCTGCATGGCGCGCCTCGCCCTAGAGCACGCATTTTAGTGCGCGCATGCAAACCTCAAATACGCGCAGCCTGAACTCTCAAGTTCATTGACCCTACCTGTCAAAATATCAAAAATCCTTCATAAATTCCCCAAAAATTCTCGGGTCACTACCAAAATTTAATCGTTTGTTACTTGCATCATTCTAAACCTTTCCTGCAAGTTTCATCCAAATCTGTTTACTACTTTTTGAGTTATTTTGCACAAGGACAAACACACAAACACACGAACACACAAACCAACGGTAACGAAAACATAACTTCCTCCCTTGGCGGAGGAAACACAGCAAAAGTGTTACTTACAATCTGCATCAATATAAACAGAATGTGCAGTCAATTGGAACGTTAGCATAATTCAGACTTCTGGGCAATATGTATTTACCTTGTTTATTTAGTGTCTGCTTCCCATCTGCTGACTTCCCAATAAAACCAATGGTCTCCACAGCGATTCCAACAAGTGATGGGTCATTACTGGGCAAAAGGTCAAAGGTCACCTGGAGGAAAGCTCCATGTTTCTCTATGATTGCTTTTGGGTCGAAGTGAGCCATGCACCCAAAGAATTTGATAATGGAGGGGATCAGAAAATCCTGAGAAGGGTCAGCCTGGGCCCCGATTAGGAGGTTCTCAAGCCTTCCCATCACCCCTTGCTGGTCGAGGAAGAGCATTGCATGCTGGGAGGTGGCCATATTAGTCAGCATCTCAATGGCATTGAGCTGAATGAGGTCATCATCTGTGTCAAGATCCGCAAGGAGAGCTTGGAGGAGACTAGATGAGGAGACATGTTCAAGGCCAGCAGGAGAGGATGAGGCGATGCTCGTCACAATCTGTACATAATGACAAAACAGATTCTGATAATTTACTACTCCTATCATAATCTACAAATTCCTACATATATTCAGTATATCATACATATATCATACAATTTGGGGTGTTGATCATTCTACAAATGTAACAAAGAACATTTATTCAAACGTAACAATTTTCCACCTTATGTGACCCTTTTAAACAGAAAGAAAATCAAAAGCTACAAATTGCAATATGATCTTATATCTTCCCAGTAGTAGGTCTGACAAATATCAAACAGATTTTCACACCTTAAAACTGTAAACTGGTACACTGGTGTGCTGCTTAATGCATCTGTCCTTAATTTGTTTTTACATATACATTTAAATGAAGAGATAATACAATTTTCCTTTACGCAATGAACTGTAAAGCTTTTGTTTTGGTCTGTTGTTATTTCTCCAATATAAACTGGCATATCTAATATACTATCACACTTAAATCTACTTAATGGTTCTATGTTTAAGGCACATAACACATCCACAGTACGTAAGAACTTTTAGATAGTTGAAGAAGCAGTTTTCCATTGATGTGAAGAATTTAACATGTCATACAGCTATACTCACAAATGCCTACAGCAGTGAGTAATGAATGAAACACTGCTGCCTAATCTGGAGTCTTACCTCAAAGACTCGGTAGCGAATGGTTTCACTCTTTTCCGCAGTCTTCTGCAAATCCTTCAGCGGCTGACCCGCTAAGAGCAGCTCCTGACCATTGGCAGTTGATCCCACAGTCTGCAGCACAGCAATAGCTACCTTGGCAACAGCCAGACTATCATCGCCAACCCTGGAGATGATGAGGCAGACGAGGTCTGGATTTGCGAGCAGGGTCATCAGCCCTGAGGGCTCCTCAGCAGCTCGTTTGATCTAACCATAGCAAATCATTTTTAGAAGAAAAAAAAAACAAATGACAGAATTTCTACATGTAGAAGGCATAACACTTACATTCAATACAAAAAGAGTGCATCTCTATAATCCATTAGAGATACTAATCAACTAAATATGTATCCAACTGTACTCACTTGATATCAAGTTGATTTACTAAATACTTCATTAACCTTTACAATCAAGAAACACATATTCTTGGAATACCACAGCAACTGAAGAGGGAACTTTGGAGGAGAGATAAAGCAGTCAATCTATTGTAGCTTGCTTGTGAAAGTGTTTACGAGTTCCTTTACAGTGGTCACATTGAAAATATCTAAAAAAGAAACACACACACAAAACAAGTGATTAATGGCACTGTCACAGTGTATTAATCCAAGCAAAGCGGTAATTGCAGTGGGTACCTGAGGGAACTAAGGAAATTTATGCAAGGTAATATTGTCTGTACCAGTATAATTATCATGTTTTTATGATTCCTCTCAACAGGTGTCAACCAATGAGCACTGAAGTCAATCAAACAAATAGTTGAGCGCGCTGACAAAAGCTGCGGAGATGGGAATAAGAATGCAAAAATGTCCAGAAATACTGCCCTCATGGAAACAATCAAGTCACACTGAAGTCAAAACACACGAATTCACCACTGACCTGCTTGAGACAGAGCGCTCTAATGTCACTCTGTGGGTGTCCAAGGCCCATGCAGAGCTCATCATGGAACTGGGCTAGTACGACATCTACATCAATGTTTTCCAAAAGCCTGCCCAAAATATCTCTACTAAGCTCTAGTTCCTCTCTGTTTCAAAAGAACAAACAAACAAATATCATTATCTAAAATGAGGGTGAATTATACAATCAAAACTTTTCACTCGTTGTTTCTTTCTTACACAGAGCAATATGTGTACATCTGTCTTCATCCATTTCAAAGCCTTTCCATCTTTTGACTATGCCCCCTCTCCCGTCAATCATCATCCAGCAATCCAGGCAGTTATGCAAGGGTCATGCACGCACAGGTTTAATACAGTACTGTAGTTGTAGCACTTATTGATAGTCTCTAACGTTAGATTACAGATTTGTGCTATTTAGTATGACATGTTCAGCTTCTAAAGTAAACGATGATGATACACATTGCACCAAACAACTTTGGCTCAACAGTCAACACGTCGTCAGACTCGTATAGTCATCATTCTGACATTCATGGTCATACTCATCACTCATCAGCTCATAAAAGTTTAAATAGAACCCAGATCTAGATCTATATTAGTATTGCCATAAATATCATCAGATGCTTGCATAAATTGACCATTGACCCTTTTGGCCTTGGCAAGCTTGTCTAGACTAGCTGCGCGCTGCGTAAAACGCGTTATTCATACACTATGTCTATACTAGCTAGTGATTTACAAGGCCCTAACGTTTAGAGTCCTCATTTATCCCTCGTATCGCTCGAAACCATCATACAGCGCAAGAAAGCGTGCATGGGACTGACGTAAGCTAACGAGCAGTCGCCGTACCCACCAACCAGTCCTCACCTATTTGTGGAATTAAGACAGGAAAACACAGGATCAAACGAGACATTTTTCAGTAACTCCTTCAGTTCTGACGGATGAGTTGATTGCAAAACCACCTTGATACCCTCTAGGGTAGTCAAGAGGTTCGAACCATTGTTCAAATTCTGCAAAAGGGTGTTAATTTTGTCTGCTGACTGCGCCCGCACTGCCATCTTCACACGATGATATGGCTTTTTTATGTTATTTTATTTGTTTGTCTGTTTGTTTGTTTGTTGTTGTTTTTGCGGCCACGACATCCCCCCCCCCCTCCCTTTCTCTTTAAAAGTCACGCAAGCCAAAACAAGATCATCAACAACACAAACAAATAATAATTTATATTTGTTGATAATCAACGGCAGGACTTTGGGGGGGGGGGGGGGTGGAATCGGAGGGTAACGTGGACGCTAGATAAG
Source organism: Diadema antillarum (assembly GCF_040938485.1). Classification (NCBI taxonomy): domain Eukaryota; kingdom Metazoa; phylum Echinodermata; class Echinoidea; order Diadematoida; family Diadematidae; genus Diadema; species Diadema antillarum. The sequence goes on from NW_027270983.1 coordinate 157,571, forward strand.
TCTTTTGACTCTTTGCTCATTCGAGTCGCGGTTCTTGCTCGACTCATACGTCAGCAATGTTGACAATCTGCAGAAGGTATATAAACAACAGAAAAGTAACACTATAACATATATACGCTTGACCCCCGCCCGGAGCCCCTCCACACTAAAAACACATTCCGCTGCCCTTTTGAATCAACATCTTTGTTTGAGCCGTATCTTGAGAGCTTTGTCTCATGTCTCGCAATTAGCACCATGTTAATAACTCGGGAGGTTTCAGCATGCAATCGGACCTGTTTCACTTGCATCATTTCAGGAAAGAGTACGTGGTATTGATTAAAAGCAACCGCCAAGTGGACTAGAAGTGGCATAACAGTATACACTTGTAGATGAATATGATCATTTCAAAGTCCCCCATCACAAGCAGGCCGAGCTCTTTATACATTTTTGCCATCTTTCGGACATGAAAAAACCTCAAAAAACATATTTCATGTCAAAGAACAAACAAACACCGATATGAGTTGTGAGGTGATGGTCCATCAGTATTCCGAGAAAACACGCGTTGTAATTTAGATAAACATTGTAACTTTCTAATATCATTTCGATTTTATGAAACTGGATACCACCATAATCATCTGGTTTACTCTGTAAATCAGAGTAAACTTGCGTAGTCAAGAATTACACTCACATCGGAAAGAGTAAAAAGTTTCCTTGAAATCAGAAAAATGGTGTAAAATTGGCCTGGTTCAAATGACATAATGCCATTTGGACCAGGCCAATTTTACACCATGTTTAAGTTGAATCTGAACAGAACAGAACCAGATTAAAAAAAAAAAAAATGAACATGTTCAGCATTAGGTGCCTATCGGAACTCAAATTCTTTTAACCATTGGTTCTATTCTAATTTGTTGGATTGTGACATGACCAGTCGGTGGATTAAACGCTAAGATTGACAGTTTTAACCATTTTAATGTTATGGCGGTTGTACTAATGTGAGTCCACAGGTCCACACTCGATAAAGAGTATAATTATAGACTAACATGACAATGTATGGCCTATATAAAAAGTGCATAAACAATCAAACTATTCGTTTATTTAACACAAGCTTGGTCGACATACGCAATAAAGAGAAATGCTTATCCTTAACATCAAATTATTCATAGTCTGACGTTCGATCAAAAGCATAATCCATTCTGTGTCTACTCAAACCTTGACCATCGCCTCTGTCACTGTGTACGTATATTCGGTGACAACATGAGCATAGTATTTATTTTCATTGTATATGTAGCTATCTTCTTCTCTCCCTCTCTCTCTCTCTCTCTCTCTCTCTTTTTGGTCAAATTTTCTTTCTTTCTTTTTTTTTTTTTTTTTTTTTGGGGGGGGGGACTTCTTTTGACTCGCATAATCGACACGTTTTAGGTTTTTCAACTAATTTGATCAGTAAATTAAACTCTCCGAAAAAAAAATAAATCACGCAACAATTCAATAATTTAGTTTTTTTTTTTTTTTTTTTTGCAATCTAAAAAAATAGCAACTAATCATTAGCTCCTTTTTGTTTTGATTTTTTAATATTCCTCGAAGCTCTCTCGTTTGGGAGGGGTATAAGCCTGCTCGGTCATTGAATGCGCTCAGGTTAGATTTTCGATTTGACGGAAAGCGAGAAAATCACGTCATACGTAAAGAATTAAGTTTGGTTTCGGTGTTTGTTTGTTTGTTTGTTGTTTTTTGGCAATTTGAATAGATAACCAACTATTGTCATATTTTCTTGATTCAAATTTTTCCAACTGTTCCACACAAAAATGTTCAAAAGATCGTTTGATTTCAATTCTAACTAGAGAGGCACTCTTAGAGCGCAGACCTCCGCCAAGTATGCAGCTCATTTCCACCACTGATCTTGTTCTTCCATAGAGATTTCATTGATTTCTACTCATACGTACTTATAGCATTGTGTGCTGAAAGTCGCCCGATTTCCCAATATAGAAGCCTTTGTTACGTCATAAACCCTCTGCTGCACGGCGCGCCTCGCCCTAGCAGAAACTAGAGCACTCACTTTAGTGCGCGCATGCAAACCTCAAATACTGTACGCGCAGCCTGAACTCCCAAGTTCATTGAGCCTACCTGCCAAAATATCAGAAATCCTTCATAAATTCCCGAAAAATTCTCGGATCACTACCGAAAGTTAAATCGTTTGTTACTTGTGTCATTCTCAACCTTTCCTGCAAGTTTCATTCCAATCCGTTAACTACTTTTTGAGTTATTTTGCACACGGACAAACTAACTAACGAACTAGAAAAGCACTCCGAGAGCGCAGACCTCCGCCAAGCAGTTACTTTCCACTGATGATCTTGCTCTTCCATACAGATAAGTGATTTTCACCCACTGAAAAATTGCCCGATTTCCCATTATAGAAGCCTTTGTTACGTCATAAACCCTTAGATGCGCGGCGCGCCTCTCCCCAGCAGAAACCACAGCACGCACTTTAGTGCGCGCATGCAAACCTCAAATACGCGCAGCCTGATCTCCCAAGTTCATTGACCCTACCTGTCAAAATATCAAAATCCTTCATAAATTCCCCAAGAATTATCGGATCACTACCAAAAGTTAATCGTTTGTTACTTGTGTCATTCTCAACCTTTTCTGCAAGTTTCATCCCAATCCGTTAACCACTTTTTGAGTTATTTTGCACACGGACAAACGAACGAATTCCTAACCTAGAAAAGCACTCTGAGAGCGCAGACCTCCGCCAAGCAGTTACTTTCCACCAATGATCTTGCTCTTCCCAAAGGGATTTTTTCTCCTCTCTACCACTGGGGAAAAGTTCTTTGGGCTCTTCCATATCATTTAGAGATCAGTGATCTCCACCCATAGGTCTACATGCTGAAAAAATGCCAGATTTCCCAATATAATATAAATATTTGTCTAAATCTGCCGCTGAGATACTTATTCATGCTTTGATTTCTTCTCGGTTGGATTTTTCGAATTCATTGTTACCTCCGCCAAGTGTGGCAGCAGTCCCCAGGTTGCTGCCATGGCAACAGTTACTCTCCCTGGCGGTATTGTTAGATGCGCGTATTGCCCTAGAATACGCTAGGCGGTATGCTTTGATTATTGTATGCGCGCAGGCGCTTCCCTTTGATCTTGTAATGGTAACCAAATAGTAGAATGATTTTATACGCTCAGATCAGTTTCACGTCTGTAGATACTACAGAAAACATCGAAGGTACATTCAGCAACGAAATCTTTAAAGGAAAAGGAATCAAAGTCAACGAACCATAAACAAGCTGCTTATATGTGATACAATGTTCACCAAAGAGTTTCACTGTAGCTGCCCATGCGATAGAGTAGAACCTTCACCTCCTTTCACATTCTGTGGACTCGACTGTTTTGGTCCCTTCACCATCAAGGAAGGGAGAAAGGAGTTGAAGCGATATGGACTCATTCTTACCTGCATGTCAATGAGGGCTGTACACATAGAAGTGCTAGATGACATGTCTACTGACGCATTCCTCAATAGTTTGAGATGTTTCATTGCAATCCGAGGAAACGTTCGCCTCATTCGTTGTGACCAAGGATCAAATTTCATGGGTGCAAAGCACGAACTAAAAAAGGGCCTTTTTGAACTGGATGAAAATCAAGTAGCTACCCAGTTACTGAAGATCAACTGTGAGTTCAGGATGAACCCGCCGGCTTCGAGCCATATGGGAGGAGTCTGGGAGCGGCAAATCAGGAATGTCAGGAACGTCCTGAATGGTATACTTGATCCGTCGGGCACTCTACTCTCAACTTCTTCTCTGCGAACGTTCCTGTATGAAGCGATGGCAATCATCAACAGTAGACCTCTGACCGTCGAAGATCTGGAGTGTCCAGACGGCCCACTCCCATTGACTCCCAATCATGTCCTGACAATGAAATCAGGTCTCGTATTACCCCCTCCAGGACAATTCGTGAAAGAAGATCTCTATCTCCGAAAGAGGTGGAGGCGTGTCCAACACTTAGTCAACCTCTTTTGGGCACGCTGGAAGAAAGAGTATCTTCACACCCTACAAGCAAGAAAGACTTCGTCACAGCCACAGCCAAACATTGAAGCAAACGACATTGTCATCTTGCAAAACGAGAGTCTCTGCAGAACGGACTGGAGAATTGCCAAGGTCATTGAGACCATCTCCAGTGATGATGGTTTGGTTCGAAGAGCGACTCTCCTCATGGCAACTCCAGATCTAGACGAGCAAGGCAAACCACTCCACAAAAGAAGTGTAATTGAACGACCTGTTCACAAACTGATCGTTCTCATCAAAAGCTCAGAATAGTTACTGACTATGTTATATTTTTTGAAGGTTTTCACAGTACTTTGCTGTGGCATATTGATTATTATTGCGATATACTTCGCTATTGGTTTGGTATCAAACCTTTGTTTACACAAAATTAAATGTATAATAAAGTGATTAATGTGAAATAAAATCATAGATGATTTTGGGTGAGAGTGTGGCAGCAGTCCCCAGGTTGCTGCCATGGCAACAGTTACTCTCCCTGGCGGTATTGTTAGATGCGCGTATTGCCCTAGAATACGCTAGGCGGTATGCTTTGATTATTGTATGCGCGCAGGCGCTTCCCTTTGATCTTGTAATGGTAACCAAATAGTAGAATGATTTTATACGCTCAGATCAGTTTCACGTCTGTAGATACTACAGAAAACATCGAAGGTACATTCAGCAACGAAATCTTTAAAGGAAAAGGAATCAAAGTCAACGAACCATAAACAAGCTGCTTATATGTGATACAATGTTCACCAAAGAGTTTCACGGGTACGACCGTTGAGAATAAATATCTGACCGATTCCAACTACGTCCCGTTTGTCAACTGGTAATTTATCGCATGGGCAGCTACACCAAGGGAGGAGGTTATGTTTTCGTTACCGTTGGTTTGTTCGTTAGTTAGTTCGTTAGTTAGTTCGTTTGTCCGTGTGCAAAATAACTCAAAAAGTAGTTAACGGATTGGGATGAAACTTGCAGGAAAGGTTGAGAATGGCACAAGTAACGATGTGGATTTCACTACAAAACTAAATATTACGTCGAAGCGACAGGAGGTAAGATTTGTACTGAAAATCGAGATTTTTCTTTCCCACATCGTCAAATCTGCTTTACGGAAGAAGACGTATGTGATATCCTTTTGATATTTACAATAATAAAAGAAAAGGAAAAAATAGTCATTGTTTTCAGGAAGCATTTCTTGCATCCTTGGATTCCTACAGTGCATGGAATATACTTTGTTGTATAACCGATTGTAACAGGTCCTAAATGTTTGTAGTATTCATGTGATATATATCTTCGATTGACAATAAAGCTCCAGGTATTAATGTTTCAGCTTTCAATTACTTTATTTCCATTCAGCAAAAGGCAATACATAATACAGAATATTCAAATGAAGAAGTAAAGAAGTAAGGGTATTAAGTATAATATACAAAATGTATGTAGGCCTACGATTGAATGTATGTACAACTGTACTACAAGTACTAGAAGCCCGGGTATAAATGGTATTTTAGGGAAACAATGCATGTACACTTGCAGTATACACTTTCGTCAAGAATGACATTGATGTGGAGTCACACATTATTGTTCTTCAATAGCTCCACTCTCCAGAAATCGTTTATATTCGTGACAGCATGCATGCTAAGATTATTTTAAAGTATCTTTATTTTCAAGCTACATCCATTTTCATGAATGATGAGAGAAATCCAAAAAGAGGCAAATTATTCGCCATGCCATAACTGGACGGGCGTCGTGTAAGACACGAAGGGAAAAAAAATGTGTAACCCAAGAAACTTTTGTCCAGTTTGCAGAGAGCAAAGAAATTTTTCTCCTACCCACTGTACCAGTGTGTACTGGGGAAAATCTCTTTGGCAGAGAGTGATTCCGCCCTCTATAGACGAGGGCTACTCGCGGATCCCCGATCGGCAACAAGCTGCGCTGCATTATTCACGGGGGACGGCCCCGTGTAAAAAGTACGGACGTTGGACACTCTTATCTTCTGTACCGTTGCCGATCCGGGCCCGCGCCCGCCTACTCAAGAAAGTTTGTGTCGGCACCCGGTATCGCCGCTACAAAACAACAGGTGATGAAAGGATAATCGAGTCCGACTGTCACATCCACATCCACCAGCAGCCATCACGAAAGCTTCTGATGAAGTCTCTTGCTGCATAGTCACTTACTAATTTGGGAGAAAAATCAACTCTTCGCTCTTCGAACCTGTGTTTGACCGGCTCCTCAATTTGTGGGGTGGCTGGTCGGTCCACGTCCTTGTGTGAGACAGACGTCCACTCCAGATCAAGTGGGGAGTGTACTTCAGTAATTGCTCCAGTCAGTAGGGCCTAGGTCTAGGTAAATAGAATTTCCAATTTTTGTGTTCCTTTGTTATTGTTGCGGAATGTTTGTTGATTACATTTGTCTGGGAGTGCAGTGCCTGGCATGGTGGTACCACGGAGGTAATACTGAACTTAGACAGAAAGATCCGTCTGCCCGAAGGACTCTTTTATACTTTGCCATTAACGCTGTCCTCCGTAGACACGGAGGGGATCCGTGAAGCCAGACGCAGTCTCCGCGGAACATTCCCCGACGGACAGATACAGACCTATCTTTCGGTCAATACTGAACTAGGCTAAGTAAAAGCGAGCTCATTTTAGTACAGTGCAGTACCTCCTTTTTAATTGGTGGTACAAAAAATGGTGGAGAGTGTATCCTATTCGTGTTACTGGACGTACACTTACTGACTTTTCGTTGCTCTGAATTTCCTCCTCGGAGGATGAAAAATCAAGCAAAAAGTATAGCACCAGTTACAGTTATTCACAAAGCCCTGAAAATTACGAATTTCACAATATTATGTGAGTTATTTTCTCTAATCCTTTTGAAAAAATAGGACCTATTTCAACTCAAATTAACCCCTTCACAAAAAGATTTTTTTTTTCGCACAGTGCAAAATCGCAATACAATTTCGATCACGATTTTCCTAATGGAATGCGTGACGTCTTTCACATCTTATTCAGAATGCATCAGAATCACTACTTACCCACAATCAGACAATGCACCATACACCTTCAAGCGGACGACAAAGTAAAGCGGCAAATGAGGCTCAAATTTCTTATTGTATGGTAAAAGGTCAAACATTAACATTTCAAACGGTTAACGAGGGTAAGATCTTTTTTGATATAAACAAATCTAAATCTTCCTCTAAATCTGAGATAAAATGTAAATTACTTAGCATTTCTACAATTTTGTGATCAATGTATTTTGGCGATTTACAACCGACACCATACAACCATACAACCGACGCTCAGTAAGCAAAGTCGATCTGCAAAGTCCCATGCATGTACACGTGTAGAATGTCATTCTTTGGTTTTACACAGAGATACGCATTCCGAATACCATGGTATCTGGTGATACCATGTCTGTATAGTACAGGATACTTTAGTATGACATGATGACAGGCTTCAATTCCAGTGGACATAAGGTGCTGCAAGCAGTCACCTAGACCTGTCTTCAGGCGTTAGTCAGCTTGCCGTCAGTTTTGTGATAGACTGTTCATAGTTGGTGATAGATCTGCCATAGTTGGCTGCATAACTTGGGACTTTTCTTGTTTGTGAAGGGAGGCAGAGGGCCAAAAAGCAGATCATGATATTTATAGTACAAAGTAGACCTATAGTAGAAATGCTTTGAGAAGATACTGGAATGGCAGTAAGAGAAGGTTGTCAAGTTTTAGACAGAAAAATCTGTCTCTTTGGGGGAGTCATAAAACATTTTGTTTTTACCTTGACGGTTTTCTTTTTCTCATAGGTAGTCTCTGTGAAACATATCCCAGATGATTTAGTCTGATCTTTTGGTCAAGCCAAGTTCTTACTTACATTGTTAGAGTCATTTTTTCCCCCTCCTCTGTTCTTTAGATCAGTGAGCAATTTCTCATCATTGATGTTACAGAAATTCTTTCTACAGATGATTCATCTTGTAATCTCTCTTGGTGCTGTAAAAGTGGAATCCTTTGGTTGAGTGATTTTTTATGCTGGGCCAAATTTGATAGACTTCCCTTCTTTGTAACTTCACATACAAAATGTATCAGAGCAGCTTTGTTCAAATATCTGTGCTAGTGGAGGGGTGAGGGGGTGAAATTTTTCAAATTTATACATCATGAAATATTCCCTGTTTACGAGTACAGTACACTGTAAATGTGAAATTAGACTCTATTAGTTATCAAAAATAGAATTGTACAATATAATCAATTTCTTTTTTATTTTTTTAAGTACAGTATTGTTATATAATTCAATTGTAGTATGGGTACTTCCTCAGTAACATTCTGTGAAAAGCCTCCTAACTTTGGCAAGTTTTTTTTTGTTTTGTTGCCATTATAATATAAAATTGGAAAAGATCAGAAATTGTACTACTTCTTGCATGTGTAGGTCAAATGAAGTGGCCTAATTCTTACCCTGATTCCCTCAAGATTATATATTAAAAAAAAAACCCAGTATTATTATTTTTACATCATTACATTCTTGATGTAAAAGGTTGTGGGTGTGAATATTGTCTATCAATATCAAGAAAAATTGTTGGTTTGAGTCAACCTTGTGACAGAAAGTCTTTTATACCAACATGTATCCCAAGTGAATCTCCATCTTGTAGTACAACATCACATGTGTACTCTCGGAATTAAGCAAAGCCTTTGACCATGCATTATTTATACAATCATTTTCTTTTTGTTTCCATTCTGTACACCATATATTCAGCATCTACATCTACACTAGATTGTGTGTATAATGTGGTGACCCCCAGGATATAATACAAAAATATGGGGTTAAGTACAATAGGGAAAATGATGGTGTGAATATTGTCTATCAATATCAAGAAAAATTGTTGGTTTGAGTCAACCTTGTGACAGAAAGTCTTTTATACCAACATGTATCCCAAGTGAATCTCCATCTTGTAGTACAACATCACATGTGTACTCTCGGAATTAAGCAAAGCCTTTGACCATGCATTATTTATACAATCATTTTCTTTTTGTTTCCATTCTGTACACCATATATTCAGCATCTACATCTACACTAGATTGTGTGTATAATGTGGTGACCCCCAGGATATAATACAAAAATATGGGGTTAAGTACAATAGGGAAAATCAATCACATTTGTTCATCATTTATGGGGCTAGATTTGACAAAGGTAATGTAATTTCACATTATTTTATTTTATGTCAGTTCAGTAGCTCATTATACGTAATTATTACAGATTTGATACATTCATTGAACAGGTGATTGAGTAGGCCTAAATGACAATGATTTTAATTAACTTACAGTCGGGTTGTAAGTTAATGTAAGTTTCACTTGACAATATAATCACTCAAGAAATATTTGATATTAACTATTAGATTTACGAACATGTATGTGAATATTGTGTATGTGTAAAAGAACAGTCTAAGGTAGCATATTAAGGCAGACTATGGTTGAGTAGTCATATGTCTATGTGTATGTATCCAGCTCAAATCATTCCATTTTCATGTTACAGATTTAAAAGACTACAATCAGAATATGAAGCAGCCCTTTTAATAGTGTGTGAAGCCGTTGACTTGTTTCCATCAATTTTTTTTTTCTTTATCAGCAGCCCTTCAAAAAAAGAGTAACATGTATAAGAATATCCAAGCAAGTCACTTACATTTATAACCATTATCATGTTAAGATTTGTCAAAATATTATTCTATTATGCTGTATTAAGGGCTAAAATGCATTGGTGAACCTCACAAAGTCACAGTTGTCAACATACTTCTTTTTATTAAAAAAAAGGGGGGGTGATTTATACCTACTGTTTAGCTCTGTCTGTCTATAAAGGGGAAGATACAAATTTGGAAGATGAAAGTTGCTTTGATATCGATGAACTCAATCCCATCAGAGGGTTATCAAAAGATAGACATGAAGACAAGAGTGAGATCACAAACCAACGATGCTAGTGTCTATCTACTTTGCAAGAATATCCTTACTTTGTACCATACACAACTCTGTACAAGTGTCCATGTTCAAATCAAGTCATCTTCTGGATGTGTTGACATACAAGTATGTTCATGTATTAGCAGCATTTTTGAAGAGATAATTTTCAAGACGATTGCTCACATTGGGGATATCTGAACCCAACAAATGAGTAGAAAAGTACAATGATTCCTAGCTGTTGCGTAAACATGACCACTGTTGAGGATACTTACTATGTGTGTGTTTGTGTGTGTGTGTGTGTGTGTGTGTGTGTGTGTGTGTGTGTTGTATGTGTTAGAAGGTTACTGGATTCAACCAGTGGTTCCATAGACTCATTCCATTTTCTCCTTTCTGCATATATGGACATTCTACTGCTTAGGATATCTCTCTGTATCATTTGCAATGCAGTAAATGATTTACATGCAACATTGTAAATGTGGTAATGGGTGTGATTCTCTCTCTTGTAATTGCAATGTCTTTTGCAGTGAGTTTACTTCATTTGTCACAATATTAATATATTTGCTGTTATTGTCAGTGTGATTCTTTGTGTCACTGCTATGTAGAACACAAACTGTTTTATTTGAGGTATGTTCAGAATTCTGTGCCTATGCCATCTTTGGGAGTCCGTAGCCATTGCAGTCCATGTGATTTACTGTACCTTACAGCATTCCTACCACCCCATCATTTCACCAAGCCTTTTCCCCCAAATCCCTCTGAATCCACAGCCAGAGCAAGTTGACCCTAGGTTTCCAGTTACTGTGGCAACAGATAAAATTCCTCTCTCTCCCATCAGACAGCATGCAATGACATAGTCTTGAAAGTGTAAACCTTAATGTGTTGAACTAACATACAAAGCAGGTGCATGCTGGACCAAACTGTTGTTGTTGTTTTTATTCTTGTAGAGAATGGCTGAAGGATAGAAGCAAATACCAGTAATATACTTGTATTGATTAATGCATCAATGATGTTAAAGTGATACATCAGGTTATTTGTTTCAAGAGAAACAGAATTCAGCTTGTGTCTTCAGGAATTTGTAGATCTTCACATAATTGTTTTATTATGGTAGTGAGATTGATGCTTTGATTCATTTGTAGCTCTCAAAAAATGAATTTGAAGCTTTTCATCCTGACGTTTGACGAATGAGAAATCATTTTGGCTATGATTGACAATAAAATTAACATGTTCACACATAAATACAGACATACCCAGCAGATAGAAAATGTCTTTGCACTTGGGTTTTGCTGCATCACACAGCTACCTGTCATCTGGTTGTGTCTGAATTGAAAGGCTACCCAACCCTGTTGCCAAGGTGAACCTGTTTGACCTCTTGCTGTTAATGGAGGTCAGTCATATCCACAGATTCATATTTCATTTTCTTGGCACCCATTTGCAACACTATACAAGGTGCATTAGATCTCACTTTGGACCAGACTGCTACCATAATCTCAACAACCAGCTGTAAGAGATCTGAAGTGGAAGCTAATGGTTATATTCTCTCACAAACTTAGGTGAGCTTTAAAAGAACAGTGAAATATCACTATTTAAAAAAAAAAACCCGCATGAACAAACTTGTGACTCCATGGTAGAAGTTGTATACATAACATCTGTGTCCAAAGCCTGTCAAAGCACAGCCAAAAAACAAAAACAAACTAGAGATTGTAATTTGTCATCACTGACAAATTAAGGTGATCCGATTTTTTTTTAATCAATGATTCGAGTCCTGATCGTAATAGGCATGACAATACAAGTTTCATCTGTGTTTAGAGACATTGGCCGTGTGAGGTTTGGATTCTCATTTAGAAAAGGGAGTCATATCTGCCATCTTTGGTACCAATTCTGTATACACTGAATAACGAAGATACAGCAACGAATACATATGACCTTTGACCCACCTTTACACTCCCAAGATGGCATCTGAGGAAAAAGTGGTTATTTTGTGAAATGATTCTTGCGACATCGTCTATATTCGTGTGCAAAATATGGCAAAGATAGGACAGGTATTCACCAAGATGCAAAATGCAAAGTCTTAGGTACAACATAAAATCTGGGAGAAATTCACCGAAGGGTAAGTGAGAGCTAGTGCTCGATAAAGAAAAGCATGTCGATTTTCACATTAAAAAAAAATCCCTCCCATAGAGATAACACGTCATAACGAAAATACAGAAAGAAGTACATATGACCTTTGACCTCACTTTGCACACCCAAGATGGCGTCTGAGCAAAAAGTGGTTATTTTGTGAAATGATCCTTGTTACATGGTCTTTGTGTGTGCAAAATATGGGAAAGATAGGACATGTATTCACCAAGATACAGGATGAAACATTTATGACCTTTGACCCTAATTTACATACCCAAGATGGTGTCTGATCAAGTAGTTGTTATTTTATGAAATAATGTACGTGACATGAACTAAACATGTGCAAAATATGGGATTGATAGCCATTGTTGTTGTTCATCTATTGCACAGAAAGTAGTAGAAAGAAAGAAAAATAAAGAAAAAAATATGTTATTTTATAGAAATTTGAAGGAGAAGCATAAAAAAATCAGAAAAAGATAAAGTTAGGAAGGGAGATTAAGACTAACTAAAGAAAAAGAAGAAAAAAAGTGTTTAAAAAAATGAAAAAAAAATATTGGCAGGGGTGAGCCTCGAACCAGGGACCTTAGGATTACGAGTCGGATGCGCTATGCAATGACCTATTTCATGCTCCATAGGCCCTGTGTATTAAGCAAAATGACGCTGCATCGAAGCCACGTGCCATTTTCAACCAAGTTTTTCGACGTGATGCCGACGTCGTATGAAAAAATGAAGGACACACTTACGATAGCCCAAAGTCTCAGCTACAACATACTAAAATCTGGGAAAAATTCACCGAAGCAAAAGTGAGCTAGTGCTCGAAAAAGAGAGTCATGTCAATTTTCACTGCCAGAAAAACTGCTCTCCCATAGAGATAACACGTAAACTGGTCAAATTCTACAAGGATACATTCAATCCATTTTTACGAGGCGATGACGTTATCCAATCAAAATGTTGTTTTTACATTAATGAAAGAACATTTCAAAAGCTACAACATACTGAAATATGGGAGAAAATTGGCAGAGGATAAGTGAGATACGCTCGAGTAAACTTGTAATTTGATGACGTCATTTTGAAAATTTACTTTTTTTACTTTATTAAGAAATTTGATATCTTTTAATCATTTTGTCAGCATTGCCTACCCATGAAATGACATGTACAACTCATCAGCTTTCAATATATGTAAAGAAAATGGGGGGTCACCGTCCATCCTGACGAGTAAAATCGGATTTAAAATTGGCAGTTTTTTGGCATAGTTGCACTGTATATCGCCATTGACGCGCGCGCGGAATTTAAACTTTGACGGCCCCGTATGACGTCATATTGAGTCGGATTGACTTGAAACGTGGTATAAATATTCCTTGACATTTCAGACATGCGATCAAAGTGAAAAAACTGGAAATTTCAATTGCATATGAGCTGTGCGTGCGTATATGCGCGCGCGCGTACGCGTCCGTCCGATTTTTTTCAATTTTTCAAAAAATGCTCCAAATGGTCTGAAACGTGTGCAAAAAAATTTTGAGCTCGATTGGAGCATACAAATATTTCAACGCGCGCGTACGCGCACGTTTTAGGAGAAAATATGAATTTTGAGAACATGAGTAGAATGCGCATAACTTTAGATATATGTGACGTAAATTTCATTGAAAAATTCTATTTCATTAATGAGATATGATTGAGAATGTGTTTTCATATAATGACGTCATAGTGACGTCACGGTCGACTGATCACAATGATACATTAGATTTGCCGTCTTTGGGACATGATGCATACATGATATAATTTTGAAATTGACAGGCAGCGGACTTTCTGAGCTAACCTCTGCACAACTTTTGAGGAGAAATAAAGAAGAAAAACAAAGAATCCGTACAGATACAGAAGGTGATCCGAGAGGATACTCGGATCACCTAAAAACAACAAAAAACCTATGTCAGTAAAGGGCCTAGACATACACCCTGTACAACACAAGTGTTTGTGTGTATTTTTACAATCCTTCTAAGGTATTTATTTATTTTTAAAAAGTGCCTTTATGTCAAAGAGAAACTGTAGGCCTAAAACCAGAATTTTTTTGTGTGCATTTTAATTAAAATGTCAGAGCCAATATTTGCAAAATTATAATGCATGCTGAAGTTCTTGTCTACACTATAGGCCTATGCATTGAATACCACTGGCAATTGGCAAATTTTTATGCTGTGAAAAAGGCAGTTGGCTCCAATACATGAAAAATTCATGCTGCAAAAAATTCTTGCTTTACAGTAGGCCTAGTGTAGAAACAATGTGGTCAAAGTTCAATTTTTTTTATGCCCCTGCATACACTTTGTGCATGCGGGGTAGATAGGACTCAGCGACAAATGTAAAGTTCTGCACCTTTAAATGTTTGAATCAAATCAACTTGTGGAGGTTTACCCAAAGCATTTTTTTTTTCAGACGTTTGATTTCTCTGCTCAAGGACCGCAATAAATTCCCCAATATATAGGCCTAGGCCCTACATGGAGCTGTCATTTTATGTATGATGTGAAATAATGAAAATCATCTGGACTTTCCCTTTAATGAAAACTCTCATGTTTACTTGAATGTGGTTACATTGTAAGATCATTTCCTAGAGCTGTTCATCAGAATATTTAAAAATAAATCTTCTGACTTATCAACTTTAAGTTTGGCTGATTTTAATGTGATCTCTGTGATTCAGTTTGTTCAGTTTTACTCATTATTCAAGTTTGAATTCATGTTTTATTGAAATTAATGATGGAATTTATTTATTTTTTGTATCAATAGGAATTACGTATTGTACCTCTGTATCATCTCAATCTTAAGACATGTTACATTCTTGTACAGGGCTCTCAATTGTGTTGCACATTTGATATTTCAACTCATACTCGAGTCTCTAAGACTGTCAATGTATGTGTGCATTAAAGGGACGCAGTCCTCACGAAATTTAAAAAAATATGTTGTTGTTGGTACCTCCAATGAACTACTTTCATCAAAAAACAAACTTTCAAATCACCAAATAAGCTCGTACATTTCGGTTAAAAAAGTGTGACTCTGCAAATGAGCAAGTCTTGGCGGAGAGTCATACGTCATCGATGCACAACTCTTTCCAGCGGTGTTCTGCTCGTCATCCCTAGTTATTCATAAATACATGTTTACTATTTATTTTTATGTTAATTGTATATATAAATAAGCTTGAAATATTTTGTTTGAAATAATAAAACCACATATTGTCACATTTTATGAAAAAATCAGATATGATCATTTTGAACACTTAATTGGTTTTCTGAGGCACGGCTGTCAACTTGAGAGTAGGGCATCAATGACGTTGCACCTTTTGGCAGGCTCTTACATGATCGCTTGCAGGAATTATTTTTTAGAAATCGCGTATGGAGACAATTTTTGATGTCCAAGCGTATAAATTGGTGAGAGGTTATATTTTTTACTCTTCTTAATTATCAGTACAGTGAAAATCTCAGGACTGCTTCCCTTTAAATCAAAGTCTTGATTCGTATGATATGAATTCGGCCTACTTCATAATATGAGCAAAAAAAAGTCACAGTAGTGGGTTCATTTGTTTCTTGGAAGGAAGTATATTTCTCCTGGGTACAATGTATGTCATTCTAGACTCAGAAGCCCTCCCCATGTCCGATCCTCAGAGGGGTTGATATTTCTTTTCCTTTCTTTTTTTTTTTCTTTTTGGTTAAAGTGGTAATATTGAATATCTTACTGTTATTGAGCTGTGTGGGAACTACAGTAGAGAAGTGGAGAATGTTTAGCCATTCCTAGTGTGAAGGCAAGTATCTAAAATCTTTGTAACCATAGGCATGAATTGTACTTCACATGCATGATTTTTGTATGTTCACATTGAACTGTCAGACTCTCAGTTTACGCTGTCTCATGTCTCAATCCCAGACTACTCCAAGTCTCTAAGAGGTACTGTGTATGTCAAGATCTGTCTTTGATTAAGAGGTTCCCAGTGATATCCAGATTTCAATTAAGTGATGCTGAATCAATAAATTGTTTCTCAGGCCATGTAGGAGTCGGGGAGAAAGGCACTGAGTGAAGGTTTGATCCTGAAAATTAGATCAGGAAGTTGTTCAAGGGACCAGTGGCATGCAGTACTTCCTTCTCATAACTCTCAAGCAGCCCTCTCATACCATAACAGTGGAGTAGTCTTATCACTCAGACTTTACTTAGGCCTATATAAAAATGCAAAGAAGTGAATATTCCAACCTTTCAGGTTGACACATTTAAACTCTTCCAAGATTTGACTTAACTTTTACCAATCCATTAGTTTGGTATTGTGTATCAGTTAAAACAACTCTGCATTCTTTAAAGCACAATTTTTATCCTTCATGACTCAGGCTGAGAGAAACTTTAACAATCTCATGACATGGTATACAGTTTTATAGGACTTACAAAACAACATTAAAAGAACAACATATCACTAAATAATACATTATATAGGAGGCAACAATTAACACTGAAGATTTGCTGTGAGACCATGCAAATATACATTCTTTGTTGGTTGGTTGGTTCGTTTAATTTTATTCTCACCTTTTTCCCATCTTTTATTGATTAAAAAATGTAGTTACACTTTGATCATTGATAAATTTGATTAAAAAAAGAAAACAAAGGAAAAAGCGACATGCATCATGATCAAGTGCAACATTTTTGTTCTACCTGACAGTAAGTGATCAAATGGCATTTATTATTTCCCTCCTAAAATACAGTTAAACTCGCCTAAGTCGACGTCGCATATGTCGAATAATCGCGCAAGTCGAAGATTTTAAAAAGTCCAGATTTTTCCCCATTGACTTTGATACATGTATTAATTCACTCACAAGTCAAATTTTTTAATTTGAATACTCGCCTAAGTCGATGAAATTCCAAGAACACTTTCACGGAAAAACCATTGAATTCACTGTGCCTAAGTCGAATAAGATTTTATTGTGTAATAAATCACTGTCAAAATCACGAGACGCCAGTTTTTGTTTACATACAGTATATACAAAAAAAAACTTTGCGTTAATAAACATTAACGTTTCATTAACGCAAGTGGTTTCACCTGAATCGTTATGAACGCAAACTAACGATCGGGAAAATTAACGTTTGTAGTAACGATGAGTAACGATCCCAAGCGCAAATTAACGATGTTTCGTTGACATTAACAATAGGTAACGCAAGAACTCGCGCAAGATTTTGGTTTCCGTTACCCAGACCTGGTGAAAGGACGACGTAGCCCCTGCCGAGTGTAGCAATCTATGCCTTATATACTTAGCGGAGTCTTTTTGCGAATCGAATCACGATTTCGCGAATGGTTAATATGCGACCGGGGTCACCAAAAAAGCACGCCGGGCCACCAAAAAAAAAAAAAAAGCCGGATGTTTGCCTTCAGTTTTGGAAATGAACAGCGGTAACAATCGGCTCCATAAGATGCTAGAATGAATGTCAGATGTTTGCTCTTAATTTTGGAAATGAATAACGGTAATATTCAATGTGGATAAAGTGTCTTGCTGAAGGGCAAATATCGGGCACACCGCTCCAGCTCTCAGCTCCAGAGTAGACGACATACATGTACATGTGTACGCATGGTGTAACTGTAAGTCGATTTTTTTTCGACTTACGCACAAGTCGAAACTCGCCTAAGTCGATGTGTTTTGCTCAGTCCCGAGAAGATCGACTTATGCGAGTTTAAAGGGACTGTACAGTACTGGTTGAGGTAGGGAATCATGTTTTGAATATTCCTATAAGTGAGATAATGAAAAGCAACTTATGTAATATGAAAGAGCATGTAATTTTAAGAAGGATTCAACGTTTATTTGATGAAAATTGGTTTTCAAATGGCTGAGATATCCAAAAAAGTGCTAATAATAAAAGGCAACATGCCACAACTTTATTTGGATCTCTTTCTTTCACCTCTTTGACATCTCATAGAGTGGTTTCTGAATATCTCGCAAAATGTTAAAAGCTAAATCTACACCTGGACCAGAACTGTACACACCCTTTAACTGTACTACCATTGTGCTGATTAAAAAAAAAGAAGCAGTTTAGAAAAATGCCAAGCTAGTTGAGAATTGAGAAAGTATCTCTGCAGTTGTAAATCAAGTTTGTGTAGCCGGTTGTGGAAAATAAATGACATCACATGTCAGGGTCTAGAAGGTTACTGTAAGTCAATTCCCTTTAACTGGCTTTAAAAAATCAATATCAGTTTGCTGCAGTAGAAGTTGTGCCATGTTTATTCCAAAGTTCACAGAAATGAGATACTCTGTGTACATGACATCATGCTTAAGGAATGTTGTTCTTTTTCCCCTGGTGAATATCTATATCCCCCTTTGTGCCTCCAATAGCTTTCTTTGCCATGCACCTGTCTTACTTGTCAAACAATTCACCTGGGTGAGTGTTGCAAATGGGTGAACTTATTGATTTGCTTCTTTCTGTTCAGTCCTGCTTTGCCTGCTTTGTGTAATTGTGGGAAGATTAAGTGATAAGCGCTGACTGAGGCTTTCTTTTCACCGACACTACCACCTATTACCTATTGTGGTGTGACGAGCAAACTAAGAATTGCAGCCCAAAAGTCATTCATGGTCATTGGGAAACATGTAGGCCCACATCACAGCTGTATTTCACTCGTAAATAACAAAAAGAACAAAACCTTTTTTCCTCTCTTTAATAGGAGTTTATGGCTCATTACCTTCTAAACGTAATTTTGGGTAGTTTGTGTCAGTATAATTCACCCTGACTATTGGGAAACAGGAAAACTTGTCAAAAACTTTGCCCAAATAACGTTAAAGAGAAGTAAAGAATGTAAATAAGTTATGAAAGCTTGTGAACTCAGAATATATGTATATGCTTTGTGTTCATGGGTACACTGATTTAGGCCTTAAACCTATAGATGAAGAGAATGGGTAGTCTCAACACTGTCACTTTGTTTTATCAAAATAGTACCCAGGTATGTGAAGTCTTGGAAACTTTGCCATCCAATGGTAACTACCATGGCAACAATACTCAACAGCCAATCAAAATCAAGAATTCCATGGAAGTTACCATTGGATGGCAAAGTTACCATAATAAGTAACTTTTATGCAATGGGCCCCAGAGGGGCTGTATTCATTACAGCAATGATCCTAGATTCAGAAACATGCAAATTTTTGTAAGGTCCTGTACTGTAAGAAGAGTTTCAGAAAAAAAACCCAAACTCGTAACTCCTTTGCTAATTTTAGGACTGACGTGACCTGTGACAAATATTGAGTGTTTCATATTCTATAGAATTTGTAGTTTTATAATGCATAGAATTTTCAGGTGTTAGACCAACATTACTGTTTCCTATGATGTTTGCTGCCCTCAACATGTTCTGAAGCAAGCAGCAACTTCTTGTACTCTCTTGCTGGTCTTCTAATCCCTGTCCTGTCTTTGATCGGACGGCTTCTAAAGGAATCTGTTATCCATCTGAATTAACCCATACATTAATTCTGCACCCCAGGGTTAACTGCTATGAATGCAGGGATAATAATAATAATAACCAATATTTATATAGCGCTTTTTCTAAACAGACACAAAGGGCTTCAACAATTGTAACAAAATACCAAAAAAATCAACAGTATTTACAAAACAAAACAGAGAAAGTACAAAGCAAAACAAATAAACACTGACTTTACACTTGTCAGATCACTAGCAGTGGAGGCCTTACTTCTGGAACAAATAAGTTTTCAACAGTTTTTTAAATTGATCTGTGTTAACTGCTGATTGGACATTTGTAGGGAGACTGTTCCAGGATTGAGGATACCAGTCTTAATGTGTCAATTTTTAATGGGGGGGGGGGGGGGGGGGGGGGGGGGATCAGTGACTGCTGCAAAATTTAAAAAAAGAAATGGATTTGTATCTGCAGTTCCACTACATTTTGATTCAACTATCCAACACATATCATTCCATTCTCACAATTATTTATGCCTAGAGTCATTATTGGGCACTGTAAGTCTTATAACACTTTTAATAATGATGGGAGGTAACTTTTTAATAGGTCGCCTACATCACCTTTACATTTATCATCACATACCATTGTAAATACATGGATAAGGAGATTATTTTATTATTTGACAGAGGTAATTCAATTGTTCCAAGGAATTATGATATTTTAAAGGTCAAGTGATAAAGATTTATATTTGTGTGTGCATGGGATTAAGATTTCCATGCTTGGTTTTTTGTTAATATGATACATAGAAAGTCAAGGCATTATGTGCTGAGTATGCTTTGATGTTGTGATATGAGTCTATATAGTATTCATGATTAAAGCTCAAGGTATAGGCCTAATCTAGGGTGTGATGCATGAATGAGTGTGTGACTCATTTCAATAGGCTTCCTAAAGAATTCAAACATTAGAATTTCAGTGCATTTATGTTGGTATAACATATAGTATACAGTGATGGCCTATATTGTGAGTAATTTGCTTTTGGAAAGATATGAATCTTAACCTTGAGTGCAAGGAGACAAATGATTGGGTTGTAAGAGTTGGATAGTTGCAATTCATTAGATGACTGAGGCTTTCTTGTTGCAGTCTAAATAGGCTGCTCAAAGATGGCTTGAATTTGTCAACCATGCGTAACACATGACTGATGTGTTTTTCAGTTGATAAGATGTGTAGTTCATGAATCATATGGAATGTTACATGATTCTCTTCAATGCATTCCATTCTAGGTATGAAGCAATTAATCCTATTTCAAGGCTTCCAAGTAGAGTAAAAACCCACTAAAGAAGACTCAAGCCCTCTCCAGTTACTTCAACACCCACACCCATTGACTTGCACATCCTGTCCATTCAACAAAACTGAGCAAAGCGCCCTATTGTAATACAGATGTCTTTCAGGCCCTCTGTTGTCCCATTTAGTGTGTGTATCCATAGGGCATGTTTGGGATAATCAGCAAACACTGTTGACAATAGAGAAGGAATTACAGCATGGCCAAGAATGTTTGCTAGGGTGAATGAAGACATGTGGCTCTGTGGCTAATGACCACCAACTGAGAGGTTTTTGCCATCATCCCTGCTGATCTGTTGATGCTATTCAGCGACACGTATTAGCTCATCAGACATACATGTAGGCACTACATACTGTAAAAACGGTAATAAAGCAAAGACATAAGGGCCCGAATTCATGAAGGTGGTACAATAGAGACCCTAGTTTTGTATGGGGCGCAAAGTGTTGCATGGCCTATTTCCTTACGAAATGGTCATTTTGTCAACGAAATGACTGATTTCGCAACGAAATAGGTACAAAATGTCATTTTGTTATGAAATGGCTGATTTCGTAACGAAATAGGCCATTTGACACTTGGCACCCCACAAAAAACTATGGTAGATTGTACTACCACCTTTGTGAATTCAGGCCTCAGAGAGTCAAAGGTTGCAGGTTTTGCTTTAATAGCAAGACTTGTAACAGATCACAGAGGAAGCTTTTCAGTGCCCCAACACCTTTTTTTTCCCCCTTCATGTATTTGTGTATGCGTTCAGATATGTAAATTTTAAGCACAACAAACATAGGCCTACTGGCTCAATCAGACATGAAATTTGAAGAGACTTCTTTGAAGAGAGTTTCATGAGCATCATGCTTGGTTAATTTTTAGGTGATCCGAGTATCCTCTCGGATCACCTTCTGTATCTGTACGGATTCTTTGTTTTTCTTCTTCTTCTTTATTTCTCCTCAAAAGTTGTGCAGAGGTTAGCTCAGAAAGTGCATTGCCTCTCAATGTCAGACTTATACCATATATGTATCATGTCGCAAAGACGACAGCGCAAGTAAAATCATAGTGATCAGTCGACCGTGACGTCACTATGACGTCATTATATGAAAACACATTTTCATGCATATCTCATTAATGGAATGGAATATTTCAATGAAATTTACGTCACATATATTTCAAGTCAAGCGCATTCTACTCATATTCTCAAAATTCATTTTTATTTCAAAACGCGCGCGTACGCGCGCGTTGAAATATTTGTATGCTCAAATCCAGCTCAAATTTTTTTTGCACACGTTTCAGACCATTTGGAGCATTTTTTGAAAAATTGAAAAAATCGGACGGACGCGTACGCGCGCGCGCATATACGCACGCACAGCTCATATGCAATTGAAATTTCCAGTTTTTTCACTTTGATCGCATGTCTGAAATGTCAAGGAATATTTATACCACGTTTCAAGTCAATCCGACTCAATATGACGTCATACGGGGCCGTCAAAGTTGAAATTCCGCGCGCGCGTCAATGGCGATATACAGTGCAACTATGCCAAAAAACTGCCAATTTTAAATCCGATTTTACTCGTCAGGATGGACGGTGACCCCCCATTTTCTTTACATATATTGAAAGCTGATGAGTTGTACATGTCATTTCATGGGTAGGCAATGCTGACAAAATGATTAAAAGATATCAAATTTCTTAATAAAGTAAAAAAAGTAAATTTTCAAAATGACGTCATCAAATTACAAGTTTACTCGAGCGTATCTCACTTATCCTTTGCCAATTTTCTCCCATATTTCAGTATGTTGTAGCTTATGAAATGTTCTTTCATTAATGTAAAAACAACATTTTGATTGGATGACGTCATCGCCTCGTAAAAATGGATTGAATGTATCCTTGTAGAATTTGACCAGTTTACGTGTTATCTCTATGGGAGAGCAGTTTTTCTGGCAGTGAAAATTGACATGACTCTCTTTTTCGAGCACTAGCTCACTTTTGCTTCGGTGAATTTTTCCCAGATTTTAGTATGTTGTAGCTGAGACTTTGGGCTATCGTGAGTGTGCCCTTCATTTTTTCATACGACGTCGGCATCACGTCGAAAAACTTGGTTGAAAATGGCACGTGGCTTCGATGCAGCATCATTTTGCTTAATACACAGGGCCTATGGAGCATGAAATAGGTCATTGCATAGCGCATCCGACTCGTAATCCTAAGGTCCCTGGTTCGAGGCTCACCCCTGCCAATATTTTTTTTTCATTTTTTTAAACACTTTTTTTCTTCTTTTTCTTTAGTTAGTCTTAATCTCCCTTCCTAACTTTATCTTTTTCTGATTTTTTTATGCTTCTCCTTCAAATTTCTATAAAATAACATATTTTTTTCTTTATTTTTCTTTCTTTCTACTACTTTCTGTGCAATAGATGAACAACAACAATGGCTATCAATCCCATATTTTGCACATGTTTAGTTCATGTCACGTACATTATTTCATAAAATAACAACTACTTGATCAGACACCATCTTGGGTATGTAAATTAGGGTCAAAGGTAATAAATGTTTCATCCTGTATCTTGGTGAATACATGTCCTATCTTTCCCATATTTTGCACACACAAAGACCATGTAACAAGGATCATTTCACAAAATAACCACTTTTTGCTCAGACGCCATCTTGGGTGTGCAAAGTGAGGTCAAAGGTCATATGTACTTCTTTCTGTATTTTCGTTATGACGTGTTATCTCTATGGGAGGGATTTTTTGTAATGTGAAAATCGACATGCTTTTCTTTATCGAGCACTAGCTCTCACTTACCCTTCGGTGAATTTCTCCCAGATTTTATGTTGTACCTAAGACTTTGCATGTTGCATCTTGGTGAATACCTGTCCTATCTTTGCCATATTTTGCACACGAATATAGACGATGTCGCAAGAATCATTTCACAAAATAACCACTTTTTCCTCAGATGCCATCTTGGGAGTGTAAAGGTGGGTCAAAGGTCATATGTATTCGTTGCTGTATCTTCGTTATTCAGTGTATACAGAATTGGTACCAAAGATGGCAGATATGACTCCCTTTTCTAAATGAGAATCCAAACCTCACACGGCCAATGTCTCTAAACACAGATGAAACTTGTATTGTCATGCCTATTACGATCAGGACTCGAATCATTGATTAAAAAAAAATCGGATCACCTTAATTTGTCAGTGATGACAAATTACAATCTCTAGTTAGGTGATCCGAGTATCCTCTCGGATCACCTTCTGTATCTGTACGGATTCTTTGTTAGGTGATCCGAGTATCCTTCGGATCACCTTCTGTATCTGTACTGATTCTTTGTTATTTCTCCGCAAAAGTTGTGCAGAGGTAATCTCGGAAAGTCCTCTTCCTATCAATGTCAAAATCATACCATACATGTATCATGTCCCAAAGACGATCCTCCTAATAAAATCATAGTGATTAGTCGACCGTGACGTCACTATGACGTCATTATATGAAAACACATTTTCATTCATATCTCATTAATGGAATAGAATTTTGCAATGAAATCTACGTCAAATACATTTCAAATTATGCGCATTTTACTCATATTCTCAAAATTCATATTTTCTCTTAAAACGTGCGCGTACGCGCGCGTTGAAATATTTGTATGCTCCAATCGAGCTCAAATTTTTTTTGCACACGTTTCAGACCATTTGGAGCATTTTTTGAAAAATTGAAAAAATTGGACGGACGCGTACGCGCGCGCACATATTCGCACACACAGCTCATATGCAATAGAAATTTCCCGTTTTTTTACACTTATCGGATGCCTAAAATGTCAAGGAATATTTCTACCAAGTTTCAAGTCAATCCGACTCAATATGACGTCATACGGGCCCGTCAAAGTTGAAATTCCGCGCGCGCGTCAATGGGGATACACAGTGCAACTATGCCAAAAAACCGCCAATTTTAAATCGGATTTTACTCGTCAGGATGGACGGTGACCCCCCATTTTCTTTACATATTCTGAAAGGTGATGAGTTGTACATGTCATTTCATGGGCTGGCTATGCTGATAAAATGATGAAAAGATGTCAAATTTCTTAATAAAGTAAAAAAAGTAAATTTTCAAAATGACGTCATCAAATTTCAAGTTTACTCGAGCGTATCTCACTAATCCTTTGCCAATTTTCACCCACATTTCAATATGTTGTAGCTTATGAAATGCTCTTTCATAAATGTAATTACGCAATTTTGATTTGATGACGACATCACCTCAAAAAAATGGATTGAAGGTAACCTTGTCAAATTTGACCAGTTTACGTGTAATCTCTATGGGAGTGCAATTTTTATGGAAATGAAAATTGACATGACTATCTTTATCGAGCACTAGCTCACTTATGCTTCGGTGAATTTCTCTAAGATTTTAATATGTTGTAGCTGAGATGTAGGGCTATCGTAAGTGTGCCCTTCATTTTTTCATACGTTGTCGGGATGACGTGAAAAAACTTGGTTGAAATTAAAGTTTATCTTCGATGTATTGAAATATTTCTTTCTTTTTGCAACTTTCTTTGCAATAACTCAAGAAAAACAGCCCCTATCACCTTCATATTTTGCACATGTTTAGTTCATGTCACGAACATTATTTCATAAAATTACAACTACTTGATCAGACGCCATCTTGGGTATGTAAATTAGGGTCAAAGGTCATAGATGTTTCATCCTGTATCTTGGTGAATACATGTCTTATCTTTCCCATATTTTGCACACGTAAAGACCATGTTACAGGGATCATTTCATAAAATAACCACTTTTTGCTCAGATGCCATCTTGTCTGTGCAAAGTGGGGTCAAATGTCATATGTACTTCTTTTTCTATCTTTGCTATGACGTGTTATCTCTATGGGAGGGAATTTTTTAGATGTGAAAATTGACATGACTCTCTTTATCGAGCACTATCTTACTTATGCTTCGGTGAATTTCTCTCAGATTTTAATATGTTGTAGCTGAGACTTTGCAGTATCAGGACTCGAATAATTGATAAAAAAAAAAGATCGGATCACCTTAATTTGTCAGTGATGACAAATTACAATCTCTAGTTTTTATTTTGTTACTGAAAAACCAGAAACTTTCATGTGCATTTCAATTACACAAGAGCCAAGATTTGCAAAATGAAGGTGCATGCGTAAGTTTTTGTCTACACTACAGACATTAAATGCCAGTGGCAATTCACAAAATTTCATGTGACACAAAAGACTGTCAGCTCCAATTCTCGAAAATTTCATGCTTCCATGTACTGTACTAGTCACTTGCACACTTCCCTGGTTGCATTCTTGTAAAATTCCATAAAATCCACTGGAAGTACTGGTTAACAAAATAATATTCCATGACTGTTTTTGTAATGCATGTTAGAGGGGAAGAAGGATACCATTTGTTTTCTTGGAGGCTTATTATCTATAAGCAATCATTGTCATAATAAGTTTGATGTTCTGTACAGTGTAGAGGCCAATTTCTGTTATCAAACTTTGCAGGGAAAGCAAGGCATGATTCTGTCAAAAAGTTGACTTCTGTACTTGTATTTAGTACCTACCAGTTTACTCAAGGGCTATTAAATGTTGTAGATATTGTTGAAAAACTATTTAGTGAACATCAAGTTATTACATTGATAGGAGTCTTTACTCTGTTTTTAGCATATTTGTAGAATATTTTCCACATCGTGGTATCTCTTCAGGCAAAGGAAAGGGAGATACCTCCCTGCTAGATGATTAAGTCTTAAAATGAATAGAATGAAGATAAACATTGGAGAGCTTCATAGCCCCATTTACCTCATTCAAGCTGAAACCATTATTTGACCCTCGATTCAGAATGGGTCTTTTGTTACTGGCCTGTAATGACCTGGGACACTTCAAAGACACCGTTGGCCTTTCTCTTTGTTGTGAAATTTCTTGGTTTGTAAAACACAATAGAGTCACCAACAATACCAGGTTTTAGCAGGTTTACTAGATATTTTGAGGTGCTTGTCTTTGAGGAACCTTACACTCTATGCAATCAGGCCAGTGAGTTTTCATTAAACATGTCTTCCACCACTGGCATGGAGTTTTCTGGTGTTAAACTAAGTTATTGAGGTTGACAGAGCTTAAGGATCTTGGAGTGGCAGTACTTTTCCATTATAAGCTTGTACTGATTTTGAATGCTGATAAATTGTTATATCAGTCATAGCCTGTTGTTTGAAGTGTTGAGAAAAAAAAGATCTATCCTTATGTTTCGTAAAAATCTCATTTATAAACAGAAATCTTGTTTGCTGTAAAAGCGCTAATGCTGGGTTTTTGTTTCATCTGCAAATGGTAAATTATGCCTTTAACCCGATGAGGACGAGTCCCGAGTATACTCGGGCAGGTGTCTATGGGAATTGCGTGTTGTAGCAAAATCAAACCGTCCTCAACGGTTAAGTATGCATCATTCCTAAAATACAACTTTCCTAGGGTGCTTTTATCAACTCTTTTTCTCGGCAGAAACAGGTTTTCCAAACGGCTTTCAGGGAATTTTTACGAGATGATAAACGCAAAGCTGTTTTGATCATGGGGTTCGGAAAGCCTTTTTGAAAACCGCAAATTTGTGCTTTCTGAAACAGGTTTCCGAAACAGGTTTCCAGAAACCTGTTTCTAGAAGCCCTTTGAAGCGAGATGAACGCAAACCTGTTTTGAAATGGCTTTGTATTGCAGTTACGAACCATGTGGGTCAAAATGCGCAATGCAGCTGCGCAGTGACAAGGCCAGTTTTCGTGTTCGCTATGAGTTGATAAACGCAACTATTTTGGAAGCCGTTTCTAAAGGGCTTTGGAAACGGCTTTGGAAAGTCGTTTCAAACAGGGTAAAGATGATAAACGCAGCCATGGACAGCAGCACTTCGCTGTCCCCTTCAATGTTTTCGGCAGCAATTGTTTGGTTTGCATAGAATATATATAGGACACGCAAAGAATATCAGTAAATGTTGTGCTTCCTTAACTGTAAAGTGCTATATAAACTAACATGCAGAAACACGCATTAGCCAGATACTTGATTTGAAAGACATTCAGTTGCTAAACCTGGCAAACAATATTATGCACAAATGTGCGCAAGATGGTTATACATTTTCATGATATTCATACTAATACTCCTTTTTCAGTCCCGGGATTAGTAACAAGGATATTTGAAGAAAAACTGAAAGTAGTTATTTCGTACAAGATTACCACCAAGTTCATACAGGATTTCAACATTTCCTCTGAAACACAGCTTAAAAGAACCTGTTCTTTGGTCTCTACTATCCAAACTACAGAAGAGCAGCTTGGTGCCTGGAACAGCAAAGCCAGTGAAATGCAACGCATTCAGTTGTCATGCTTTAGAACCTATGCATAAATTTGCACAGATTGCGAAGAGATTCCATTCACTCTCCAACACCTCCCTTGTAGGAAGCTGAGTGTACATATCCTCAAGAGGTGATGTTTTAGAAATTATATAGGCCTGAATGTTTGCTTGATCTACACGTAGTTTCTTTGAGGTCCATGATGTCTTTCATGTAATTGCAGTTACAATTGTTGTAGTATTGCAGACTTCCCTTTCTCGGAGGGAATGTAACTTAATGCTTGTATTGGTGCTTATCATGCTGAAACCACAGGGCATGCTAGTGTAGCATGCAGTATGCTTATAAGTTACATGCTGAGCTCTGACCAGCCCCTTTGCCATTCCCACAATTCATCTGTAGGCACTGCTGCAATACCATCAGAATTGTTTTTAACAATGAATTGGAATATAGCTGCACCATATTGGCACACTGTGCTTGAAAGTTCTTCCTTTTCTTTACTGCTGGTGGTGTTGTGCTGTGCAGATGAATTAAACAACCATTTTTTTTTTTTTTTTTTTTTTTTGGGGGGGGGGGAGGAATATCTTCTTTTTGGCTAATGATGGTCGTCTTAATTTTGGATTTATCACTGTCATATTTTCTGAACTAAGAGCTGCATTATGGCTGAACTCACCATAAACATATTTCTGACCTGATCCTCACATTCGTTTGTAAAGTGATAATCATTAACTTGAAAACCTAACCTATGATTTTGATAGCAGATAATTTCTTGAAATTGAAGAAAAACTCACACCTCAGATAATTTCTTGTTGATTTCCTTTTCAGAATCAGTTGGGGATTTGTGGAACAGAGCAAATGGTGGCATTGGAGGCTTCTGGGCTTGACCGAATTAAGTTGTGAGTTTTCCAAAATCGTCATCAATTTTAGAGACAATGCAGTTCTACCATGAATTGACAGTGTTGCTCTATTTTCCACAGTGCCATTGCTTCTGCTGTGGAGGAAAACTCCAATTGAATAGGTTTTAACTATTAAGTTATTCATTACCTTATCAGTGCCAAGGATTGCTTTTTAATGTAAGTGCATGACTTTAAGAATTATTGCAATTCTCCATGATAATACCTAAATTGTTACCCACCCACACTAACACAGTCCACGTGAGCACGTGTTATTATAATACATTAGTTAGTTGTAGGTTTTTGTCCTGTTTTTATGTAAACTCATAGTGATAAACACAGTTTCTTCAACATCATATGAGTATAATGATAATTAAATTGCTTTCAGCAGATATTTTATAATGGTTTAAAGGGAAGCAGTCCTGAGATTTTCCCTGTACTGATAATTAAGAAGAGTAAAAAATATACACTTTCACCAATTTATACGCTTGGACATCAAAAATTGTCTCCGTACGCGATTTTTGAAAAATAATTCCTGCAAGCGATCGTGAAAGAGCCGGCAAAAAGATGCTACGTAGTGCATGCCCTACTCACCAAGTTGACAGCCGTGCCTCTAAAAACCAATTTAAGTGTTCAAATGATTAGTTGCAATTTTATCATATAATGTGAAAGTTTGTGGTTTTATAATTTCAAACAAAATATTTCAAGCTTAGATATATATAATTTACGAAAAATTAATATTGTAAACATAAATTTATATGTATTTTCAAACCAAATATACCATGAACTTGACATCAAATAGGCACGGTCGTTTTCTAGCTTCCGTCCGTGTTGCATACTTCTTAGCGTAGAAACCACTCTCGCGTGCAAATCCTTACCATACCAGTGTATACATACACAGTACACTCGACTCCGTCCAGTCGATTTTGGCATTCAAACCGAAGATAACCTGTGCATGAGAGAGTCGAATTCTTCAAAGAAAATATTGTTTGTATCTCAATATTTCTGTAAGTAGTCAGATAATCGCCTTTCCTCGAAAAAAAAAAATATGACGTGAGCCGGGAAGGGTAAACACAGGGGGTCGTAGGGATATGATTTCGCTCCACTTTGCCGTGCATGTCCAGTCGGCACTGGCAGCAGCTAGCTCAGTGGCACTGTACTGTGCACAGTCCAACCCCGGCTGCAGGCCCACGGTAAATTAAACATAGCTAGCCACTTTCCTTACCTCTCTACGCTTTTTTTTCCCTCGGTTCTCTTCGAATTCGATGCTCGAGGTATTTCTGTTTTATAACTCATGTGAGCAAATGGTCAGGATTGCATCTGGTTTCAGGAGTTTTCTCGGTTTATAACCGAGGGCCACAGCCTGCCGGTCCACGTAAAAACATCGCTTCACAAATTGTCCACGCACAGGTAGGTCACAACACGATTTCGAGATTTTGTAGGCCCTAAGTTTCTTATGTTCGGCATCGTTGTACCGATATTTCCCAGCCATACAGCTCACCTTTCACGATACTTTTGTTGGTCTGGGACGGAAAAAAAGAATTTTCCTGGGAAATTTTCTGCACGATTCGAGCAAAACTACTGATGTAAGATAGCCTGACCAGACGACGCTGAATGCGGTCGCCCCTGTAGTGTACTAGCAGGCCTGTGTAGAATCGTTTCTACCTTCAAATATGTACACTCTGTACGTACTATAGAACATGCATGAGCGGCGACAGGTAGGGCTGCAGCTGCGCTTGAGACTGGAAAAGTGCGAAGGGCAAACCGCGTACGGGGTGCGTACGCGTATCTACCGTAGATCTATCATCTAGTTGTACCGTCCACACGTGCGAATATAATACACAATACATACACACACACACAAACACACAACGTTGTAACAATGTCAAATACGAGTCGGAGTAGCCACCGACGTCTTCATGCATCCGGGTAAACTAGGGAGCGTACGGATAACGAGCAGAACACGGCTGGGAAGAGTTGTGCATCGACGACGTATGACTCTCCGCCAAGACTTGCTCATTAGCATATTCACCATGCAGAGTCACACTTTTTCAACCAAAATGTACGAGCTTATTTGGTGATTTTAAAGTTTGTTTTTGGTGAGAGTAGTTCATTGGAGGTACCAACAACAACATATTTTTTTAAATTTCGTGAGGACTGTGTCCCTTTAATGTTGTGATCTACATGCTAAGTCACAAGTAAGGATAAACATGAAATAGGTAACATGATGATGTTAACATTTATTGTATGCAGTGCATAACCTTTAGCAGTATTGTCCTGTAATAAAGCTCAATACACAAATAGTATGCTCATGACTGATAATTTACATCATCCTCCCATCAAACCGTGAGTTAATGGAGGAAATTGCCTAGCAACAAGGATCTTGTTGCTATGATGATTGTGAAAAGTGTGGTGAGATTGAGGTGGTCAGTGCACAGGAGTGACAGGTAATTAGTTGCCTGGAAGGCCAGGTTAATGAGAAGTTTATGACTCCAACAAATGATTAGCCCACTGGTAAGATGAAGCTTGGCAAAATGTCTGTTTTACTGAAGAGCTCTGGCTGTAAAGTACTCTTTTAACGTTCTTTTTAGCATTTCAAATTAAGTCTGCGTAGCAATGGAATCTGTTTTCCTGATCTTTAAATACATTGTAATATGGCAGCCTTCTAAGCCACTTTTTAGTATGCAAGAGATATTCCTTGCCATTTTCCACTAATAAGTGCATGGCAACAAGTGGCCATATCTGAGTTTTGTTTTGTTTTGTTTTACCTTCTTTGATAGAGAATAATTGTTAGCACTGAAATTGGTAAGTAGTCTCAGGGCCTCGTGGTCATGTACTGATACAGCCAAAGAACTGTTTGCAGAAGAAAGGGCTTATAAATAGGACTATGAATAGAGACTGTCACGTAATCTTTCTGCCAGATCTTATGCCCACCTTTGTAATGTGACACAATACGTAATATTGTACCAGCAGCTATTCAAACATACATACTGATGAAACATTAAAGCCTTGTGACATGAGTATTTTTAATGTAATTTAGTGCCAATCCCATGTGATAGATATGTTACAGAACCTAAATTACAGCCATGTAAGAAAGCAATGATGATTATAACACATTGACTACTTGCATAGCACTTCTTCAAGAATTATTGAAGTATTTGAATAAAATTTATATATATATATATTTTATATTTTTACTCTTATGTTGAGCTAGAGTTTGATCACTACAGCTTCATTGACACCAATTAGACATTACCAGTGTGTAAAATGTGCTTGCAATATTGGGTCACTGGTAGCAAACAACCAGTCCCAGTGAAAATCACTTGCCCGTCATCACCACAGGTCAGATATACTCTAGTTTGGGAGTCTAGACAATAAATATTGCATTTAGAGGCACATTTAGAGGCACAACCTGCAATGCTTCTAAGTGAATATTTGCAGAGTAGATGCAGGAAAAAAAAGTTTCTTAAGCCTTTAAAATTCAGGGTCAAGGGTAGAGCACATTTCATGGTGTCATTAAGTGAGGTTTGAAACTGACATAAAGCCATGCATTCCAAAGTTACAGTGGGAGCAGCCTTGTGATAAGCTTTTCAAATCATTGATTGACCATAAGGTATTGATCCATCACTTTAAAAAAGAATACAATTTAAAAACTATATTTTTGGTGAACTCATGAATGTTTTCAGGGCTCAACTTGAAAGTAATATAATGGAAATTTATTCATTCCATCACCATTAAATACTTAAATAAACCCATACTGCACTTTCTTTGGTGATTTGTGCAGATACTGTCCCTGTATTTTGAATTTGATTGTCAATGAATATACTGTGCCACCATAGCCTTCCTGTTGGACTTTAATAGACCATGTTGCTACACCTACATGTACTATGCAAGTGGCTTGACACATGAAGGGTTAAATAGAAACCCAAAATTTTAATAGGAAAAGCCATTATAGGAGTTGAATTCTCTAAGCACAAAAATGAAACATTTACAGTACTTACATTCATTTTGTTTCCACATAACATTTTGAATTCACTGAGGGTTATGCTTTTTCAAATAAACCCAGGAAATCACCATCACAATTGCACCTACCTGTAGAGTTACACCTGCAATTAATGAAGGAAAGTTTCTTGAAAAGCCAGATGTCAAATTCTTAGGTGTTGATAGATTGATCCTACTTCTTATTGGGATTGCTCTTGTTTCAAGTGCAATTCTTTACCATGTGTAACTGGCTGTAATTAATTGGAATAAACAGAAAATCGGCAATACATCTTTTATGTGTACAGTGTATAAAAATATACACTTGGTATATACCCTTGTGCAGAAGCCACTATAATTAATGTCATCATTTCAGTTGATGTGCATATAATGTGGCTATGACCAAATGGCTAACATTACTGATTAATGAATACGATAAAACTTATTGAATTTCTAGCTTATGTTTTCAATTTCAAATCTAAAGTCATTTTTATGTACAACCTTCTTAATTTTGTTCAATTTTGACCCTTTTTTGTCACCTTATTAAAATACATATGATGTGGATGTGTGATTATAACATTCATCGCTGTTTTCCTTTTCATAATTTTTCATTGATTATATTTCAATGTTTCCCCAGCCCTGTCTTTTACACTACTAAAGTTTTATCATTTCAGTTTGAAAAGTCAAAGCTGCATGGTATTACATAGCACAACAACAAGAGCATGTAATATCATGTGAATATGAAGTTTTTAAGAATTAGCATTGAACAGAGCTTTTATACTTCAAAAAGTAAAAATCTGTGCCTGACCAGTTTTACCACACTCAATACTTCCAATCAGGATAGGATAAGAGTAACAGAGCCAAGTCTCCCAGATTTTGCAGGAGGTTTTCTGAAAATTCAAATCTCCTCACGTGTAGATCAGAGAATAGAAAATCTCATTGACTGAAAAATTATTGTTATGCCTGTTGAGATGTACACCCGTACATCATACAGGTATGCAGGTATTAACACACAATTATCTCTCTGACTGCTGCCTGGAATCTCCCTGATTTTGTCGACAGGCTACCTGGAATAAACTTTTTAGTAAATTTGTCAGCATAATGATATTTGTTCGTAACATATTTTCAAACAACAGCATGATTATCAAAACTTTCGTATACAGATATTTTGATGCATTTAAACACCATCATTCAGCTCAGTGAGCACGGTTCACAAGAATTTCTGAAATAAAGTCCCCACAATGTTAAGCAGTGTCTGTAATAGTTCATCATTCCATGTTTTTGGGTTGTCTCCTTTTCAACATCTCTGGGTCTGATGGATTGATATTTAAGTGTTCCCACACCTACAGTTTGTACCCTATGACAGCAAGGTGAGATGATGCAGTTCTTGAGACCCTGACATTGTGTTTAGATACCGATAGTACCAAAAGTTTTCTGTTCTTTACAACACCGAATTGTATTGTATTGTGTGATAAGGTTGCTAAATGAAGCTCTGTTTTCCCTCTATCAAGCCTGAGAAAGTAGTTTCCTTGTGGCTGAGGTTAACAAGCGCAAACAACAGGACAAATGAGAAAGGAAATGTTTGTTCAAAAGAAGAAGATAAGCTAGCAGTAGGTGACCTTTGTATTGACTTTACATGAGAGTTGAGGATAAGCCCACAGAATTCAGCAATTGTTTGGTGCAATTTTGCTAAAGGCACTGAATTGCAAACAGTAACAGATTATATGAAAACATGCCTGTATTATCATATACTCAGTTGATAACAAGGTTTGTGATAAAGTATTGTAATTGTTGAATTGTTATATTCCTACATTTATAAATTTATATAATTTGAAAGAAAGTGAATTTTAGAGAGTGACCCCAGTACATAGTGATGATGATATAAATGATCATACAATACATCAATTGTATGGTGGGATTGTAAAACCAGTAGGTAAGCACATGAAAAGAGAAAAGCTAAGTTTGTTCCAATTTTTGATGAAATTTACACTATTGATTGGTTTCTTAACACAACTCCAAGAAGTGCTAGTGAAAAACATCACAGTTCGTAGTACTCTTAATCCCAGCCACTCCATGCATGGGGCTAATTATTATGATTAATGTCCAATGCTAGTCATGATTGGCATGTGAAGCATACACTTGATAATTAAGCTTGCTCCAATTTGTCAGTCATTTTAATGTTTGTTTGAGGCACTCAAGGAATATGGCAAAACAGTCATTATACCCCCGCCAAACGAAGTTTGAAGGGGGTATATAGGAATCAGCGGACGGTCGGGTGGTCGGGCGGTCGGGCGGTCGGGCGGTCGGGCGGTCGGGCGGTCGGTCGGGCGGTCGGGCGGTCGGTCCGTTGCAAATCTTGCGTCGCGAACTACTTCCTCAGTTTTCAACCGATTCCCATAAAACTTGGCACAGATGTGTGCCTTGGGTTGTAGATGTGCAAGACGTATTTTTTGACAGTACCCAAAAGTACGTTGCCATGGTAACGGCATATTATGGGCAAAAATGGGTACAAATCTTGCGTCGCAAACTCCTCCCACAGTTTTTGATCAATTTTTATGAAATTAGGTACAGATGTTCATCTGAATATGTTAATGTGCAAGACACATATTTCCGCAGTGGCAAAAAGTGCGTTGCCATGGTAACGGCATGTTATTGGTAAAATATAGGGCAAAATGCTTCATGGCAAAACTGCTTCATCAGTGTTCTTCCAATTCTCATGGAATTCATATTAAATGTTTGTCTTAGGATATAGGTCAGCATGACACATTTCTTGACAGTGACAAAAAGTATGTTGCCATGGTAACAGCTCACATATTATGAGCCAAAATGATGGAAAATTTTGTGTTGCAAACTACTTCCTCAGTTTTTGCCCAATTTCCATGAAACTTGGTACAGATGTGTGCCTTTGGTTGTAGATGTGCAAGACGCATTTTTTGACAGTACCCGAAAGTACGTTGCCATGGTAACGGCATATTAATGGCAGAAGATCAAGGAAAGATCTTGCGGATTGAACTACTTCCTCTGTATTCGACTGAAGCTCATGAAATGTGGCACACACATTGGTCTTGGTGGGAAGATGTGCAAGACATATTTTTTGGACGTGTCGAAAGCTGCGTTGCCATGGTAACGGCATATTAATGGCGGAAGATCAAGGAAAGATCTTGTGGATTGAACTACTTCCTCAGTTTTTGACAAAAGCTTATGAAATATGTGGCACACACAATAGTCTTGGTGGGAAGATATGCAAGACATATTTTTCGGATGTGTCGGAAGCTGCGTTGCCATGGTAACGGCATTTAAATGGCAGAAGATCAAGAAAAGATAATTCCTCGGGTAAGACTGTCGTCACGGGGCGGGGGTATTAATCACCTTAAGTGATATTTCTAGTTTTATTGAAGATTTGCTGAGATAGCATGGATTTCAATAAAAAGCAACAAACTATTCTTTGTAGCATGCGGTCATAAGATAGCCCACTAATGTGATTACAGTAATCCAAGCCTTCCGGGTTTTCTGACCCATTGATGTTTATCCCGCATGAGAGTAAAGCTTGTACACCTGTAATATCAAAAATTCAAAGTGAATTGTGATTTGTATTCTTTGCTTTTACAAGACAATATATTATGTTAGATTTAGAACCTCAGTTGTAAAACACTAGTTTGCTTTCAGTCTTTGAAGGAATCAACGGCAACTATTTGCAAGATAGTTGAATCAAAAGAAATAGACCTAAAAGTTGCAGTAGTGATGGCTAAATAAAGGTGCTTGTCTTTCAATAGTGGGTTGGGTCATGAGGACAGCCATATTATGCCATAATGACCACCACAAAAAACCTACCCAGGACTTTTGTTGGAGGGATTAGGGCAAATTCAATCCCCATTCAAGGTCTGTTACCAGGAAGCTGTTAAAAGCGGCATATTCAGCGAATGCTACACCTTTATTGTCCAGTAGATGGCTGTTTGTGTTTATTCCCTCGTAGAGATGTGTACAGTAAACTCCAGTGCAGTTCTCTACATGATATAGGTTCATTCATCTTCATAAAGCCTACATCTCTTGACATACAATGTATAGGCCTACACTCTAATGTGTGCTGTTTGAAGGAATGTCTTGAAAAGTCTCATTGAGTGAATCAAATATTCCTGGTGACTGTCAGTACAGTATGTCCCAAAAAAAAATTACAACGGGGCCCTCTGCAATGATATCTTTAAAGATAATAAAAAGTTTTGGTACCTCAAAAGTGTCCTTGAATTTCCTTGCCTTAGTTTGTGTTTCAGGTTAAAGTACCTTTCATATAACTAACACTGTGAGACTTACTCGCCCCAAAGTGCTCTCATGTCTTAGTAATCATGCAATTAACTGCGACCAGCAGCCCCATACGCATAGCGACCAGCAGTCCCATACGCATAGCGTAATCGGGCTTCGCATTGTAGCATTCAGGATCATGACAGATTTAGTATCGCAGGGTAAATGTCAACTTCAAATCCCATAAATTCTTCAATTTGAAGACTTACCAATTAAGTTGAAGTATTGAAAACAGGCTTCGGGCAACGTTTGGTTCTGCCTATAGTCCCTTTCTGTTCGAATTGATGACTGAATGTGACTCGGTCGACAGGACCTTAGGAGAGCTACATACAGTACACTGAATACTACAGCCAGTGCCTGCGAACACATCATATGCAGCCCGCACACAAATTTCAAATCCATGAACGGATAAGATGTTTGTGTGCGCATGCGCTGGCCATGGTATCCAGTGTATGTAGCTCTCCCAAGGTCCTCTCGACCGAGTCACATTCAGTCATCAATTTGAACAGAAAGGGACTATTGGCAGAACCAAACGTTGTTCGAAGCCTGTTTTCAATACTTCAACTTAATTGGTAAGTCTTCAAATCGAAGAAATTTTTGGATTTTAAGTTGACATTTACCCGCGATACTAAATCTGTCATGATCCTGAATGCTACAATGCGAAGCCCCATTACGCTCTGCGTATGGGGCTGCTGGTCGCAGTTAGCTATGCGTACAATGGGCTGCACGCTGCTGGTCGCAGTCAGTGGTTTCGTACAATATTTATCGACGCTGGTCAGCGTCGGCTCTGGTACGAAACCATTATTGCATGATTACTAAGACATGAGAGCACTTTGGGGCGAGTAATTCTCACAGACAACGTACTTTAACCCGAAACACAAACCAAGACAAGGAAATTCAGGGAAGCTTTTGAGGTACCAAAACTTTTTATTATCTTTAAAAATAGTGAATCAATCTAAATACAAATTCATGGTATGAAACTATAACTCATTGTCCACATCTTACAGAAAACCCCATTCGATTTGCTTCAGTGGTCAAAGAGAAATGAGGAATTGTGTAGCGGATGTCGGGAATCTCTTCTGTCCAAATTCCGTCTATTACTCACACACAAGAGCATTGAATTGCTAAAATTGGAAGAATCAGACTCATGACATGCTTTACAACAATCCACATTTCTCTGTGACTGCTTAACCAAATTGAATGGGGTTTTCTGCAAAATAGAGCTAAGATATTATATTTTAAGACGCTGAAGTAGCACTTAGACAGGTTGATCATATTGGGTGTTATCAATTCGAAAATCTGATTGTAATTTTCAGGGCGACTTACTGCAGTATGTCCCCAAAAAAATTACAATCAGATTTTCGCATCGATAACGCCCAATATGATTACATTTTTAAAATGCTACTTCAGGGTCTTAAAGTATAACATTTTAGCTTTATTTTGCAGAAATCCCCATTCCATTTGGTTAAGCGGTCACAGAGAAATGTGGTTTATTGTAAAGCAGGTCATGAATCGGATTCTTCCGAGTTTAGCATTTCGATGATCTTGTGTGGGAATAATAGACAGAACTTGGACAGAAGAGATTCCCGACATCCTCTACAAAATTCCGTATTTCTCTTTGACCACTGAAGCAAATCGCGTGGGGTTTTCTCTAAGATGTGGGTAATGAGTTGTAGTTTCATATCCTGAATTTGTATTTAGATTGATTCACTATTTTTAAAGATATCATTGCGGAGGGCCCCGTTGTAATTTTTTTTGGGACATACTGTATAGGCCTACATGTATGTTGATGACATCCCCACATTTAGCTTGTACTGTGATTGAGAAAGTCAATTTCTGAGTGCAATTCAATAAGAATTCTACTTACTGGTCATTTCATACAAAACAGCAGTTAGGCTGTATACATAAAATGGCACCGGCGTGTAGGCCTATATGGTATTGTGAGAAAGACCTCATTCTAGAGGTGCGTATGTGATACTCACTATTTTCTTGATTTTGGTTTTAAATTCTGCACAAATTTTTCTTTCAGTCTCACTTATCGATTGTCACTTTTGTTACTTTGTAACAAAATAATGTACTTTTGTCAGGGAAAATGAACCAGAAAGGAACAAGTACATAATGTTCTGTAGAATATGCTGAAATCTTTACTGCTTCCCTCAGTGGGATGTCTGTATTTCAAAGATTTGGAAGCAATTCATGCATGTATTTATCAGTCGACCATAGCATTGCAGCTGGAATTGATACACAGGATCGAGAATGCAATCTGTCTGTTATTCACTACCTGTCTGCAGCCATTGAACACACTTCTCTTGCCAGTAGATTTACTGGTAGCCCTGAGTGTGTCATCACATACGGATTAATCTCAACCAGCCTTCGGTCTCACATGAGAGAACTCACCTTCGCCTGGTATTGCAGGTGTTTTGAGGTGAAGCTGGACTCTAGAAGGTTTCTGTTTTCACTTTCAACCTTTAACTCCAAGTTGATTCCCATGAGGAAGAAATTAATGCCCCAAACATAATTGCACACATGAGGCCCATTTACACTTGCTTGGAAAAATCGCGATTTTTCTAAAATCGCGACATTTGGGTGTAAGTTGCTAAGCAACTACACCCAAACGCCCTCGAAACATCGCCAGAAAAATCGCCAGCCGGAGTGCGATTTTTTGAAACATCGCGAAGTTTGAGGCGAAGTTAGCCAGTGTAAACCCAAGCTGCAGAAATATCGCGATTTTTCATCACGTGACTCTCGGTATCGGATTGCACCGGGAGTTTACACGCGCTCCCGATCCCTCTTTGGAACGTGTAGAGAGTACGTCGGTCATTGGCCGGAGTACTAGTACACAGTATAGACAGCTGTGTACAGCCACAGGTCTGGCCGATCCTCGGTCGGCTTGTGGTCTCTCACCGCCCCCCTCCCTGATGAAACTAGTACACTGTACGTGAAAACTACTACTGGTAGCAAACCTGAAGTTCTCCAACCACTTATCATCACCCTATGACAACTTCACAAAATAATGTTCTCCCAGAAATGCGTTGATTCAGATTGTGGGAGTGCCCGTACTGCTCTCGATATATATACGTTGTTTGTGGAATACTTAGTACAGGACTCAGGAGTACGTAACAAGTGTAAGTTCTTGCTGTCGCCTGATAAAATACCAGTCCTAACTTCCAAGTCTTACTTCCCACTTTCGTCATATCGGCGAAATTTCATGATCCTCCTGAATGCTGCTACTACGCATGTGATCTAACTAATAGCAGGGAGGTGAGTTCCTCTCACCTCCTTGCTAATAGCAAGCTATATAGTTCTACCGTAAGTAAATTGTCTCGATAAGCACAAATTTACAAAGCCCTGGCTCAACGTTCCAACCAGCCAGCTGTGATCGATCAGTATACTGCTGCACTGCAGTGAAAACGAAAAGAATAGCGCGCGCTTCCACCCAGCTAGCGTGTTGAAAACAGGTAAATTACGCATGCGCACTACCGACCAAAAAATCGCGATGTTTCGTGAAGCTCAAACTTTGCGTGCTTTTGCGCAAGTGTAAACGGTGGAACCAAATATCGCGATTTTAAAAATCGCGATGTTAGTAAGTATAAATGCGGCTATGTTTAAAGTCTTGAATGAAGTCATACTGGATACATAAAAGTGGGGGGAATCTAATTAGATGTCGAAGTCTCCAATTATCATGTGTCCATACTGTAGGCCTATATATAAGTCCCAAGTACTTTGCCTCCTATGTCTGGTTTGTATCACAACGCCGGTTTATTAAATGATGATGACAGTTGTGCTGTTTATTGATTTATTCACCTGGTAGATAGCTAGGACTTTTATTTGTCATTGGATCAACAGTGTGAACTATCTCTTTTGAATTCCTATTCTCAGGGTAGTTCACATCATTCTCACAGTCACTACTAAAAGTTGAAAGTGTGTGAAATTCTACCTGAAGGTAGTAGCCCTATATGAGGATTAGAGTGCATAGGCCTATATTTTTGTTGCTTTGTAGATCTTGTAAATTTATATGTGTAGGTCTACATATTCTGATTTAATGAGACCATATTGGTGAAGAATCCATTACCATATTTTGTGGGAATTTTGCTGCTCTTGGGTGATCAAAACTTAACTTTAATGTGGAACTGTTTGCTGTTTGTGTCTGGTCATAGAGGATGAATCGAAGCAAGAATGTCGGAGAAGAAAAGTTCAATACCAAAACAAGTTTGTTGTCTGGTGCGTACTTCACAAGAGCTCCACACATTTGAACATGAAATTTCACATATCTCCCATACTTTATTAGAAGGATTTATTTCTTTGTTGCTTTGCATAAAGATGTATCAAGATCAGTGTGTTGCAATATCCTCCAATAGAAGAGTCAATACAGTATCTTCAAAGTTGTAGCAAATGGCCTATGTATAGCAACCCTACCCTGTTTTATGTTGATTTTATGGATGAAACAAATGAGAACTCAGGCATGAGTTCTTTGTATTATATATCATACCATTGCTGATTGTCAACTACTTAATGAGCATTAGTTTGCATTTACTAAAACTTTCAGTCACCTGATACGTGCTACCACAGACATGTGTGTCATGCAGGATATTTATAGGCTCATACGGGGTTTATCAAGTAAGTTTGGCAAGTAGGACAATGTGCTTTTGCCGTAGAAAAATTGAAAGCAGCATTCAGTGGGGAAAAGAGAAGCTGTCTTGAAATTCAGCAGAATTTGCCTGCAGTTGAGTGAAAAAAAAAAAACCCACTGAATTTGTGGGAACTGATCCCACTCAAGGAGGTACTAGGCATATTACCTCCTTGTCCCACTGCATACCATGTGCAAATTCCTGTGATTTATGATTTTGTGAAGCATGAGTCAGTGCCATATGAGACAGGTGT
The DNA here is from genome assembly GCF_040938485.1 of Diadema antillarum. Lineage (NCBI taxonomy): Eukaryota > Metazoa > Echinodermata > Echinoidea > Diadematoida > Diadematidae > Diadema > Diadema antillarum. The sequence goes on from NW_027270983.1 coordinate 199,698, forward strand.
GACCTTGATTGACCTATTGCATATTGCCCACTGAGCTGTGTTCACACATATAACTCCATATGTGTTTACACTCTCTCTCTTGGTCAGATCTTGACCGCTCTTCAAGTGCTGTTGTGTTTTACATCCACAAATATCTCTTTGCTCTTTTTTTTAAAAATAGAAAATGTGGCTGAGGATACTGAGTGTTAGTTGACTATTGAGGGAAGTTACTTGTTAAATGTTATGGTCAGCCATGGATTGTCATACCTTCCAGGATGGACAAGGTCAATTCTGCCCACTCAGGGTACTTCCATATAGGTGCATTGAAATTGGGCTCTTTCCAATGAATACACACCTGCTGCACACAGCAGAGGAACATGGGGTAAACTCTGTTTCATTTGTGGTCTGAAGTATTTTCCAAGTGCAGGTGTTTCCTATTTGCACATTGTTCCTAGGGGGGATTATGTCTAGAACATGGCCCAGAGTAGACTTGTGGTATTTGTAAAGTGTGGGTCTGTCTGTCTGTCTGTCTGTCTGTAGGTGTGTGGGTTTGTGTATGCATGTGTGTATACATACAACATCTCAGGGCAGTCCCATTAGCATGTATAACCACATTGAAAGGTCCTAAGAAGACAAAATGTGATACCTATGGAGTAGGCCCTATGACTTCTCTTATACAAAAAAATGCTGATATGTAGGGCCTTCCACTTCTTGTTTAGTAAAGGGAGAGTAGAAAACTTAATAGGAGTTTCTCCTTGAAAACTGTGCAAACAAACAAATAAAGTCTACCCACACATATACACAAGGGATATGAGACTGGGTGTATCTGCAGCTGGAAGTAGTTCTTTGCTACCAAAGAGGAAAATATGAAGTTTGTGAGTTCCATTTATCATATGGAAAAGTTGTGCGCATCTGCTCCGCACTCCCCGCGCGAACTCGTTTAACACGGGAAGTGAACATCAAAATTAGTGCTTTTTGATGAATTGACTGTAATAATGCGAAGCAGGTCACTTTTTTCGAAAACCTTCGGGCGGATTTTGAAACTTTAAAATGTTTTGCGTACAATGATGCTAGATTTGCAATTATTCAATGAGGGGAAAGGGTAGACTTTTTGGCATTTAAATATCCATGTTTTCATCTTCCCTATGGAGATTTCGCTAAATTTCCCGATTTTCAGGGCTCGGTGTACAATCGAAAGCTTGTCAAATTTTACTGGAGTATGGTATAAATTTTCTTCGGGCGGATTCTGAAACTAGAAGATTTTAGCTTGAGATTCATGTTACGATGGTTCCTACTCGTCAATAGGAAACGGTAGACTTTTTTGGATCTTTCCAGACATAGTTTTATCAAAAGTTGCAGTTTGCTAAGATATTACAGCGCTGGGTCTGTACGTACTTTGCACCAAGTGCATATCTTCCTATATCCCTCTTAACGCCGCAGCGCGCCAGTGCTCGCAGTGCGCTGCGTAGTTGCGTGCTGTTGAAATTGCTGAGCGACAATTCACGTACCGATCCGCGAGAGGGAATTCAACGACAGGCCTACTGGAGGGAGCTCATCAAGTTAGATAGCTTGTGTAGTTGTTTCATCAGTATGAGTAAGATAGACCTATGAATAACGAAACGGCTTATAGTATCAAAACGTTCAATGTTAGAGTACCTACTAAGTATCAACAAAGCGTGTTTTTCTGAGCAGTCATCACGTAGCCGTCTCGGCGTCTGCACTGCGTTGCTACCATACGTACTGTGTACTAGCTATAGGCACATACAGCCGTAGCCTAGCCTGGCGGCGTCTGGTCGGGCTAGCAGTACTTGACGCGACGTACCGTAGGCGCCGCGCTGCCTGTGTGTGTAGTGGTGTGTAGCGTATGGATGGATTGGGGAAAATGTATCATTTTGATCTGTGCGCGCACGACTGCACTTAGCCTACGTGTAATACTTTCTGCGCGTTTTAGGGTGAAACTTTTTCATATATTTGCTAAAATCTGAATGATGGTACACAAGTACTTGTATCCAATCAAGTTACAAAAAAAAATTAAAAAATGTGTGGTACAAAGTACCTCTAAATGATGGTACACAAGTACTTGTATTCAATCAAGTCACAAAAAAAAAAAAATGTGTGGTACAAAGTACTGTAGTTCAAATGCACCAGACTACAAATCATATTGGTAATACTTGTGCTACCTTCAGAAGTTTCCATTAAGTGTAGATTTAGTGTTATTTCATGCGATACAAAATTTGAAGAGTGTTGTATGAGCAGTATCAGTGTCCTGTGACCAAAACTGAGTCCATGCTGGTACCTATGACATGCCATGTTGAGAGGAAGTACAGGATCTGATGGTGTCATGAAAATGTGATGGCACTTGATCCCCAGTATTAATAATTCATTTTTACAACCCATTAAAAGAAAGTAAGTGCATAGCTCATCTTACAGTTGACCTATTGGCTTCTTGTATTTTTTTTCCCTGAAATCTTTGACATCTGCTACTGTGACTAGTGTGAGAAACACAGTACCTTGCAGTGAAATCCAGTCAAGATGTTTGTGGTACATGTGATAATTGGTAAAAGCAACTTTCTGACAATGAAAGCAGGATTCTTCTACCAACATTCAAAGGGTCATGCCTATTATTTTACCAGTTTTCTCAAATGTACACTTCTTTTTGCATGCACAGTGTTGCTTGATCATACCATTTGCATAGGCCTACTGTTTCTCCACTGTTTCTGTTCTTTCGCTCCATCACCCGATATTCTGTTTTCCTTTTGATCACTGACTTCTCCCGAGTTCTTGATCCCTTCTTCCAGGAACTGAATAGCCCCCGTGACCTTTGCTCTGAGCTTGTGTACCTCAGCATTTATTTTGCAAAAGTAAAGAGATGATGTATAGAGGTCATTGGAGGGCTACTGCCTTCTCCCATTCCATTCAAATGTTAATGAGGATGCTGATGGTGCACTGGAATCATATTGCTCTGTGCCTCACACTCTATGTGACTGCTTTCACTACAGTACTGTGCATGATTTCCCTTTTCTTGTTTAAAGGGATCATATGAATGAATGAATGAATTGCTTTATTGTCCATAAAGGAAATTCTCTTTTCACTGGTTTTTTTACATGTAGTCCACATAGTGAACAAGACAAAAAATTACAATTACATATTACAAATTGACAAATTCATCATAGTTCAAAGGTACATATTGCATAACATATAATTCTGCTTGCCCAATGTATACATAAGGATAGCATATGAAATAGACCAAACATGGATAATATACAACTGTCTTGTAAATCAATTTTGGCCAAAAAGTTCTGTATCATATAAGTCATAAAAAGAAAACTTTCAATAATTGCTCATATTAATGTTTTCGTTAAAAGAAAAAAAAAACAACAAACAATATAATATAATCTTTAATTACAACATATGAGTTTAATTTAAGTTACGAAAATATATATATATACATGGTGAGATGTATGTGTGTGCAATAGCATTTGAGAGTAATATGAGATATAGTGTGAGTAAGGGTGGTATGTATTTTGTATGTGTGAGTGTGTGTATGGGTGCGTGTGTGTGTGTGTGTTTGTGTGAGTAAATTCTTCTTACACACAAATATTTCAGAATTACGTCATCAATGTAATGTTACATCAATGTTACATCTGATACACCAAAAGAAAAATGAGATTATCCATAATTATTACAATCAATTGATATCTGGGTAAGGTATTCATGACGGGTGTGACACAGACCTTCGGACTTGCGCATTATAAAGATGTATGGCGTTAGGGATGAACGATTGCCTGAAACGAGTTTTCTGAGTACGTGGAACACACAAGCGAATACCTGAACGGTTGAAGGTAACGTTTTCTTTGAGTGGGTGGGTGGGGTCCTGCATAATCTTCCGCAGTATGGAAGCAACTCTCTCTTGATAGACATCATCGAGGGATGGGAAGTCTAGCCCTAATAAGCGTTGGACTATTTTTCTGGGACGATTTAGCTTCTTCAAATCACATTTTGTTGCTTGGGCAAAATAACACACAATATTATAAGTTAGAACACTCTCAATGATGGAGTTGTAGAATAGAGCAACGAGTCTGTCTTCCACGTGGAGCCTTTTCAGGGTCCTAACGAAGTAAAGCCTCTGATTTGCTTTTTTCTGCAATGATTCGATATTTTTTGACCAGTTTAGTGAGTTGCTTATGGTCGTACCCAAGTACTTGTATTCCTGGACTTGTTCCACTACTACCCTGTGAATTGTAACTGCCCTATGCTCAGTGGCATTACGTCTGTGATCTATGATCAACTCCTTTGTTTTCGACACATTTAACAGTAGGAAATGATCATCACACCATTTTACAAAACTTTCAACTGTGCTGGTGTATGCTTCAATATCATCAGATGCAAGATAACCTGTGATGACAGTATCATCTGCGTATTTTATGATGCTACACTGGTTTGAGGAACATCGACAGTCACTGGTGTACAATGAAAAAAGTACTGGGGACAGGACGCATATAGTTTTGGTTCAGGTTTCTAACATTTTTTTTTGTGAGATAATGAGAAACCTCTTATAAAATATGAAAGAGCATGTAATTCCATGAGGAATTCAACATTTGTTTGATGAAAATTTATTTTGAAATGGCTGAGATATCCAAAACAGAGCGATTCTAATAAAGTGTGGGACCCATGTTTTATTACGATTGCTTTGTTTTACTTTGTTTTTGGATGTTTCAGTCATTCCAAATCCAATTTTCATCAAATAAACTTTGAATACCTCTTAAAATGGTATGCTCTGTACTATTTCATTTAGGTGTTTTCTTGGTATCTCGCAAAAAGTTAGAAGCCCAATTCTTATCTCCACTAATACTGCAGCAAATTGCTCTTATGAAATTCATAAGGTTGAGACTAGACAAAAAAACATTGAATTAAGGAGATATGAGAGTCCTACACTGTATGGATGATAGCTGTCTTTCAACCATCACCAATATCATAATATGACTCTGAAAATGTTTTGGCTGATACAGATAACACAAGGAATATTTAGAGAGTTACAACTTTTCATTTTTCAAACTGACATTTCAACAATTAATTGGAATGTGACCAGAATATGCAAAAATTGCCAAAGACAAAACTGCTTGTGACATTCTGCATTGTATATCAGAGCTGTATGATATTCCATTGCATGTTTCAATCAAATACAGGTATGCAATCTTTGTAAGCATACATTACATACATGTGCCATTCACATGTGTATATTCAAAGAGTGTGATCTTCTGCAGAAATTATCATTTGGGTAAGCCAAGCTCATCTCCCCAAACACATCTTGCTGGACAAATTATTCAACCATCAAATGTGCACTCAGAATCAAGCAAACCATAAAATGAAAACATGACCATGATTGTTACAATGTAATTTTAGAAATGACATTATGCGAACATAATGTCAACTGGTCCCTTTTAGACATACAGAATAGCTCATTTAGCATAAAACATATTTTAAACACATTTGAACACTTTTGTTGAGGTGTCTGAAATGGCTCAGTGTGTAGTCACAGCCACAAGTGTGATATGTATTTAAATGCGACATCAATTTTAAGCAAGGATAAAAAAAAATGAAAAGCTTGTTTGTTACTTGAACCAATGACATTCTGTGTGTCATCATCTGCAGAGTTATGATAAATTGCCTGCATTTCTCCGGCAGGTGTAATTGGGGGAAATACTTCAGCACTGTGTAGTTGTCTTGGTTTTGAGCAGACTGATAGCTGCTTGATAACCCTGATGTTGTGGTCTGAGTGTTTATTTGCAGAGAGTCACATGGCAGTATCCATCTCAGTCAGAAGCACTGGCAGATGATATCAGGCAGTGATAGATCATCTGTCATTGGCTGCAGTCTCTGGATAGACAGATTTTTTCTCAGATGCCGTCCTAGGGAGTGATGCTGTCTAACCGCTCTTGATGACCCTCATGTTTATCAACATGTAGGGGTCCAAGGGGTCCTTAGTGTGTCATATCTTACCCCCTGTTCAGATGCAAGGCAGGTTATACCAAAACTCGATAAAGAAACGACATATTATAAAGAATCATCGTATAAGCCGACAGACTGTTCAGACGCTAATTTTGACCATTCCGGAAAAACGTTGTGTAGATGTGCAGTTTCTCACTGCACATGTTGTTGTTGTCATGAGTGACTGGTACAAGGTCACCTTTCGTTCTCGCTCCCATTGAGCCCCGCCCTGTTATACCGTTCTATGGTCGCCGTACGTTCAGACGCACAATGGACACAATGGAATGCTGATTCGTTATCGAGTTCTAGTTCGAAACGATGCTCTGACCATTATTTCGCTATACGTCGTTTCACTATACATTGTTTCATTAGCCAGCATTCAGAAGTATGAATTCATCGTATAGCTTTACCAGTTTGGGATAGCTATACCGTTCTAGTGTAAGTTTTTTGCGTCTGAACACCCTGTCAGGCTAGTTTGCAAGGTTAAAGTGATGTCAGGGCCTTCAGTCCCAACTTGTATTGAAGTCACTTTGGCTACTCGTCGCCTCAAACTCCATAAAGCTGATATGGAACTTGTCTGTGACTTGTACTACTAGATGACTGACAATGTGAACACTAGCATCTCATCTCAGTGTAAAGGCGATGTGGGTGTGTCCCCGCATCAACGTACTGTCTAAAACTAATCCCCCTGCCAAGGAAGCTGTACTGCTGAGCGGGTATGAGATGGCTCCAACTGTGAATGCGTCTCGCATCAGAGGGGATACACAGCTTTGTTGAGGTCAATGGACAGATGTTGCCAACTTTAAAAAAGCAAAAACAAAAACAGATAATACTGTAAAAGTGGATATTTTCGCACGACTAATTTTTCATGCTCAGCAGGGTAAGAAGAGTTTCACGTGGTTTCAATTCCGCGGAATCAAGACCTCAACTACTGGAACATATGGCAGGCAAAAATATTCATGTGCTTTTATTTTTGTGCTAGTTTCTGGTTGCGCAAAATGCGCGAAAATTTCAACACTGCAAAAATTTCCACTTTTACAGTAGTGTCTTTATTATTGGTATGGTGCATGTCAAGGATGAAATAACATGATATCTTCCCTTGACAGGTCTTTTGTTGGACCTCCTTCATGTGAACTAGTTGAGGCCAGTGTGGCTATACTTGTGTGCTACTACACATTCTCATTGACTGCTGAAGTTCAAATGTCAAATTTATTGATAATAATGCGGCACTTTTCCCAGTTCTGTTTTATGTGGAATAAATTGACATCTTATATATAGGTGAAACAAAGCCTTCTGTCCCTACAAGAAAGTCCGTATGAAAGAAAAATATCACAGAAGACAAAGAAGAAGAAAATATAAACAACGGATTACCAGTTTGAATTTTCTATTGAGGTAACATACACAGATGCAATGTTTGGTTGCCAAGTGCTCATATAATCTTGCTGCAATATTCAGTTTGAATGTCAGAAGGCCTCAACGGAAGTTGTGGGCCGTTATGTAAAATAGACCCTATTATATTTCATCTGCCTCTAACATAAGAGCTTAAAGAATGCTTGATGGGAAAAAAAAGAAAAATGAGGGCATATTATAGGCCTATTCATTTCTCATATGTCAGCGCTGTGTCTAGCTAAGGTGATTTATTGCTGGTATTGTATTTCACTTTCCATCATAGTTCCTCTTTGGGTTTCTCCGTGGGGTATTTGCCATGGTTGTACATCAAAGGCTATTGAGTTTATTCAGTGTCATTATAAAAACACCTTGAGTGTGTATGTTCATATCCTGCATTTTTTGTTGTCAAACTCTAAATATGAGATGGCACTTTAAGGGATATGTTTATGTGAGCTAGGATAGATAATATGTCCCCTATCATATTGATTTTATACTTTTTCTTGTCTGCAGTGACTTCCCATTGTGATCAGTTCCTCAGGCAAACATACATTAGGAGGTACATAAGTCTTCTCAATTACAGACATTTAATATCCTTTCGGAAGTAGGAGCGTATACCTTGATGAAAGATACTAAATTTTTGTACTCTGGGTTTTATGACTATCACTTCTGCTTGGCGCCATTGGTCTTAGATTTTGGCAGAGATATGGAGGAATTGTTGAAATGGGAATAATGTTTCAGCATCCATGCATTGTGATGCTTTAAAGGTGGATGTCAGTGTTTTATTACAATCACCTTTTTGATTTATATGTTTCAATAAAAGTGTTTAATGGTATATATTCTTTGGTACATTCACAGTTTTCACACCATAAATTATCTCTTAGTTATCACATCACACCACATCAATTTGAATACAAAGAATTGCAGACATCAGAATGTGTGTAAAATCATTTCATGAATAGATAAAGATGATATAAAGCGTAAAAGAACCTTCTAAATTTTAACACTGGAACAATCACCTCCTGTTTCAAGATGTGATCTGGACTAAATCCATCCTATGTATGAAATTCCTGTACATACATTCAGCATGCCCTCTAAGAGCTAGCCCACCACTGTGAACTCACTTACAAACTATGCAAACAATTAGCTAGAAAAAAAAAATCCTTTCATGAAACTAAAGTAGGAGTTGCCCCTTTGTCCATGGCTGTAGAGAGAATGGAGTATAGCAGTTACTTTGGTAATGACAGATTTGCTTGCCCTCAGATTTGGGTGGAAGAAACCAGCAAAGAAGTTATCAATTCTGTTTTTGTTTTGACGAACTTTGTTGCAAGAGGACATACCATAGTTGTGACTGACCACCCTTCTCTCTGGAATCCACATTCCAGTGTTTGTTGATATCTAGGGGTTTGTGGTACATTTGTGGTTTACTCCAGCTCAAGAATATTTCATATGAAGTCTGCACTCATTTTGTGTTCAAAGGACTGCAGCCAAAATTTTATGTCAAAAGAATGCACGTTTAGTATAGTCATAAGGGCTTTTTACACTTGTAAATTTTTGCTTAGTCCCGTACCAACGGTGGGGCTGGAGGGGGGGGGGGGGGGGGGCCTTAGCCCCACCGTTGGTACGGGACTATCCTTAGCCCACTTTCTGTTTACACTCGTTTTTGCCAAAGTGGGCTAGCCCCACCGATAGTCCGGTACTATCTGGCCCTGCAAAATAGCAGGGTTAGCACCGCAATTGCGGTGCCAAGCAAGTGAGTGTAAACAGAACGAAAAAATAATCCTGGGCTAAACGACGGAGACGAAGTCCAACCCTCACTGACCAATCAGAAACGAGGTAATCAAGTGCTGCCGGTGCGTGCATGTACGTGTACAGTACACAGCGTAATCATGAATATTCATGTGGTTTGGAAAGTCCGGGGCTAAGAAATACGAGTGTAAAAAGGTCAGTTTTCTCCTTAGCCCCGGACAAGAGATAGTACGGGACTAATTGGCGAGTGTAAAAAGCTGAAAAAATTGGTACGGGACTAACGATAGTCCTGGGTCAGAGAAAGTCCGGGGTTAAGAAACACAAGTGTAAAAAGGGCTCAAGAATCCAAGACACCAAACATAAGATTGAGCACATCGCTAAACATTTTCATGTTTTGAAAACGTCAGCTGCAACTAGGTGTATGCACTGTTGCATCCCTGTAATAGAAACCAACTCATGAAAATTTTCTTGTTTGAGTGAAAAATCTTTCATTCTTAATATTTGTGCACTTTGTAAGTTCAATTTGACATATGTTTATATACTGAAATTCTATCGAGACTTCATGGTTTCAGTAAGCTGCTAAAGAATATTTCACACTAACTTGAGGCATTTTTGTTCCCCCAAACCTCTAACGAGGAATTTGAGAGTGATCATCCATCATTGTATGGCAAGAGGGAATTTGTGGGTACCTGCAGGGTCAAAGGTTAACTTATGATGAGCAAGCCACAGAAATGATCTTCAATGTTGGACTTAACAGTGGCAGAATTTTATTTTCTTGTAGAACCCAAATCCCCCATGACCTGATGCTACCTTGACTTTATCCCAGTCCCAAGGGAGATGGTTTGTCACTCTGACTCACTAAAGATGTCTGACAAGTTGTATTCTGCATTTTGAATGAGCTCTGATAATACGGGATGGCTTGCTTGATAGATGAGCTGCCACACAGAAGGATCTGCTTACCAGTAAAGTTGGCTTTGAAGCCTCCCCTCAGCTCCACTTACTCAGATTATGAAGATGAATGAGATTCTGTAACAGACTAGTTATACATTTAGCCACTGTTCACGTTGCATCGACAGCACACTCGCAAATTCATTTTTCCTGAAACTTTCCCGTGAATTCTGTAATTAAAAAAAGTTGATATTCCTCATGAAAGGTTTACAGTTCTGAATTTTAATATCAACAATATATGCAAATATGACTGATTGACACTGAAACCTTTTTCACAATTGTGTACTAGGCTAAATAACATTTTAGAATTAATGGCATTTGCCTAGTTTAACTCTACCCTATCAAACTGTCAAGCGTCATAGTGTATGGGCCTTTACTTCAAAGTTTATATCTAGTAGATCAGGAAATGGACTTTTCATTCACTCCTAGAAAAAGTATTGTCAATCAATAGGCCTATCTGTCTGCAAGTCTCAATATGAGCTCCCCTTGCTTCAATGAAATTTGACTTCAAAATACTTTGTTGTTGATCCTGTCATGGTATTTTTTATGAGACATTTAGCTTGTAGCATCAATGCCTATTCTGGACTCTCATACTCTCACCTAAATTGTGAGGAATGTCAGCTCCACATCATCTTGATAGTTTCCTCTTTACTGCCAAACAATAATGAATGTGAGGGTGAAGTACAAATGTAGATAATGTGTTCATTTATATAAGACCTTTAATTGATTTTCCTGTGACCGACATCACTGTTTTATAAAACTTTGAAACTTCACTACTCCATTTCATTCCCCAAAGATGTGTTCCAGAGGACATACAAGTTGCTTTAGAAAGTGTATCAGATCGGCCTACTCCTGAAAGTGAAAGCTGTGTACCTCTAGACCCCGCCCCCTCTGTATCCACCTGCAATCCTTCAGTTGCAGTCACATGACCTGCAAATATAAGTTATCAAGCTCCAGGTAGGAGAGTGCATCTGATCAAAATTGGTAACAGTCATGCGGCATCATTGGATGGAAACACCCTGCTGTGATGCACAATACAGGCTTGTTTTTATATTGAGACATACAAATGCATCTATAGTGCATCTTGTTATACAGACCTGGATGAAACGTATGCAATATAATGCTTCTATCCAGGATCCAACATGGAATTCTGTCGGATTTGAACAATTGTAGAGTGATGGACTTTAAATCCATTTTTTATGAACAGAAAATGAGAATAAAGGTCAAATGTTTTTCAGCCATCTGAGATGCTGGTAAGGTAGAGTTGAATTTGACTGGAGGCTGGTTCATATCAAATGACATCCACAGTCAGTAGGCTAGCAAAAATTTCATTTGGCAGAACAGCAGGGGACTTTTCATGTAGGATCAGTGGGTTGTCAGCATCAGCCTTGCCTCTTGTATGCCAACACTTTGACTTTTAGCTTCTTGTATCACAGAATAGAGGTTCAACTACCCTTCTTGATATGTACATGCTTCAATATTTAGGCCGTACTTGAATATTCATAGTGGTCTGCAGAAATCTTTTCAATGTCATAATCATACTTATTCTGAATTGCGGACTGATATTGGTTATTAGACACACATATTGTACTGTCAAAACAAATGATGAGACTAAAATAGAATGTAGCATAGGATATTACCATAAAAGCCATTGTGATATGCAGATACAATTTTAGCTGTTTATTTGTGAGTGAACTTAGAATCATTCGGAACATGTCAGTTTATGGAAATGATCCAGAGTCCCATAGGTTTGTATAGACAAACAGATACATATTAAAGATAAATAACTAATATTGTGTTTTTCATATTTTGTCTGCTTGATCTCTCACTCAGACACCAAGTATGGATGTATGAGTGTAGTGTCTGTAATGTCACCTGCTGTAAGAAAAGTTCTTTGAAACTAACTTCATCCAATCTTGTAATCTAGCTACAAATATGTTACTGGGAATAATTTTGATCCCCCATGCAACCCCATTGAAAGGAATTACAAAAGTTTGGCTGGAAGACAAAAGTTTGATTTAGGTGTGCCTAGTATTTTCAGCGCCGAGCCATACATGGCCTCCCAGGGATGTGGGATGCTTGCCTGCGTCACTCAGTGCATTTGTTCCAGGACTCCCAGCAGGCTATTGACGCCCTTCCAGGCTATTTGGCTGCCCAGATAGAAGACTTGTCCGCCTGTTTACAGATAGAGCACCATCACTACATGCAGCACTAGAAAGCTGAAAATGCAAGCAAACTTGAACTAGTAGTAACACATTTGCAATGATTTAGAGAGTAGTAAATTATCTGACATTGTGTACAGTGACGACCTTGACATATATTTGGTCTTGTGACTTTTACAATGTTAATGAATTTTACTCATTTGCTGAATGTGCACAAGAACAAGCGTGTATCCTTTGCTGCAAATGTAGTCATTGAACCCCAGTCTTTTAAGTATCTTTCAAAATGCCATGTCCAGTATGAATAATTTAAGCAAAAGCCAGTATCACCACTCCAGTCATAATTGTTTTTTTTTTATAGGCAAAGTGTGAATCTGACAGTGTATTACATGCAAAATTTAAGATACCCTAAACACTCACATTACTGTGGTAGTTATTTTTAGATGCTCATAGAAACAACACTGTTATGGGTGATTTACAATGTACATTGAAATGGAAAAAGTGTACTTTCTTTTAAAGTGGATTATCAGTAGAACCGTGCAGTTTGTATCTTAGTAGACTGCAAGGTTCAATACATTTTATATGTGACACGAACAGGAGAATGTAACATAAGGCTCATTTACACACGTCAAGAAAGTGGGAGTCTACTCATGATTCAAATTGTGCTTTCTTACACTCTGATTCACACACACACACACAGGCAAAAAAAAAATGGTGACCTAAATCAGGGAGGTGGAAATCACACCAGTTCACAAAGAAAAATTGTGACTCGATTCGCACCGATTCACAAAGAAAATTCGCAACTCAAATTTCCATGCACCATTCATTATGCATTGATACCAGTACCGGTATGCGTAAAAAACTGGCATGATTTCACACAGTGTTCATGTACTCTTCATGCCGCAAATAATCATGACTATTCAGAAAAAAGCAATGTTTACAGTTGTTTATATGTTGTTACATTTTTTCTTCTTTAATTAAGGTAAATGATGAATCCCTGCCATGTCCTTATGAGGATAAATAGTTTCAGTGAAATGGTTATGAATTGACACTGAATTATATTGAAGTAAAGAATGTTTTTAAGCCATTCTTCAACGAACCAATACAATCAATCACTGAATTTCATGAAAGAAATGAAAATGTAATATCATTACTTCATGATGATCCATCATGACAGCTTCTTCAAAATGCTTATAACATCTGGTGGTGAAGGGGATGAAAGGAATGACAAACAGTCTTTTTGGACAAACCTAATGGTGTACTCACAGTGAAGTCTTGAAGTGTTTTACACTTGACTGGTAATCCAAACCAGATGTGGAATACTGTGCGATCAAGTCACTGAATGTACAATTTTGTAGAAATGTTCGTCTGATGCTTCCTTTAAAGGGATGGTACAGTATTGGTGGAGATGAGAATTGGGCTTTTAATTTTTTGTGAGATAACTGTACCAAGAAAACACTTATGATGTAGTACAGAGCATACCATTTTAAAGAGAATTTCAATGTTTATTTGATGAAAATCGGGTTTTGAATGACTGAAACATCCAAAACAAAGTAAAACATAGCGATTGTGATAAGGTGTGGGTCCCACACTTTATTAGAATCGCTCTTTTTTGGATATCTTTGCCATTTCAAAATCAATTTTCATCAAATAACATTGAATTCCTCATAGAATTACATGCTCTTTCATATTTCATAGGAGGTTTCTCATTATCTCACAAAAAAAAAAATGTTAGCAACCTGAAATTAGTTCTCAACCAAAACTATACAATCCCTTTTAATGTACGAAGTGAGAGAGAAAATGAGGCTGAGGTGTGTGTCTGAAATCACACTGCACCTCAAAGCAAACATCAGTTCATGTTACAATTTCTTTTAGTGTAGTGATTTCTGTTCCTGAATTTTCATTTTGAGTTCTTCATTGCTGTGACAAAGATATAAAGAGGAGTGTGTTCTTGAAATATTTAGATCTGAAATTCAAAGACAATGTTCCAGTGCCAAATATACCTTTGTTTTTGAAAACTTTGGAATGTGTCAACACTGCCAGCATTGTTTGTATTCAACCCATGTCATTCCCAACAAAGACCTACCAATTACCTTTGAAGTCAGTGTGTGGTTATGCAAATGAGGTGGCTCCCCATGGCTTCCAAGGCAGATTGTGTGCATTTGGATTGCTAAATGACACAAAAGCCGTAGCGATCAATGGGTTTTGTGTCGCATCCACCGCTCATTCATCCAGCCAGCTGAGTCAGGTCTATTCTCATACAAAATCACTGGTCATGCAAGGAGGAATAGGATTCTGTGTGAAGATATTTACTGGAATACACCTATTCTCAAATAGGCCCTTTCTTCAACTAAAGATTGAACACAGTTGATGCTAGGAAGAATAGGATTCCGAGTGAACATATTTACTGGAATATTCTCAGGAGTCATGGTGATGAAAATGTGGTAAGTTTTATCAAGCAAAGGAGCTTAGATAAACTGTACGTGTGTGCTCAAAGATGTGTTATGGAGTAGGTTTCCCCTTCTGTTTTACTATGGTCTTCATCTTGGATTAGACTGTTGTTTTGCTGGTGTGTAAGTCACATCAAAATGTCATGTTTTAACTCATCTGTTACTGTAAAAGAGGAAATTTTCGCGATGTTAAAACTTTTGCGCATTTCGCGCAACCAGAAACCAGCGTGAAAATAAAAACACATGAATATTTTTGCTTGTCGTATGTTCTAGTAGCTGATGTCTTGATTCTGCGGAATGAAAAACATGCAAAACTCTTCTTGCCCGGCCGAGTGGGAAAAATTTGTCGTGCGAAAATATCCACTTTTACAGTAATGTGCTTAACTGCACCTACACTGAATGCAGATCTTTGTGGGGTATTCTGTCTTTACGTGGAAGTAATGTAAAATACGCCAAGCTTTAAAACGACACAGGATGTTCAAAGTTAAATTTTTTATCTCGTGTTCTCAAGCTCTGACTGAATATGAGTACATGTATTTTCAAGGTGTTCTGTGCAATATAAGTGCAACAGATACTAATCCACTGGGCTAACATCTAAATAACTGTTTCAGTGTATAGTCTTTTGGGTAAACAAAAGATTTAGGCTCATTAAGACGTGTTGAAATCCCTTAGCCTCTGTTCAGTCCAACTACCCGGTATTTTAATTTTGAAACTTCCCAGAAGGCCTATTTCAACCAGTTCAAGTCATATTTTACTCATTACTCAGAGCTTAGGACTGTGTAGAGTGTGGTTGCAGCAGTCGTCTCACTACAGTAAAGAACTGTTAGACAAGACACTGGGATGGAGAAACAGAAGGGTTTAATGTGTAATGTCATACTAATTGTATGAAATGCTGTTTTGACCAGCATATGATGCAGCATGCTATAACCTGTCATGCCCTCATACCCGGATTACGGTGTTGTGTGGTATCACCTCATTTTCTTACATTGTAGGCCTTACTTGTTTTAGCAACATGGTGTAAGTGAGAGGCAATGAAAATGCTGGTTTGATTTATACCCTCAGTGTGTTACCATTGGGCATCCGCTACAGAAAAATAAGTAGGCCCCTAATTATATGTAATCATTTGATAAGTGTCAACAATGTATCATAGAAAACCCTCTCTGCAACACAATTCAAGCTAAATGTGGCATTTAAAAGTGTGATGCCATGTCTGCTAGTTATACCAGACCTGTGTAGAGTTTTCTCCTCCTTCTTTTTTTACCCCTCTTAAAACATGTTGAGGACGAGTCCCAAGTATACTCGGGCAGTTGTCTATGGGAAATGTATGTTGTAGCAAAATCAGAAAAAGAAAAGTAGTGGCCAGAAATTAAAAGGAGATATGAATTCCCTGTTGAATTTTAGCTGCCTGATCGGGCCACCAGAATATAATCTTTTTGGAAATTTGGTGACCGGACATCAATTTCCAGCGGGCCCGGACAACTGCTAATGTCGAACCCTGCAGCCAGTCACCTCTTTGCTACATTACGTTACATCATAACCACAGTTGCATGCAGCAGACTGTTTTGCCAATTGTGTCTGCAATATTTTTGGTCGCCATAACTTGCCGTTTCTTTTTCAGTGTGAATGGAAAGCTCAGTCACCAACATTTTAATGTGATATTTTCCAATGAGAATTAAGAGCCTTACGTAGTCATGTAAGCCTTCGTCCTTGTCTCTGCTTCCCTGAATGTTTATCCATTGAACACCAGCTTTTATTTTTACATGTATTATTATTCTTTACACATCCATATCTTCAAATCTCATTACACGATACCTACAGTACATAGAAAGTGTAGTGGAGAAATTTTCCTTGAGAATTTAAAGTTTTTATGTGGCTCTTGAACTCACAGTTCTTTTACGTACTGTAAAAGCTCTTATTTCTGCGTACAAACATTTTGGCAAATGAGGAGGTCACAGACAATTCCACTAGATGTTGTTTTCATGATTTACACTGAAGCTATCATAAGTGCACTCATGCCAGTCCATTCACTCCGCAAATTAAATGTGATCAAAAGATCAGGTGCCGACATTTTCGCATGTTAAATTAGTGGCCCAACAAGAATTCACAAAATTCTTGAAAATTGAACCCACATGAAAATAACAGCTTTTACAGTAGGCATACTTTCTTCCAATTTTATCCTTTAATAAGACACACTGAAACAAATGAAAAGTGAAGAATAGCTAATTCCCCTTTGAAGTTTTTATTGTCTTTAGTTCAAACATTTTATCCATCATGTCTAATGAGGATTTCTTTTTAAATCTATGATTTTTTCCCCATTAGAAGCATCACATATTGAATGAAGTGCCACTAAACCTAATTCATATTTCCCTATTTGGGTATCGGCTGAACATATGATATGGACATGCTGTTCGCACTGGTTATATTGATGCCGTTTATAAAACGTGTTTGTGTGTAGTGTGTGTAGTATCCCTAAGGTCTCTGTGCCTTCACATCAAGCATCAGTACTAATAGATAATTCATGAAGTCCATAGGAGGGTTTTCTAAATGAAGCTTTTGGGAGTGAGTCATCTATATAAGCAATTAAATGTAATTGGTGGCTCAGTTGGGAACTTTTCTATTTCTCATCAGAACCCAAGGCCAGTTCGCAATTCAGATTCTGATTAGAGACAAAGAGAGAGAGAGGAAAAAAAGAAGAGAAGGGGGAGGCAGTGAGAGGGAAATTGAAGTGTTCGAGATCTTTACAGGGCTTCTGTTTGATAGTAGTGTATGTTTAGAAGATGATGTAGAAGTACTTCATTTGTGATGAAAATTAACAGTGATGTAATAGTAAAAAAAAATAGAATACTAATTGTAATAATGATAACAGTGGTTTTAAATCATCATTGTTATTATTATGCATTTCAGGATTGTTTTGGAGAGCCAGATGGTTTAAAATTAGATTCAAATCAACACTGTTTTTAATTTTAATTGAGATGTACAATAACATCATGGCTACTTAGAAGTGAGAAGATATTACATGAATGAAATTTTCTTGATGCCAGAGCAGATATAGATGCACAATTCTTGTGCCAGAAGATGTCAGCCCTAATATGATAAAAACCCTGATAACCAGTACTAGAGAGGTAGGTCATGCCTGCCAAGCCAGCTCTGCAATTGAAGGCAAATGCATTTCTGGAATGGATGAAATTTGTGGCAATTACCACATAATGCCAAGGCACGCTCCTGGTAGATGGAGCGGAACTCCCCATAGTGTAGCATTGAAGAGGGAGAGGGTGTCACTAGTTTCTTCTACCCAGTGGACCAGTTACATTATATGTTGTGTCTCATAAGCAAGGTGCATCTGGAGTTCAGACATTGAAGAATCAACTGAGGATAAAAAGATCTCCTAAGCCTATTACACACTGCGCTAGAAGAATCAGATGAAGATGTTTGAATGAAGTACCCAGGTAGGCTTTACAAGTGGTCTCATCCAGGGACAATAAACTCGGGTGAAGATAGATTAATCAAATGCAGCCTCTTCTTTAAAAAGGAAATTGTGATAATGACCTGCATCTATTATTATTAAGCAAGGAAAGACCAAAAAAAGTTGCTTACATTTAGTGTATATTAATTCTCACAAAGTCTGAATTGATTTTTGCTAGAAATGATAAGGTGATTTGTTTGATTTTCTGCACATCTTCTGTATTCCAGTTACATGTCTATCTTAGATCATAGATCATTACAACACAACGTTATGTATTATCAGAGCTCAGACTAAAAACTACAAAATTACAGAAAATCAATTTTGAGCAAGCTGCAATCTACCATGAAGACATTGCACGGTAGGTTAATGAAGGGGGAAAAACAAAACTTGTACAGTGCTAGAGAGTACATTTTAGACATGAAATGCATGTTTTCAGAGCTGAGCTTTTTCTTTTTCTTTTTAAACAGCTTTGATACAGAAATGATAAAGGTTCTATCAGGTTATTAGGCTGCTGAGTTAGGATCTGAGATTTCTGTTAGAGGTGTAGTTACATGTATATACCTTGGAGCCTAGACATACAGTTGAACCTCTCTTATCCGGCCTCCTTTTATCGGGATCTCTCTATTATACGGACGCAATCTCGCCGTGATTTTTTTAAATAATTACGGGAGGAAAGGGGGATTCCCAACTCCTTGAGAACTCCTATACAAACACACATGAATTACATATTACTTCCAACATGATTAACATACATTACATCAAATTTCCTTCCAAATTGCTTACCTTCAGACATTTTAACATCCCCAAACATCCCCAAATGTAACAATGAAAAGGTTGCAGTATACACATTACTACATGTGGTACTACAATGGGCTACATCAGTACATGTGTATGTATGTACATGTATAAAGCATTGAGTCTCCCGTATCCGGCCAAATCCCTTATCTGGATGAGCCCGGTCCCGACTTGTCCGGATACGAGAGGTTCAACTGTACATATAGAGGTAGTTTTATTAAAGATAATGCAGTGGTGAATAGATGGGCAGTGGAAGTAGAGGGTGAAAATAACTTTTCCCAACCTCGAACACAAGATATTTAGCCTGCGAATTGCAGGTGCTGTTGACGATTTACATAAGATTTAGTGTTAATCATTCAAATATACAACATGAAAAAGTTGGTTTTAATCAATTACTCTGTTGAATTTTTATTGTGGACATTCATTTTTAAAATTACATAGAGATTACATTTACATGTTTTTTGTTTTTGTTTTTGCAGACAACTGATATGCACAAGGAAACTGAGAAATATTTATTCATTATGATGACTTGAAAGATTTCTGTGTATCCTAATATATTGTAGCTTTGATTGACCCACATAGTGTGTTTGGAAAGTGGTTGATAGAAATGACAAAGAAAACCATACGTGTGGGTGCATGAGTGCGTGTGTGTGTGTGTGGGGGGGGGGGGGATAGCTAAGGAAGTAAATGTAGGGCAGTCACTATAAACCTTGTCAAAGGCCTCCTGCTGTGTAGTGACTTCAAGAGGAACAAGCAGAGGGTGGTAGAGCAAACCACTAACATGTGCCAAACGCTAACATTCTCAGCTTTTTTTAGGTCTCCAGCTCCTCACTCAAGACCACCAGTTCTATTCAACAGGATGGATGTCTTTTAAAAAGGCTAGGCATTCACCTATTCTGTAAAGTCATGAGGAAGATTTGCCGGAGTAAAATTAATGGCAATATTTGTATCTTAGAAGAAGCGCTTGTTTCTTGCCGGATCAAATAAAATCTTTACAATTAACTCATTCCACAATGAACTTTGCCGTCGTGCACAATTGTTAGTGATACTCATATTTTCTCTAATAGACAAAAATATTAGGTGACATGGCTATATCATGCCTTAGACACTTTGCTCAAAACATTGCAAAAAGGTTTCTCTTGTGCTTGTGAACTGCAAATTTCGCTACAATTCTAAGGTATACAGACATTGCATCCATGGTTTTTACGTGTCTTCAAATCCATACTCAAGTGTGAACCTGTGAAAGAGGTACGCTGTAGTTAAAACAGGAGTTCCAGGTGGCCAAATGTACCATTTACTGTCATCAGAACCAAGCAAGAGTGCATCTACATAATGTGACTGATCAGTGGTAGATCCGTGTATTTGAAGAATCAGAAAACATGTGGGGAAATGGACTGGACAGAAGGGAGAGGAGGAAGGCGTTCTGGACTTGCCCTGTCACTGGGAAGTTTGTAATTGCCGGAACACCTACTCCAATATCCTCAACACCAAGGCCATTGGTCGTTTATAGGCAGATAAAAGAAACAGGAGTGTTCCTGCCATGCATGAGAAATTCCCAGAATGTGAAGCCTGGGAATTGATTCAGTTTACTTTATCATGTTCATGTTGTCAATAGTTAAGTTCACACGCTGTTCCTAAAGTTTATGTCGCAAACTAAACAAAGATGATTAGCTTGTAGTTTAGCACTGAGTGGACGCACTTGAAAGTTAGCAATCTTAAAGTTTAGTCGATGATTAGAACCATGAGACATCCTAGGGTTTACGCTCTCTCCATGAGCCACGAGGAGTCCCCACACGTAGTTTCGCTCTGTCTGGACACAATAATCAACAAGCTTCTGAGTTAGTGTGAACCTCGCATCTTGTTTGCTGCGCTATTTTGTATGGCCATAAGGTCATTTAGCAAAAACTCTTTACTTCCATTATAATCATCGACTGGGGCTCGCTTGTAAGTTGTAACTTAAAGTTTAGGTGCGCGTGTGAACCCGCATTGTGACTTCATGAGTGGAGCTAATCATCAACAGTTAAGTTTTCAACCTAAACTTCAAGTTTGGCAACTGCATGTGAACATAACTAATTATGTTAGTTAATAAAAAAACACAATAGCAAACAATGTTTGCTATTGTGCATTCCCTCAGTCTTCCACATTTTCCTTGTAAAATTCAGTGTACTACAATCAATCATGTTTGCTGTCGAAAGGGAGGTCGATATGTGGTACTACTGAAAACAAAAACCAAAAACAGAAAAAGTACAAACAAATTGAGGTATTTCTACAGAAAATGTTACCCAAACGTGAGAAGGGGAAAAAGATACTGGTAGTGTGAAAAATAGCAAGCCTTGTTTGAATTATAAATGCCAAGTGTGAGAGTACAGTACATGCACTTCTCAGATGCTGCAATGTGTGATATAATGTGAGACGAATGTTAATGTTGATATCACTGAAAGAATGTTATCCTGAAATAGCCCATAGTTCTTGGAAACTTATCTTTAAATAGCCCATAGTTTTTGGAAACTTTACATTAGTGTGAGATGAAGTGTATAGATGACAGGCAAATTGAGACTTGCATGATTTTCTTTTAGATGACTTTCTTTCAGTACTGTCTGTGAAATCAGCTATGTGCTAGCTAGAACATATCAGAGCTCTGCCATGCTGACATTGAATGACTCCTGAGAATCCTAACGAATCATGACCTTTAAGATGGTAGGATCAAGGTGGATGGAAACTCAGTAGGTTTCTATTGCAAACTGACACATTATGAGGGGTTTTTTTTGGGGGGGGGGCAATAATTCTTTCTTTCTGAGCTCTGATGGGTCTGGGAAACTGCATAATCAATGTGATTTTACTTTTTTACCATACATTTCATGTGAAACTTTGATAATTGCCTCTTGAGAGCAGTGATCATGAAGCAAACACGTTCTCATGTGCATTGAGCAACCTCTTATTAATGTAGACAGAATAAAATCTTTAATCACTTTGCCATTGAATATATAGACCCTCTTTAATACACTTATTGTGCAGTGACAAGATATTATGGTCTGCGTGTTTTCATTACATGATGTCATTGAGGATCACAAAGTATATGGTTATTGATACGAGAATGACTCCCTGCAAGCGTTATGTTTTATATCTACATAAATCTTACATCAGAGAAGAGGGCCCTTGTCCACAGAAAATGAAAGGTCTTGCTATGAGCAGAAAGTGCAGTCCTGTCCTACTAGCAAAGTTACTGATGTCATTACTTGGATGCTGTAAGAATGAAATTATGTATGTTTCATTTTCTTTTTCTAAAACATGTAATGAAATGAGCAGTAAAGAAAATGAAAGGTGTTGTTGTAAAACTATGACAAAGTTATATTATCGTAATGAATGACATAAGATCCATTCCAATTTTGCCTTTAGTCAGTATTTAATTCTTTTAAAATAGATTAGGTACACACATTTTGTATTTGTATCCTTTCCCATGCTGATTCTATTAAGTATCATGCATAGGCTCTGTACAGTCATTTACCTTTTTAATTTAGTTTTCTGTGATTTATGGCATCGTCATTCATGCACACCTTTTTTCTTCCCTTTCATTCTTTACAGGAGCTTTGTTCTGCTGATGCCCTCAGACAAAGGTCACTGAAGCCTGAAAGCGTAAAATCCACCAACCCGCAATGAGCTGTCTGCAGACACCATCTACAACAATAAAAACACCTCATCCCACTCAGGTTAACCTCCTGTCAGCTCTGCCTGACTGGTGCTAAACAACTACCATTAGTTTGGATTCTCATTGTTGTAACCCCTTTGGCCCCTGAAAGTACCTGAGAAAGGATCACCACTCGGCAGTCAAGTAGCTGTTAGCAGACCAGTGTGTAACCGTGGAAGGGTGCAGGTCGCACAAAATAGCTGTCTGCCAAAGACATGACAGTGGGACTCACACAGTGACGGAGTGAGGATTGCGGCTACACATCGCCAGATGGAGTTTGTGTGTGTGGATAGGCATTGAGCTACTGCCATCTGCATTTGTAAGTAGCAGACAACTTGCCCACCAAACGCTGGCAAGGCTCCTCTGCCCACCGTGCCCCTGTTCTCTGCGCTGTGGATTATGCGCTGGGAATGTAGGCACACTGCTGGATGACACTAGCATGTTTTTGCAGCAATCTGCTCTACAAGTTGTGTTTTGGAGTATGCATGACCGAAGTGGAAAAACAGACGCCTGGCTTTTAGTAGAGAGCTGTATGAAGCCATTCTGTGCTTTTTAGTGTGGATCTGTATCACAATTTGGAGATAGCATTTGGATGGCTTATTGATGACAAATTCCCTGATGTGTGGATGGATATACAGAGTGAAATATATCCATAGTTGATTTTTGCTCTTTTAAATACAACTGCTGTGAGTTTTATGCCTTTTTATGCCAAACAAAATGATTTCTTCCTGATGCACATCTTGTGATTTAGGTGACTTATGGATGAAGTAACATCACATAGATGCATTGTTTTTACGAGGGAAATGTACTTGCCATATTGAAATGGACGCTGTTACCCTGTGTAACTACAGTGACGACTTGATGCACGAATGGAACATGACTACACTTAGTCACATTGCTTTCGCTTAGGTCTAGTTGAGTTACCAGACCTTACAAAGCTTGAATTTTTGCAGTTCTATGCAAGATACCTAATTGCTTTTTGTGATTCCTGCTTCTTGGGGAAAAGACCAGTTGTCATGGAGACTACACTCTACATGTCAGTACTCATTGGTGTCATCACAGCAGTACTCCTGCAGGGAGCTGAATCTTCCATTGATATAAGTGAGTATGAATATCTACTATACCTTTGTCATTTGAATAAACTATATGTGGCTGCATGTTAGTATTTACCTAATATGACCTAAGATGAAAATATTGAATCTGTGGAGTAAATGAAGCACAGGAGTGAAACACCAGAGAGAATGAAAATACTACTAAAGGCTGTATCTTGTCAGGCAAACATACCGAACATACCAATACTATTATTACTTCACCAAGTTTCCTTGAAATTGTAAGCATTGATAAGGGAATAATAGAATAAAACTGTAAGTATAAAAGTATAAAGTTATATATGGAGTGTTTGCCTAAGTTGACTTTGACCTTTAATCTGTAACTTACTATATGTAATTAACAATAGCCTAAACCATGCCTCGAAGAACTCACTCATAATTTGTTGTTGCTGTAAATTTGTTTGTACAAAGTTTATTGTGTACCCTCAAGTGGTTCTCATGTTATTTACGTGATGAGAAAATTTTTTATCCACCTAGTGTGAAAGACAGAGAACATACAGAGATAGACAGACATGAATACAGAATTTCCCATAGCACCACTATGTGCAACTATTTAAAGGCACTGACAAAAACAAATGAAATAAAACAAGTAGCTCATAAGTGAAGAGAAACTAGAATGCTCATATGTGTAAAGTCAGAGTCCAAAGGCTCTTGTTTCAAGTGAATTAGGTTAAATAAAAATGTAGAGTGTGCCTTGCAATTTCCCTTTTCAATCCAGAGGAACCCACATCCACTCTTTCCTTATGTTATGTCAAAATGTAATGTATTGATTTAGATTGTAATCAAATATCCACTTTATAACATTATTTTTCATTGTTAGAGAGACAGTGATAGACTGGTCATAACAGAGATCAATGAAGACTTATCTGTGCAAATTGATAAAATAAGAAGAAAAATTGACTGCACTTACACAGGAAATGGGGCAAAATATGGCATAACCTAGAGCAGAATCACATTCTGGTATACAGCATCCTACATGAAACAACATTGATATATGACGTACAATTGCAAGCTTTTGTATCTACCACAGGCTGTAGTCCAACAAAGGAAATCCATGTTCCAGATCTATCCCAGATTAGTTCTTGCCAAGAGAAAAGAACTATAATTTTGTAATCTAGATTTTGTTTTCCATGGTTGACTATTTGGAAAAGGAAATGAAAACTATATCGCAGACAGAATATGCCAAAGCTGTCTGGAATTGTAGCTACCAGGGAATAAAGTTGACCAGAGATATGAGATTGCTTGATTTAGCTAGATTTGGCAGAAGATCAGAAGGAATATCCTGCAGGCATGCTGCATTAAATCTTGATTTGCTTTCTGATGGAGACAGTGCCTATTTTCAGGGAGCAGTAACAAGAGACACAATATTGAATGTCAAGATTAACAGATGTTACATAGAGATAGACCTCGCAAGCTTTAGGGGCATTTTTCAAATTCTGACACATTTGTCTGGGAATGCAATCATATATTCAGAATTATGCCACTTGAAATATCATCTTTACAAATTGCCTACAGGAACTTTGGTCTCTGCTAAAAACAACAACAAACAAACAAGCAATTTCTGGAAATTTGAGTAATGGGTCAGATTTCTATTTTCATTCGCAGAAAGCATGTGTACAAGCACTTTTCCGGAAAAAAAAAATAAATACAGATATGTGCTTTGCCAGCACAATAGACATGATCGTCAATCTCTTCTAAAATTCTTCAATTGTAAGTGTGCCAATTGCTATTGAGATGCTTCCTTATGGAGCTTTTTGAAAGCATTCTTTGCATCCAAGTTTGGTTCAGCCTGTCAAAAGCACACAATCTAGATTGTATAGATGTATATTTTGTGAAGGATACCTTTTGATCAAATGTCAAATCAATATTTAGCAAGCTCTGTCATACAAGCTTGTACATTCCTCAAAATTTGACACTTTATTCAAGGCTCAACATTAGCAGTGGCAGTATGTCCCAGGGGTACTGAATATTTTTGTTTGACCACGGAATGTCTAAAAAAGGTGTCTTTTGGCATCTTGATGGGGAAACATTGTTCAGAATGAATTCCTATATTTCTTATACTCTTATCTTTTTTTTTTCTTTAAACCAAAATTTCCAATTTAAAGATTTTGGTGGCCCAAACAAACCACCAGAGAGGAAAGTTAGTGTCAAGCTTTTTGTTCATGGATTGGTACACAGGCTGGAGTGCTTTCTTTGCTAATTGGTGCAGATGTCTGGAAACCATTGATTGTCAAAGGAATTGAGATTCCCTTGGCTAATCCTCGTAATCCCTTTGGTGTCACAGTGACCTTCCTTGTTAGACTGTGGTACATTGCTTCACCTGAGTGGGCTTGTTGATCTACAAAGAGGTATAGTTTGGATGGATTACCAAATGCAGATAAAAAAGCTGGCATATTATGCTCAGTGACTGGGCACATAAAGGGTCAAGTCATCACAGAACTACTGTCTTTCATTGCTCAAAAATTGAGTTTGACATTACCTAACTGCATCATTTTGCTAATGCTGTAACCTAGGGGAACCCAAGTGGCAGTGTTCCATACTGCCAAGATGTACATAATATTATTCCAGAGACACACTTGTGATGTCAGCTTACTGTGCATTATACAAGCTGGGAAAAGTAGTAAGTTACTCAGTTGAAACAAAATACTCTCCATTGAGAATTCTATGCAGACAAAGGAGGATTTTTCTTGGAATTTAATACCTTTTCAGCATTCATAGAATGCAAGGCATGGTTCAATGACCAGCTGGTCAGAAAGGCAGGACTTTTTTTCTTCTTTTTTCCCTTATAACACAGACATCGTCCCAAGCTGGGGACTTTACCCACAAGGGCTGATAAACATAGTAACAATGTGATCCAATTCTAAAAGTATTGTACCAGTAGTCAGTTTCTCTAATTTGTCCCGAATTATTTCATTCAGCTTTTTTTTTTAATCGTTTAATGGTTTTAGTGAAGTTTAACTCCACTTGGCATTACACAACTGCATTTGCCAAGTTCCGTTGCATTCATCATTCCACAGACATGAACATGTAGATCATTTATCTAAGGGATGTTACCATATTGCAGTTTTACATCAAAATGAATGACATACTGTACATAGCCTGAGTAATTTCTCGTGAAGTTTTCAGTGTAGCCAATATAGAAGTATCCCTGTAGTGTTCGGTGACATTCTGTTCACTTAGGCAAGAATTTTTATATCAGAGCTTAAGAGAAGTATCAAGTATGCATTGCAACAAAAATGGAAGTGTTTAGAATCTTTCAGGTTTCCTTTATGTCTGTATAAATCAGTGAAATTACTTCATTTCGATCATACAAGTATTTCATTAAAAAGTCAGCATTACTTGTGTCCTATACATGTGCAAAGAGAGAGACAAAGAGAGAGAGAGAGAGAGCGAGAGAGCGTGAAAAGATGTGTACTTGAATACCTTGAGAAGTATTGTTAATCGGGTGTTTGATGTATCATTTCATCACTTGCCCAAATGTGACATTTACAGTGGGTGTATCAGAAAAGTTTATATTGCTATCAACTAGTTCATGTCCGGGGAAACTGGAGGGTAAGGGATTTTCAAAGCTCTTCCATGTGAATGAAAAATGAAAGGGCAATTTTACATCGTCTCAAACTGATGTTACAGTAATATGACTATATGGATATTGCACATGACGATTGATACTAACTTGATTCACTCAAATTGTAACATTTAGAGGTAATGGCAGTTTCATGGCTAATGTACAAATGAGGACAAAATCTGAAGCTTTTATTTATCACCGCAGCTTGCAAATAACAGAAATTTTATAAATATATATATATGTATACACATTCCTCCCTACATGTAAGTGTAACTGAGATTAATACACTAGCAGTACTTGCCACATGCTATTTAATTCTTATTAGTAGAACCAGCATTTGCTGTTGGGCGGAAGTTCAGTGGTCTAGTGGATAAGACGCCTGTCCCGTGATCAGAGGGTCATTGGTTTGAATTCAGCCTGAGTTTGTTGCCCATGATTTTTATTTTTATTTATTTTTTTAATCACAACTTCTACTAAACCACTGATTAATTCAGGGCCTATTTACGTTGATGTAGTACATGTAGGGAAATTTGGCAATCACTTGCCACCGATGTTGGTATTTTTCATTCTTATTTGTCTGTTTTTAGTGATAAGTCATATGAAGGACCAGTATTGATTCTGTTGTCACCAGGGTAGCAATGAGCATTTAGAGCTATCTGTTAGTGGTAGCTGGAGACACAATTTCAAGGGATGTTGTCTTGATAATAGTTTTCTCTCCTCAACCTACAACTGTCAGTCACAGGAGCTGTGCCTCAACTGGCATACATAAACATGTAGGTCACATGGACTAAAATTAATGCTGATGTTATGGAACAGGATTTCATCTGACACACATGGATGCTCTGCTGCCTTGCAGGGGACGTGCATCAGTGTACATGAATATTGATTATTCTATGGCAGACATTCACACTGTATTTAGAGAATAGTTTTATGATGTTATATTCAATCAAGTTACAATGTAGGCCTACAGTTTAGGTCTTCCTGAGAAAAGGGGAAATCATTTGAGGTCATTAAAGGTGTTACATGGGAAGATATCAGAGCCCGGGTATAGTTTTGTGGTGTGATTACTAATGTCTTGTTCTTAGTGTTGTATTTGCCAGAAATAGTTATTGAATCTAAGTAATCCTATCAATAAAGTTTTCATCATTTTTCATTATGTGGACTGCAGCAAAATTTGCCTTTCCAAAACTGTCATCCTCATGAAATTACCAGCTACTTTACTATCTATGCTCAGGTGAATATTGTCATTACCCATGCTGCAGTATTGCAGGAAAAAGTATATAATTACAAAGTAGAATCAGGTCATACAAAGTGAGCATGACTTTTAGCAGCTGTCCTTGATTGCTGTGTAAACTGATCATGTACCAGCACTTTCTAACAGAATGTACTTGCGTGTTGCAAGGCAAGGTTACTTAAAGTCCATGTTTAGTTTTGGTAACTAGATATTTCAAGAGAAATATACAAAAATCTGTTTGATGAGTGTAAAAATGAAGTATGAGCAGACTTATATGCAGAAATGTATTCACAAGACATTGTGTGAGAAGGACTTATAAATTCATTTCATTCGTATCACTAACAATTACTGAACAATTGCGCTTAAAATATTTCTCCATGTTTTAACTTCAAACTACTCAGGTTATGAAGGTCTATAGCCTTCTTTGCAGTTGAATGGTAACATACATTGTAATGAATCATTATAATTCTATTTAGCTGTCCTTTCTTATATGTAGGCCTATGTTTTTGTTGTTCGTTTGTTTGTTTTTTTTTTACACCAAACCTTCACTGAAGCTTTAAGTATGCAAACTGTATACCAGTAGTTAATACATTGTTTGAACTTTTCGTGTTACTTGTGTCAGTTTTCATTTCCGTGCATGGCTATAGCTGACATCAATGTGAGAGCAGGGTATGGACTGTAGTAGATTAGCTGCCTGCAGTGTATCATGTGGAATCACATGATTCAGGGACTGTTTTTATTGTTTGTCTGAACAGTGTATATCTTCGGCACCCACTCTCTTTTATTCTTTCTTTCTCTTTCTCCCTCACCTTGTCTCAGTACCACTTCTCTTTTATTGTCTATTTCTCTCTGTTCTCTGTCGATATCTAATCTGATGACTCCTGATTAGATATCACAATGTGAGATCTTGCTATCACAACATACAAGATCTGCTATTGAACCATGATGGAAAGCTTTTCTTTTCCATGTTTAGATATCTGTGGGGTTAATTTCATGTACATGTAATGACTGCATATTCTTTGCTTTGTCATTACCACTTTTTGATGTTTGGGCAGTCAAGAGAATTGAAAGCATTAGGTATATTTTGTGTGCCAGGTGTGGACATATTTTATGTGCAATTTGTGATTTTTACAATTGTTTGTATAAATATGTCCTGCAAAGTTCATGAACAGAGTCTGAGAAATTATAGAGAAGTCTGACTGCAAAAAACAACAAGCTGACTTATCACACAACTTCATGTGTTGTTTAATATTAGGGATAAATATTATGTGCAAAATATTTCTCTAAACAATTATTCATGACCACATAGGGTTTTTCTTTTCAGTGTTTAAAGAGGAGGCAGCACTTTTTAGATTGATGTGAGTGCTTAGCAGGGTTTTGTTCGTGCTAACAATCTTCTTTTCTCCTTGGTATACTAATATTATTTTCTCTCTTATGCATTCACATTCAAAATTAATGGGACAAATATTTTTGTTGTTGTAAATGTCCATATAGTGCATTATGCATTATAGCTGATGGTAACGTTTTTTTTTTTTTTTCTGTTACATAGTTTTAGCCCCTTCATATGTAATCCTGGTGAGAATGTAAATTGCATACCATGTATCCAGCTGAGTTACACAGTTACCTTTCATTTCACCACTGGAGAGCCCCCTGCAGGTGAAGTGTGGATGATGGAGTGTGCAAATATTCCATGTAGCTGAGAGTGTACACATCTGTCAGCATAATACATCACAGTACACAGGGAATTCAGCATGCATAAGCAGGCTGGCTCTTCCCTCTCTTTGCTTCCCACCATCATTATTTCTAACCTTACCTCCTTCTTTTCCTGAATGTCTCAATGTTGCCATACCAGAGCAATAAAATGGTTCCAGGAGTATTACTGTGAAATTGGTCATATTTTGTGCATATATTTGTTGTCATATTTACAGCTTTTATGTTGTATGTTAGATTTGGAATTAGTGTTTTTCAATTGCAAAGAAACATAATAGTTTAACCAGAGAGGCTATTCTGCAGTGCATACTGTAAAAAAACAGAAATATTTGCCGCATAAAATTTGTGCGAATTGTAGCTGACGGCCTTTTTCGCGGCATGAAATTTCTGCGAATTACCACTGCCATTCAATTTCTTGTCTACACGAATATATCAACTGCTGTTTGCATTTCAATATCACAAATCATTGTGCACAAAATTGGCAAAAATTTCTGGTCGGTAGTTATCTACTTTAGATGCCGAACTTATGGTAAGAACTTACATGTACAAATGTAGCCTACCTGTGTAGTTCTTGCACTGCAGAATTTCATCCATTGTAGAGCTCATCCCATAAATATCATTTCATAATCTTCATTGAAAGTTACTTTCTCTTTGTCATGAATCTCTTTATTCTGATCAATAAATAAGATGTTTCAAATATATATACCAGGAGGCAAGCATGAACATTATGCATAATGAGCATATGTTACAAAAGCAATTAAGATATGTGTAGAAGACATTGATTGAACCATGGAGCTACTTAGTAGCTCCATGATTGAACCCCAAACTACACAAAGTCTGTGCCCTTTCTTTGACTCGTCCCTCACTTGTTCACCTCCTAATTATAGCCTGGTAAGTCTGGTAGCCATGAGGCCATTTGTAAGGGTAAAGAAACTTAATGACATACGTACTAATTCAGTCTTAGAATTCACAATATTGAATTTTATTGCTCAAACTTTGTCCCACAAATGACCTTCGGAAATAATTAATGCATGGGAATCATCTATTCTGTGGTAGCAGTAGGGCATTCTTTTTCTTTGAAGTATGCTTTTCACAATATATCAGAAAATATATATTTTTGTTCTCTTCTTGTAAAATGATTTTCAGTGAGGCATGTGACATGAATGGAGTGTGTCCATTGTTTTATGATCCCTCGTGAGATGTATTGCCTCATTTATTTGACTGCTCAGACGCTGTGAATTGAGATGTCGACAGTGGGATTGGCAGTATGCTATTAAAAATCAAAACTGACTTGTGGATGGATTACTGGGATTGTGTCAGCTGAAATTTGATAGGGAAGATGCTGAGAGTAGAGGAGGCACAGTGAGAGAAAGCAGCCTAGAGTTGAGGTAATTAGGTTGAGATCTGTGGGGGGTTAGAGTGTAAGGATGACAGAGGGGGAGGGAGAAGAGGAGGGGGTAGGGAGGGAGAGAGAGTGGGAATAATTATTTGCATGAGAAGTAGTCTCGCTCTTCTAGACATGCGGACCATGTGGATATATTTCACTCCGCTAATAGCAAGATAGCGTCATATTTTGTTTTAGCAGAGAGATAGATCAGAGAGATGTTGGAAGACCAAATAATAATAGACCACTTCTGACATGTTATTCTGCAGTCTTATTTTCTGAATCCTGACAGGAGCATGAAATATTTGTATCTTTTCAATGTAAGGTTTTATTTTCTTATGTCATTGATATGCTTCTGCCCAAAGGGTGCCGGAGGCATTATTTTTCCTGCAACGCTTGTAAAACTGCTTAGCTTCATCACATTGGCCTTTACAGTGTACTGTGGCTTGCAACAAGCTAAAAGGGTGCATATGTATCTGTCTGCATTCATTAAAGACAAGATTTTGAATCAATGTTGATAGCAAGGTTTGTTTGATAAACTTGTACCAGGGATTGATCTGCACTAATGTAAGTAATAGGATATGTCATCAAAGTTTTAGGCAGGGCTTTGTGTGCCAATGGACTTGGCCTATATGATATGTTATTCAGCAATAGATCTCAAACTACATTTGAATACCTGTCACACATATTCTGTAACTCCTGAGGTCATCCTATTTTACTGCATTTAAAATAGATATATTTTTAATTGAAATTTGAGTGGACCTTAATGCTGTTTATAGGCTTTAATATGAGAAATCCAATTGATGTAAATTTCTGTAATGTATTTCCTGTTATTTGAAATGTTCTCTGAATCAAGATCAAACCTCATGCTGTGATGATTTTAACATGACATGTTTCACTTGCTGTGCATCGATAGAATACAGGTCTTATAAACCACAAAGCATTGTTTAGAAAGGGGTCAGAGCCTACACACCTTGTCTGGGTTCAGGCAGTGTGTGACGGTGGCAGTCTTTAGTCAACCAGTTCTCATTGTTCACAGAATGACTTGGCCAAGGTCAGCCATATCATCTCAGAGAACCAACTCTACCACATCCTTGATGAAAATGATTTTAAAAAAAATTATCAGACATATAGTACATGTTATTGTAGATCAATGCTATTGAGGAACTAATATTTACAGGAATTATATGTTGAAAACTTATATCAAGGTATAGCTACATTTGAGATGAAAACTTAACTATCCTGTGCTTAGAATTTCCCATTTAAAAGTATTAAATGTTTATGGTGTTACAGTTGTTCAAATTTGGAAGTAACGATACTTTCGGTCATGGGTTGATGTAGACCACGTTGAATGTTTTGTCTGATGTTTTGATGGTGAAGTAAATGTGTCTGAAGTATGGTGTGCTTGAAATTTTGGATAAGGATTACAAATTGAGGAGCATTTGAGCAGGTGATGATTGATGCCAATAGAAACAGGAAGCTGGTTCTTGTTACAGCAGCAATCAAAATCATCTGTCTCCTTGTTTGATGTGATTCATGTGGGTTATGAACAGGGAGCAAGGTCCAAACGAGTGTCAACAAAGCGATTAGGTACACAGGAAGCTCTGGGCCATTGCTCTTTGAAAGTACAGCCACTCTAGAGGACAAGATGAAAGCCAAAGGGAAAACAATATTAAAGGACAAGTTCACCTTCATGAACATAAGGATTGAGAGAATACAACAATATTAGTAGAACACATCAGTGAAAGTTTGAGGAAAATTGGACAATCGATGCAAAAATTATGAATTTTTAAAATTTTTGTGTTGGAACCGCTGGATGAGGAGACTACTACAGCTCGTGAGTCATATGCGTACAACAGTATAAAGAAAATGTAAAAGAAAATTCAACATATTTTCACTTTTTTCGCATAATAAAAGAGCTCTTGACTTGCCTCTTTCTAAAGGCAGGGGGAATAATATTACCCATAACATTTGTCGGTAACGAGTCAGGAGAATGTGTACTTTTTTCAAAAGATGGCATTTTGTGAAATTCTCTCTATATTTTCCTTATATTGTTGTACGCATGTGACATCTAAGTTATTCATACACTGCAGTAGTCTTCTCATCCAGCGGTTACTGCACAAAAACTTCAAAAATTCATAACTTTTGAACGGATTGTCTGATTTTCCTCAAACTTTCAATGATGTGTTCTACTAATATTGCTACATTCTCTCAATCCTTATGTTTATGAAGGTGAACTTGTCCTTTAAAGGAAAGGACAAGTCCACCTTCATATACATGTGGATTGAGTGAATGCAGCAATATTAGTAAAACACATCGGTGAAGGTTGGGGAAAATACGACAATCCATTTAAAAGTTGTGAATTTTTAAAGTATCTGCACGTCACTCCTGGAATAGAAGATTATCACAGTGTGTGATGTCACATGCATAGAAGAATATAAGGAAAATACAATGTAAACAGAGAATTTTACAAAGTTTGATTTTTTGAAAAAAGTGCACATTCCCTCGACTTGTCTCTGTCGTAAGTTAAGGATAATATCATTCCCCCTGCCTTCTGAAAGAGGCAAGTCAGGTGTTTCTTTATTATGTGGGAAAAGTGAAAATATGTTGAATTTTCTTTATATTTTCTTTATTATCATTCTATGCATGTGACATCACACACTGTAGTAGTCTTCTAATCCAGGAGTGACTGCGCAGACACTTTAAAAATTCGTAACTTTTGAACGGATCATCTGATTTTCCTCAAACTTTCACTGATGTGTTCTACTAATATTGTTGCATTCACTCAATCCACATGTCTATGAAGGTGAACTTGCCCTTTAAAGGGATGCAATTGGAGCTGACAATATGTTCTGGATGAATCTCTAAATGTACAGTGTAGCTGCATGGTAGTGATAATGTTACCAATGAGACTCACTTGTGATTGAGAGAGGAAAATTATGATCATCTTCTTTTAGTTGTATACCTATAGATCTATGATAGTTTAAGGGGGGGGGGTGGAAGATAGCACATGAAAAGTAAAGTTGATACACACACTTCAGAGTGATATAGCTGTAACTGGTTGGTGCTTCTTTATTCTGATGCTGATGACAATTCTGATAAAGAAATTTTCCTTTTCAAAAATTTTGGTGGTTGTTCTTTAGGTATCTAGGGCCTATATGTATAACTGTAGCTCAACCAGCAAATGATCAGAGTATATCAGCAGTGTTCCAGCATGATAACAGAGCCCTTATTGCTCCGGTCATAACTGCATTGCTTAAAGAATATTAAAGTACTTAGTGTCCGTCATTGTGTTCATATATCTTAGTACTCATGCTTATTGCACATACTGTTTGTTTGCATAATTTTGTGCATGTTTCAAAATACGGGCAGTGTTCATACGTGACCCTGCATCACAAAACTAGCAGAAAGTTGCCACACATGGATTTTCAATAATGGGCAAATTCTGAAAGAGCAGACTCAAAGCTTTAAAATAATGTTTAACTCAAATCAAATAGACTCTCCTAACCTATGGGAATATTGGAAAGAAAGCACACACTGTGGAAAGTGTGATCTGAGAAAAGAGGCTCTGAAGTATAGGGTCTGATCTATTCAAGCGCTTTAATCTTTACCAAACCATGCTATGCTGTAGCTGTGTGATGAATGGGACAAAAACAGGATGTAAACCACTGTAGCAAC
The DNA here is from genome assembly GCF_040938485.1 of Diadema antillarum. Lineage (NCBI taxonomy): Eukaryota > Metazoa > Echinodermata > Echinoidea > Diadematoida > Diadematidae > Diadema > Diadema antillarum. The sequence goes on from NW_027270983.1 coordinate 234,980, forward strand.
AACAATGAAAGGATTATCAGATTAAGCTGGAATTGACCATGCTCTGTAAAGCACATTCTGTTCATTATTAATTTTAACTTTCAAGGCAGTTAGCATTCTCCCCCAAAAGTTATTAGAGTTTAAAGTAAAGGGTGTGCAAAGAATTTTCAAGAAATGAAAAGGGGCCTCTAAGACATACCTGATCTCACCACTCTACTGTGTACAAACAAGCTGACCAACAAAAAAAAAGTGTTGTAGAAAACCTGCTGAAAACACACTTTCCCATCCATTTTATGATCCCAAACTCAGGTATAATGTAGAAAAAGAATAGCTCTTTCAGAAAATATGAAAAACCCAAGATTGAATTGGTTGACCCGTTTCACCTTTTTTGAGTCCTCGCGTAAAATCAAGGGGTGCGACTTATTGTTGTTTTTGTAATGCACGGTCACATATGAAACACCAATCTAACAGGGTTATTTATTGCACTAGTGATTTGGGTTCATGAAAGCTCCACCTTGAACTTGAATGGTAGGCAATGATAATATCAATAGCAGGGATATGTTGACTTGAAGGTTCAATCATGGAGCTACAAACGACTGGTAGCAACTATGGTTCAACGAAACAAAATTCTGAGAAGTTTTTACAGATGACTTGCTCTCCCATGAGTACAGTGAAATCTCTGACTCAACTTCTCTGCAGTCATAACTTATTTAGATGGAATGTTTAGAGCAGCGAAAAATGAAGTGTTTAGCAGGTCAAGTAAATTATTACAATTTATTTTTATTTCATTTATTTATTGATCTATTTTTGCTAACTGAGTGCTTGTTTTATGACACTGCATGCTGTCTTTAGGGGAAATGTGGTTGGGAAATAGCAAAGCCACAGTTAAGTCGGTGGCTACCTGTACATATCTGGGTCAATCCATGTCAAATCATCCAGTGCTTGTCACCCGACCCCCTCCGATTTTCTTTAAAATCGCACCAAATGTTCCCCAAAGTGTCTGACGGAGAATCCCAAAATATTTTGCCCCAAGGTCAATTGGTTGCTAAGATACAGCCTCACATAGCAACCAGTGCGCATTCAGAAAAATTAGTTAAAAGAAAATTAGGCATTTTTGATTGATTGTGGTGGCATGGATATTTATGCAAAAGCGTTCATTTTCTGGAAATTGAGAGAACTTTATAGTCTTTGCAAGAAAAACTGACTGTGACGCGAAATTGACTTTTCGTTAACGTGCACGAGGTCACCGAAAATGGTGTTAAATGTTAATTTCCAAAGTTTTGATGCCAATTTAGAGGCTAATATCTTCCACATTTCATCACCTTAGGTTCTAAAATATTAGGCTGTTGAAGGCTTTGACTTGCTCAGTAATTTTGAAAAAAATTGGTGCATTCATGCCCACCGTTTTTATGGAGAGCGCCCTCAAAGTTGACAAAAATGAAAAATGTGCCTAATTCAAGGTCACGGATCATCCTTCGTCCCACCTAGGAATGGCACCAATTTTTGTGTATTGATAGACATTTACCTATATTATCTTGGGTTATCAAAGAAATTTTGCTCCCGAAATGTTCAATGGCAAATTTACCCTACCGAAAATGGTCGTAAACGGCCAAATTCCCATGTAATATCACATATTGGGTTTAGAGGACATTTCAAATGTCCACACTTTCAAGATGAAAAGGCCTAGCCCTGTGATATTTGCAGTAGGGATAGTCTGTTATACATATTTTAGTAATGTATACCACAAAACACTTTCATTACATAATAATGACCTTGAAATTTAATCCAAATTTTGATAAAAACAATAAATTGCTCCATTTTCCTCATTGCACTGCATACAATATTATGTAATACGTGTTCTGTAACACTTTTCACAGAGCAATATTTCAAGAATTATGAAAGCTGACAGCCTACCACAGTAAGGTTCTAAAGTATTTGTGCTCTTCTTTCAGATTTTGTGTCAATTTGATCATGAATGTTATACCCTTGACCTTGAAGTGCTTCTAAAAATAGCTGTAAATTTGTTAACTACAAACCTACACACAATCATGACAGGTGTATTATGGCATGCTATACTAGTCTTGTGATTCTTTCACAAACACAAAAGCTTTTTATGGTGTAAATGTATACAATGTATACTGGAATTAATCTATACATGCTTGCAAGATATGTTACAATTAATTACTTTGTTCTGACAATGACCCTCAATTTCAATCAAAAAAGGGGACAGTAATATTTTGTGATTTTGTGTGCATTTCCTATGGAAAACAGTGCTTTGTGGTGAAACTCATAAAAACTTGACCATTTTTAGTATCTATCACTTTGATTGATTAATTCTATTGTAGTTATGTTAGAAAAGTGGGCTGTGACAATTCCAATAAAAAAAAACATGGTTATGATGTATAAAATAGAAAAACAAAGAAATACATAAGAAATTCCAAAAACAAGAAAATACATAAGAATTGAAATGATTTTGGAAGTTTTCATAAGGTACAGAACAAATCCCCCGAAAAAGAAGACTCTCAGTCCTTTTAATGTGCGTTTCACAGGCTAGAATAAGAGTCTTATTATGTTGGGTGCAATGTCCATAATTATCAACTATTATTACGTACTTAAATACAGGTCTTTATGGAGAGGAATAGGCATTTCTCATGATTTTGAAGGTCATAAATCGAGGGTCATTATCAGAACAAAGTAATTGATTGTAACATATCTTGCAAGCATGTATAGATTAATTCCAGTATATACATTTACACCATAAAAAGCTTTTGTGTTTGTGAAAGAATCACAAGTATAGCATGCCATAATACACCTGTCACGTGTGTAGGTTTGTAGTTAACAAATTTACAGCTATTTTTAGAAGCACTTCAAGGTCAAGGGTATAACATTCATGATCAAATTGACACAAAATCTGAAAGAAGAGCACAAATACTTTAGAACCTTAATGTGGTAGGCTGTCAGCTTTCATAATTCTTGAAATATTGCTCTGTGAAAAGTGTTACAGAACACGTATTACATAATATTGTATGCAGTGCAATGAGGAAAATGGAGCAATTTATTGTTTTTATCAAAATCTGGATTAAATTTCAAGGTCATTATTATGTAATGAAAGTGTTTTGAGGTATATATTACTAAAATATGTATAACAGACTACCCCTACTGCAAATATCACAGGGCTAGGCCTTTTTATCTTGAAAGCCTGGACATTTGAAATGTCCTCTAAACCCAATATGTAATATTACATGGGAATTTGGCCATTTACGACCATTTTCGGTAGGGTAAATTTGCCATTGAACATTTCGGGAGCAAAATTTCTTTGGTAACCCAAGATAATATAGGTAAATGTCTATCAATACACAAAAATTGGTGCCATTCCTAGGTGGGACGAAGGGTGATCCGTGACCTTGAATTAGGCACATTTTTCATTTTTGTCAACTTTGAGGGCGCTCTCCGTAAAAACGGTGGGCATGAATGCGCCGATTTTTTTCAAAATTACTGAGCAAGTCAAAGCCTTTAATAGCATAATATTTTAGAACCTAAGGTGATGAAATGTGGAAGATATTAGCCTCTAAATAAGCATCAAAATTTTGGAAATTAACATTTAACACCATTTTCGGTGACCTCGTGCACGTCAACGAAAAGTCAAGTTTGCGTCACAGTCAGTTTTTCTTGCAAAGACTATAAAGTTCTCTCAATTTCCTGAAAATGAACACTTTTGCATAAATATCCATGCCACCACCATCAATCAAAAATGCCTAATTTTCTTTTAACTAATTTTTCTGAATGCGCACCGGTTGCTATGTGAGGCTGTATCTTAGCAACCAATTGACCTTGGGGCAAAATATTTTGGGATTTTCCGTCAGACACTTTGGGGAACATTTGGTGCGATTTTAAAGAAAATCGGAGGGGGTCGGGTGACAACTTTTCTGAAAATTGGATGATTTGACGTGGATTGACCCGTCTATGAATTCCCAGTAGAGTAGTGTGAAGCAAGCAAAAATGATAACACTTGTCACCATCATGTGCTTTTACAAGGCAACATTATGTATTTTATGCAAGTAATGCTGACATTTTAACATTATTTCTGAAGGGAGAATGGGAGATTACTCATTTATAACCCTGTCTATGTTTGAACTTGGTCCATATTATCAAGACATTTTCCTTTTTTCTATTCCTAAAGTTTTCTCATTACATACTGTTAAGGTATGTAGCATTACATGAGAAACAAAGTGAAGCCAAAATGTAGCACAGTCCTTACATGGAAGATTTTGTATCACCAGAATTGATCTGGAGCTTTAATAGGCTGCTGCAGCCTGCAGATGCTACCCATTTTAAGCATCTTCCAGCAACATGGTGTAGTAATGCATAGTAAATGCTGCTGATGCTCCGAAGTGACAGTCTCAAACTAGGGGAACATAAGATTGCTCGTATAATAGGCATGCCTGCATGCATGTGTGTATGTGTGTGTGTGTGTGTGTGTGTGTGTGTGTGTGTGTGTGTGCATTGTGCCGATGGGAGGCCAAGACTCTTCATTTCTCCATTACAAAACTGTGTGTCATTAGTGTTGGGAGTGGATTGTGTACCGGTATATCTGCTCAGATTGAATGTTGTCTGGTGGCTGGACAGTAATAGTTTGGGTTGGCAAGAATTTTTACTTCAGGATGTGAAGTTGTATATAGTATAATGTATGGCGTATAATCAAGAATATACTTCAAAGAGAAAGATAGTTGAAAGGAAGAGAGAAAGAGAAATAACACAAACCATATGTTAAATATGATGGAATTTAGACCAAGGAGGTACCACACTCCTTGATCAGAATAAAATGAAGAAAAAGAAATGAATGATCAATACCAATGAACCATCATTGTCATACGTTTGTATGATCAAGCAATTACGTCATCTTTTTTTCTTTCTTTTTCCATCCTCCTAGATTTGTACTACTATACTGCTGTTATGTGCTATTATCATTCAAAACAGGAATCTAGGAAAGTGATTTCATCTTTTGATATTGAAAGTACCTTGCAGCATAGAAAAGAGTTTTTCTTCTGGTGTATAGAATGCTAACATGTGCAGCTTCATTCAGTGGATTATTCATATGTATATTTAGTTTGTGTGAGAGAGTAATGCCATACTGTTCAACTAAAATTATTATTATTATATTGTTATTTTTGCAAATTTTGCAAGAAGCCAAATTCACAAAATTAAGATGCACAATTTTTACGGTCTTTCTGCTTCTTGAAGCAGCTGGGTGTTGTGTGTTTTCTTCACTCAGCACCTGCAACTCTTAGTTCTGATACTAATGAAGACAGTTTTGTGTAACTTTCATCAAACACCATGATCAGGCTGTAAAATAAATCACAAAAACCACACAAATGTATGCATTCACTAAACTACATTGTACAGATAGATGAATTCCAATTTGTTTCCTCTGATGAGTGACTGGTGTGCTTTATATTTTTCAGGCTTTAGATATGTGAGAACGAAGGCTGCCATGCATTTTCATTCCCCTTTGTACCGATGTGTTTACACTATTGTGTATCATAGGATCACAATGAGAGAGTTTGGATTCATCAAGAATATGCCTCTCTCTTCTAATTACATTTGCCTCAGGCTATTTTCCTGTTTGATATGGTATTATCATGAGATACGAAAGAAATGTCATCTTCTTTGTCCGTATGCAGCTCCAGCCCCTATTGTTGTGCACTTCCATTACCATGGAGTGGCAGCTAATGACTTAGTCATAAACTCGTACAATAGATGAATTTATCATTTCAGAAAAAAAAAAAACGCCCCTCTTGAATCAAATCTTATCTTTTTAATATAGGATACAGAGTCCGGACGGTAGGTATACCCTGTTCCCCGTTTTCCAGCTCACACTAGCTATTGCTGACAGTACAAACTGTGAGTCATTTCGCAAACACACCACGTCGCGGGTTGATAGACAATGAGATACCCTTGTGATTTATTGAACTGGGATCAATAAAGAGATGTTGCAACATCAGTCAGACTAACTCAAGGATGCACGCTACCATCATTCCCTTCCATTGCGCTGTCAACTGACAAGATGAAAACCCCTGGGCAGTCAGGAGTCAGTACAGTTGGACAATATTGAGGCAGGCTTCTTCCTTTGTCCTCATCTTACTCTATGGCAAACCAGTCAAATCTTTTGATAAAGGCTTATTTTCAAATCTTATAGAAGTACAATACATGTATGTCATATAGCAATACATATCAGTATTAAGAAGAGAGCAATTCCGCAGGGAGGGAGAAAAGATTTTATCTTTCAAAGAATGAAGGACCAAATTCAGTAGTTTAAAGTGGTTGATATTTTCATTTCTGATACATTGATGAAGAGAAAAGAACTCCATAGCAAAGTGTAATATGATAAAGCTTTCTACTGTTTATGCTGATGATATGTATCTTGTGTTTACTTATTCGAATGAATAATAATAATAATGATAACAATAATAATGATAATAACAATAATGATAAAAACAAATAATAATAATAATAATAATATTGATGATGATAATAATAATAATAATATTAATAAAAATAATAATAATGATAATAGTGATAATAATATAATTTAGTAATATTGATAGTACTGCCATGCAGTATATTTCATCCATCAACATACATTATAGAATTGTGAATATGCTTTGAAGTCTATTGGTTTATAAGTTGCTCAGGAAATTTGTATATGGCTTAAAATTATTTATTGCTCGTTATACCAATATTGAAAGTTTTTTTTTTTTTAGTGACGTTTCCTTTTGCACTCACAGAGCCTTTATTTGATACTGTAAACATAACGTTGAAAGATCAGATACTTAATTAGTTAAACAAATATCGATTCTCAACTTATCACTATCACTTCATTTGGAATAGCATCATTCGTAACTTTTGCAAGATATGTGTGCATTGAATTTGAAGTTTCCAAGGGGCCACAGTATAGTGTAGTCATTGAACATAAGGGCAGTGATGCAGTGATGAAATTAAATTACTACTACTACCCTTCACACTGAATATTGGTTGTCATGAGGAAGTGATCTAATCTTGCTCAGGAGCTAAATGACATTTTGTGTGAGATTTCATTATGCATTAGGTCTGTGGAAAATAAGTGGAATATATCTCCATTAACTTCATTGTTATTTGTCATGAAGATGAAATGACATCACATGGGGCCCTGATGGGCATTAAGAAGGATTATTTGAGGAAAAACGACATACCACACTCGAGCCGTGACGTGCTTGCATCTTTATGCAGGCTGTGGTGGCCCAGCGTGGCTCGCCTCATCACACAGGAAATTATGCGCATCCAATGTGGCGGGAGCTCTCCTGAGCTTTCCCTCCACACACTCCATCTGTGTCTGTTGCTATGACCACTGTCTTCTCAGACCTGGTAGCCATCTCACACTTTTTTTTCCGTCTTTCTCTGCTCTGATCCATAAGTAATCACAAGTTATGATGGCCTAATTTGTTGGCTACTGCTTGAAATATAGATGAACATAGGAGCTATTTTGTTGAACTTGTTCTGGCTATGTTGACAATATACCATCAAATGACTCATACAATGATGTTGTGTGACAAGCCTCATCCATGTTATCAGTACATTGCAGTAGCTTCCTTTGAACATCATGTTTTACCATGAGGTAAACATTGACCACAATCATGTGCAATTTCATGTTACAGAAAAAGCATGGCAATGATAGGAATGATATAGTGCTCAGTCTGGATTGAAATATGACAACCGAATTCCAGTTTTGATGAAATAAAGAGACATAGGCAGGTATTAAAGGAATATGTGACCAATAGAGTTGTTACAGTGAAGCATTCAAGTCATGACTTAACTGTGTTTCAATGTCTTTCTCTTATCTCTTTTCAGATACATGCCTGTATCCACTAGGCATGAATGATAAAACCATCAAGGATGAACAGCTATCTGCAAGCTCTGTGTACATGAATAACACTCTCTCTTTTGGACCCCAGAATGCAAGGTCAGTAAAAGTTGGCAGAGGTTCTCCTATAACTTTTCTCATGTGATACACATTTATGGTTTATTATAAGGGAGCTCTTTACAGAAATTTCCGCATGCTATGTTTATTGTACAAATATTGTGATAACACTGTTGCAAAGCCTTGGTGTATTGTAGGTTTGGTAAGGAACAATGTGACTCTTCAGGTTTGTTCCAAGTAGTCTATGTATTGTTTTGCAGCAACTTTGTGAAAATAGCTGATCGTGCTTAGAACAAGTACAGTATGTTGATAAGGGACATAGAACTCTGGAATAGGTAGTCAGTTTTGCCTATAGTATAAAGAAAAGAGTTTAGTCAGTAATTTAGTATAGTGATATGTAGGGGAGGGAGAATATAATATTGATATATTTCATGATAGTGGCATGAAAGTTTGGTAGGCCCTATTTTTTTCTCTTCTTTCTTTTTTTTTTCACAATTTGTGGCTCGAAGATTATGGTCAAGCTTCCATCCATATAAGGACAAAAATCATCCAAAATATGTGATCCTGTGACACCAAAGTTCAGATGAATAGTTTGTTTCCTGATCAAGGGAGAATGAATAACCACATTTGCACAATGTGTTATGTGATTCTTTCTAGTAGGCCCCTATAATTTCCGGACCACTGTCATTAATGTGAGGGTCTCTTTTAACCACTTCTATCAAAGCATATGTGCACTTTTAATTTCAACTGCCATTGTACCGTGCATACACTGTACCTGCATCTTTCCACCATGTTTATCACTGCGGCTGATGGCCTGGGTTAGCCCACTCCTAATAGCTGTCACAGACAGCTGAGAAAAGATGGTCTGGAATCTCAGAATTTATGTTTCCCAAGTCTGCATTGCAAACAGAAAAGAGCCCATTATATCTTGATCAGTCTGACAAGACTTTCAAACATTAAAGAAACTGTGTTTAGAAACATGTTTCATGCTACTCTAGTATTTTTTTCTTCACATTAAAGCGAATGTGAATCACATATGTAATCTCTCAAATAATGTTTGACTAGTGGTGGTCAAGAGGTAATTTCTTATTGTCTAGTTGTGGTGGTTCTGATATTGGTAGTTATGATGACAGTAATTATGATAGTGTGAAAATAATAGTCATAGTAGCAGTATTAATAACTATCACAATTATGGTAATGATAATGATGATGGAGATTAATATGATAATCATAATCATCCTTATTATCATCATAAAATGACAGGAAAATAGCAAAAATGATATGCTGGTTTTCTCTGGCACCATATCAGCCTTAGTACAATAGGTACCCACCTCCAACATGTTCAAAAACTGGACAGCACTCTGATTACACTCCTTTTAGTTTGAACCTGATGACCCCTTTTCATTGCTAAGGTGTAATTAGTCATAATATTCCATTCACTCAACATCTGTTTAACGTTTACAAGACCATCAATGAAATCAATAACTTTTCCCTCACCAAACCACCCACTGGAACCTCCCATGTCAGTGCTTGGTGTGTATAAAGTCACAAGTCACTTCTTAATCATCAATGTCATTTACAGTGAGTCAGTGTGTGTCTGTCATATTCCATTAGTACATTTTTTCTCCACAGTAGGGGAATGAGACAATGTCATAGGTAGCTGCTCAGTCACGCCAATGCTCTGATTGAATCAATAATTTCTTAGCTAATCTAGCTGGTGCTGATTTACCACTTAGAAGTGAGGAAACCCCGCAAATTGATGTGGTAATTCGTTGGTGGGAAACGGTGACAAGACTACAGTGTGGAGGGCATGTAGAGCACGCACTGTTGTGTCTGCCCAGCGGCAGGATTGACAGCTGGAAAAACAATCATAGTCCAGGCAGATGTCTGATGAATTATTGCTTTTTTAAGTACCATCAGATTCATGTATACCATTTCACAGCAACATGGACATTTTGATGAGTCTGGGTTTGAGAGTGACAGGAGGGGATGACTGAAGAATGGTGACATATCCTCAGAAGGAAAGCATGTGGTGGTACATTATCTTCTCGAAACATTCTAGCCATATTTCATATAAATACATACATTTGTGTGAGTGTGTTTAATTTATCTTTCTTGTTATATTTGTTCACAATATTGAAAGAGGATTGAACAAATTAGGTTAATAGCATGCATGTTGACATAAAACCCCCTTCCACACAACTGATGACACCCCTTTGAAAAAAAGAACAAAAAAGCCCACAAAGTTCTTCCACATTGACCTGATAACCCACATTGCCAAAAGTATTGGGAAAATGAAATCCATACTCCATGTAAGCTGAGTAAAGGGGTGGTGCTGATTGAGTAAGGACTTCTTCTAGCAGAATGATGTAGAATCATTGGGAAGTCTGACATTTCCCATGAAAGCTAATCCCATGGAGGGAGCCATTGCATTCACACTGGGAAGAATTTGTTCACACTTGATTTTTTTTCTTGTGTCGTCACAAGTCTCCATGTAGAAAGCTGTATTGTAGATGACATCAGCCAAGGAGGTGCACCTCCCTGCATCAACACATCTCTTGTAACAGGTGTGAGGTACTGAACTTACAGGGAACAGATAGGCAGATATTATGGTTCTTTGGTTGAATCAATCTTTTATCCACCGCCCACCAAGATACTTTTAAAAACCATGACTAGTGCAGGCTTGCAAGTATAGAATTGTCCATCAGCAAAATAATATGTGCCCCAACATGCATTACAGTACAAATCCTATTCATAGACTAGGACACTAGTGGATCAAAGTCTGTACCCACTGGATACCATATTTTTCTCTAGATTGGGCTGCTTGCAAGAACCTGTAGTGTACACTTATTCTGAAGTGTTACAGGAATTCCTCAATAATTATTCTTAGTCAGGCCAACCATGGCAATTCATAGTTTCCTCATGATACAGTCCCTTTAGTGTAGAATTGATAGGAAAAGGTAACCGCCAAATCTTCAAAATTTCTGCCACATAGATCAGCAATATACACTATGCCTCATTGTAAGTACAAGTGTACCTTTTCTGAGTCATGAACCCTAATATTTTATGAATTGAAAGCAAGGGGGAAAAAAGGAAGAAGTTTAATATACTAGATGTGTGCAAGGATCAAGACACCCCTAAGACAAGGACTTATAACAACTGTCAAAGCAACAGCCATCATACAGGCGACAGCTGTGAGTACAACACTTTCCTCCACTCATGGAAACTGGGGTAATAATTATATGCAATAGTGATGCATGATGACTAAAGTGAGCCTAATTATAGTCACAACATGTTAAATTTTGTAATGGTTTTAGAGAATTCTTGCCCCTTCATAGAAGTCCAGATAGGACATTAAGAGAGGAAGTCAAATGAAACAATAAAAACCATGGAGCCCTGTTCACCATTTCCTGAAGCATCATCATTACCAGAAATGTCCCTGTTCAGTGATAGATCAGAGAATGAAATCATGCTGGTGTGAACAGCACCACTGGCTATTCATATTGATGTAACAAGAGTCTACTTCACATAAGGAGAGGATTTCCTCACGGATGTGTTGCCTTTTCTTCTACTGTCTAGTACCTATGTCGCAGCTGGTTCCAAAATGTATTTTTAACAGCAAGGAAGGAAAACAAAGTGAAAGTTTTTAATTTGTCCTGATCTTTGATACTTTGATAATGCTAGTTAATGCCAAGGAAGGATGTGAGATGACTCTCAAAATATGGGCATGCTGTAAAAGAAGACCTATTTATTTTTTCATTCATGATCCATGAGTCCAGTGTGTTTGTTAAGAGAATGTAGGCATTTACGCTATGTTTAGGCATGCATTCATGTGAATTGGTAATAACTTTTATTTCAAGCAGCTTGATTTAGATTGATTGATTGTGTTCACTTAGTTTCTTGATGTGCCTTTGCTTTTTACAGTTTGGTCAAGTTATACATTTTGTGGGATCAATGTGCATTTGTTGGATTTGATAGTGGGCCACCTGGCATTTCCGCTTTTTCTACCCGATTTTTTAAATATTTCATGATTTCCCTTCCTAGAGCAAGATAAATGTAATCGACATTTGGATAAATTTTATCCCATAAATGAAAATGAGAATAAAAAGGGGTTATTGTATAATTAGTATAAATTTTTTGTCAAACTAAAATGCCAGTGTCAATCCCCTCCAAAGCCTTAAAAAAAAAAAAAAAATGTATCATGTACTAGATGTACTAGTATTGGACAGATTTGTTTATGTTTTTAAGACATGTCTTTGTGAGGGCATATTGATATGATTATTACAGTTAGCTGCAAAGATATGGGACACCGTGCAGAGAAGGCATCAGATCTGTCTGTGTATCATTCTCCATGTGTCTCGGTTTGATAAGATTCAGTCAAGGTTGATACACAGGTAGAATGCATCATGACATTTAAATGATTTTGGCAAATGTGTGATGTGTATATATCTAAACCTGTATCGATAGATAAAGTATGATACATAGAGGCATATTTGGTAATGTTATTTGGGAAGGCCAGTTTTTCTTGTTAGAGAGTTAAACAAAAATTTGTCATGAGCATTTTCTCTTGTAATTACTATTATGTACACTTAATAACTATTAATTTAAAATGGAACTTTTACAGGGTGCATGATTCTACACAAAACTGGCTGTAAGTATTGATGGATGCACTATTGGATCAAATATGACTCATATTTGTATTTTGTTTTGTTTTGTTTGTTTCTTTTCATCTTTCCAGACTTCACTTAAATGAAGGAGCTGGTGCATGGTGTCCAGTCAGTGCCAAGCCAGAAGCCGCTGGCCCCTATGAATATCTCCAGGTAGACTTGCTCAATCTCACTGTTGTGTCGGCCATTTCCATCCAGGGCCGATGGGACACAGACTATGGCATGGAGTATACCCAGTTCTTCCGCATCGAGCTTTCGCGGGATGGCGGCCGCTCATGGCGCCGCTACGTGCAGAGGAATGGAGAGGAGGTGAGCTCTAACCTTCATGAAGAGATAGAACATGCCATGTAATGCAGTCCATTTCATGCCAAGACTCCAAGGTTTTCCTTGATGTAACCAATTGTTTATAAGAACAGCATATTGATAATGAAACATTCAGTGTATTGTAATTACTGCTTATAAAAACATACACACACATGCAATCAGGTGATATGTAGCCCCATTGGAGGATCTTAATAAAGCACCTTATTTTTTTCCCCCTTAGGATTGCAGGGAAAAACTAAAACTCAATCTTCTTTTTTTTCCTCAGAACTTATACCTTTTACTTGTTTATGGCTTGTTTAAATTAGCAAAATTCTTAACATCTCATCAGTGAAGTCAAAACAAGGGACGGTACCCTCCTAAATCATAAAACTGGTATTAATATCAATCTGTAGTTTTAGGAAAAATTTGTTAATTTAGGAATACCTTGCTTGTTGCTATCATCATGGGTTGATCATTATCAAAGGGAGTATTTGTAATCAAGGCAGAAAAGATGTACATTCACACCAACATGTCTCTTGTTTGCCAATACTAGGAGATCCAAGGGAACAGGGACACCAATACAGCGATGACCCGACACATCAGCCCCCTAATCATTGCACAGGTGCTCAGGATTGTACCTGTTGTCAGGGTAACAAGCTCCGTCTGTATGAGGATAGAACTCTATGGTTGCAAGTGGCTGGGTAAGTATTGCAAGCGTTCAATTCTTTGCATAGTAAACACATTGTCTTGATAGTCAGTCTGCCATATATGTAAATACACATTCCCTTTTTTTAGCTCACCTGAGCCGAAGGCTCAAGTGAGCTATTGCGATCGCTCTTCGTCCGGTGTGCGTCGTGCGTCGTGCGTCGTCCGTCGTGTGTAAACTTTTTACATTTTCATCTTCTTCTTGAGAACCCCATGACCGATTTTCACCAAACTTGGCAGGTAGCATCCCTAGGGGGATAGGATCTCAATTTGTTCAAATGGGCACCATGGCCCACCTGGGGGGCCCCAGGGGGGCCCAAACACCCTAAAATTAACGAATCTTTAAAAATCTTCTTCTCTAGAACCAGAAGTGATAGGGCTTAATTGATACTATGAGTAAGTACATTGATGACTGTAGTTTCAAGTTTGTTCATGGGGGAATCAGGGGTCCCCCCCTTGGGACCAAAGGGAGGGGGGTGGGGAAGGGTCCTAATGGAGCCTAAATTGTACATTTTCATCTTCACTTTGAGATCGCCATGTCTGATTTTCACCAAACTTGGTAGGTAGCATCCCTAGGGGGATAGGATCTCAATTTGTTCAAATGGGCACCATTTCCCACCTGGGGGGTCCCTAGGGGGCCCAAACCCCCTAAAATTAAGGAACCTTTAAAAATCTTCTCTAGAACCAGAAGTGATAAGGCTTAGATGATACTATGAGTTAGTACATTGATGACTGTAATTTCAAGTTTGTTCATGGGGTTGGCGGAATCAGGGGTGCCCCCCCCCCCTTAGGACCCAGGAGAGGGATGGGGAGAAGTCCTACAGTTGTAATGGAGCCTGAATTATACATGTTCATCTTCTTCTTGAAAACCTCATGATGAATTTTGACCAAACTTAGCAGGTAGCATCCCTAGGGGGATAGAATCTCAATTCCTTCAAATGGGCACCATGCCCCTCTTCGGTTTGTACATTGATGACTTTAGTTCCAAGTTTGTTAAGTGCAGATCCAGGGCAGCCTGCCCCCCCCCCCCCCCCCCCCCCCCCCCCCCCCCCCCCCCCCCCGAGTTGAGGGGAGAAGGATCCATATGCAGACCTAAAGTTTCCAATGTTCTCAGGTAAGAGTGTGCAAGAATGCATGGAAGGTGAAATTGCGATACTCAGGTGAGCGCGTGAACCTCGGGTCTCTTGTTTGAAGTAGAGACACTCCAACACATACGTATCCTGCTTTCATCTCACTGGATTCAAGTCAGCTCAGTCTAGTAATAGGACCCCTAGGTAATTGCAGTGTAACACCTTTTCCATTGGGGATTACATTTCCAAAGTAGCATTTCTCATTAACTTTATTGAATCAGACTGGGAAAGGTCTCCAGTTCACCTGAGTGAATACACCAAAGGAAAATGAATGTCACAGATGCTGTCAATGGAAAACAGAACAAAACAAAAAACAACAAAAACATGAAAACCCAAATGCAAAGCATACTGTTTTTCACATTGCAAAGGTGTTGGTCTCGTGATACAAATTCAAGCTAGGACTGTGTGTGTCTTCATGTCTTCTCTCATAGTTCTGTACATAAAACAAATAAGAAACTCACTGTGGCCTTCCATTACAGAGGGATGATTGACTCCACTGACTTCACCTGTCTTTGTTGCCTAGCAACCAATGCAATGCCAGTCTGCTTCTGGTATTTCTACTCATGTGCCAGAAAGGATGAAAGCTGCCTATGGGCAGAGTTAGAGACTTTATGTAGTGCCCTTGAAATAGGCCTCTGAGCTAGATGTAGCTCATTTATTTTAAGGTCAAATTAAATCTGAGAGTCATCTTGAGAAGCTCTGTGTGTATGTTTCATATTTTAGGTAAACATTGAACCTTCAACTTATGTTGTCTGTATAGGAGTTGGTTAGATAGGTCCCTTCACTGCCTCTCTGAAATGGCTAGAATTAATCAATTGCCCCTTTTATGGTAGGTCTCACCGTCACACATGAGAAGGGCTACTGAAGTATGGCAAGGTTCTAGATACACAGCAGCTCATTGCTTTGGCAATGTGCCCAGTGTGCAACATTTGTACTCTCAGTGCAACAGACCTCTTTATTTTCCCCACCCAGAGACTGATTGGCTAGAGTTCCCTTGTGGGAACCTTGCTGAGAGCATGAAGAAATAAGAGTGACTTTGCGAATGTGTTAGGGCTTTGTCAACAGAACTGGAAATTGGAAAATTTTAGGTGAAGAGAAGAACAGATAAGGATGTAGATGTACATGAGTGTGTGTGAGAGAGTGTCATTGTCGAGGAGGAGGCAAAGAAAAAGGGGGGGGGGAACATGATGCTGTGAGAAAGGAGGAAAATAGACTTTGAAAAGCTGAGAAGGGAATTTGATCTTTTTGAAAGCTGTAGTAGAAAGCCCTTCTGTGCATTCACCAGGTTAATGGGGCAAATATCCTTAGAGAAAAAGAAGCTCATTGTCGGAAACTACCATTTATCAAATAATGATGAACTTTTAAGTGGGGTTGAAAAAAAAAGCAACAACAACAGATGCCAAATCAGCATGAATGAGGAGAGATGATGTGGGTTTCTGTTTGAGAATTATTTGCCTTGCCTGAAAATTTGCTTGTGCTTAAAATCCTGATTTTTGTGTTTGAGCATACTTTCTGAGCAACACTGCCACAATTCTGATTTTCCTTCACTGTAACATTAACTACTTAAAGAGAGGCTGACAAAATTTGTCTGTAAAGAGATAATGAACTCAAAACAAACTGGGTTGTCATCTTTCATAACTGGAGTGATGGTGTAAACTATGGCAGTCACTGAAGTTATAGTAGCAAGAAAATAACACTGGCAAGAGTTTAATTATATCAGTTGGTGATGCAGTTCATGAGACAGAGCAAGAAATGGTGGGAAATGGGTCGGAGAATTTCTCACAGCAGTGCAGAATACCAGTGACTGTGTTTGTACAGCTTGAAGCATTACCCGACAATAACAAAAAAGTGCAAGAGTGAGAAAAAATTGTTATGTCTCTGGATGATATGGGATCAGATTTCATCTCCTTGGAGACTGAAATTGAACTGACCTTTCCTGACCTCCAGCAAAGTTGGATTTTTTTTTTCCTTTGTTGTGCAGGGAATAGGCATGTTTGGAATGTGGGCACATACAATGTAGTAAAGGCAGAAGTGGCTAAATTTCTTTCTTTTTCTTGCTTCCATGTCTCTCTTAAGAAGCCATCTTGACTTGATCTGATTTAGACTCTTATGCTCACCTTGCCTCTCTCTCTCTCCCCCTCTCTACAATGTACAGTATATGTGTGATGAATGGATCAATTTGTATACTAAACAAATGTAAAAAGAACTCTCCCTCTTCTCCCTTCTCTCCTTTTTTTTTTTTCTCTCCCTCTCTTTCTCTCTCTCTCTTCTTCATTAAGCAGCCACTATTCTGGAGTGTAATCAGCCTGGGGCTGTTTTGGGGGTAGCAATTATTTATAGACAAGGGCTAAATGTGCCATTAGTATTTGAATTGTTCCATCTCAAGCCAGTTGACAGACTTTGTCATGAATAATCCATGCTTCTCTACATGATGATATCTGGCTCCAGCTAGATAAACCTTCTCCACTGTCCAAGCCTACAGAGTGTTGCCTTCTCTGTGTCCATCACTCAAGTTATGCTAGATGTATATCACCATCTCAATGTTTTCATTCCAGTATGGTGCAGATATATTCCCCCTTCCTTTCCCCCTTAACCATTCTCTCACCATTTATGTCATATGCCTACTCTGTAAAGTCAGATCCTTTATGATGGGGGTATAAGTGTTGACATACAAGATGTAATCAACAAGTGTTCCACATATTGATAAGAACAGATGCAAAAATTTGGCTAATGCATTTCTTGATTATAAATAAAGAGTTGTATGTCTATGTATAAAATTGTATATGTGTGTGTGTATGTAGAGAGGGAGAGAGATAATGTGTAAAAATTTTCCTCTCCCTCACTATATATCTCTCCTGCCACGTTTTTAGGGCCTATACTTATGATGGATGATTTGATTTTGAATCATGTTTAATCCAGCAAAGAATGGTTTTAAATCCAAAATGAAAGGTACCCGGCAATTTCATTTCACATCATTCTTTAAAAGCTTGCTCATAATGATCTTACCAAAGGCAGTTAAGAGCGTATACAGACAAATGGTTTTGTTTGTTCAGTTGAGTGTGACCAGAACCCTATTCATGATGTGAAATGTTTTTTAAGTTGTTTTATGGGTAGTCCAGTCTTGCTTCTTGTGTGTCACTGTGAGGATTCCTACTTTAATTTCTCCACAGACCATTTGAAGTCATACTCCATGCCTGTTGGGGACACACGAGGAGAATATGTGTTTTGAGGACCACTCATATGATGGCTATACGTATGAAGGGAAGATGATGAATGGGCTTGGTCAGCTGACTGATGGCATGTTTGGTCACAGCAACTACAGGCTCAGCCCCCTTAATGTCCCCCAGGGGTAAGGCTTCATTCATTCTAACAGACTTTTCATTACTTTATCACCAGGGCAGTGATTCAAGTGACTGTGTGCGGGATAAAGCAAATGTATGTTGTGCGCAAAATGAGTATTATGTCAAGTTGAAATATTCACCAACAAAGTGATTTACAGGGTCTTGATGTTCAAACATATCCAATCCAGTATCTAACTTTAACAAGTGTCAGTCTGAAAATGATGTTACAGTATCAACTTCAGCATCACTTGCTGTTGAATAATAGTTATGTTGAATCTGTATATTGTGTTTGAAAAGCTATATTCAGTACAGAAATAAGATCAGCTGATGTTTGTTTGGCTAGATTTAAACATCCACTTCAAGATGAATGCGTGTAATGAGCACCAATTCACAAGCTTGTTATCTATCATAATTCCATGGTCTGTTTAAGAGTGTTGATGATGCACAAGAAAAGTGTAAAAAGATTGCCTAATACAGACGTAGGATATTGTATGAACAATAAAAGCATCATGTCTCACACTGAAAACAGTGTGAGACATATTGCCCTCTTGATAAACCTGTACCATAGAGAGTGGGACTGAGTCTGTGTGAATCTCCTATATAAACACAGTATTTGTATGATCATCCTTATACTCATCAGTGTTGTTTTATCTGTTTGATTATCCTCAACAGGTATGAATGGATAGGATGGCGCAACGCAACCCATAGTAACCCAGAAATCGTCTTTGAGTTTGACTCCCTGCGCAACTTCACCAGCCTTGGATTCTACGTCAACAACTACTTTTCCAACAACGTAGAAATCTTCCAGGGAGTAGAGGTCTACTTTGGTATCTTCCGTGATCAGTACTCACCGCGTTCTGTCTACAAGACCATTAGACAGGACAGAGACCATCAGGATGCGCGATGGATCACGATTCACCTGGCCAACCGTGTGGCTCAGTGGCTGAAGGTCAAACTCTACCACCGTGGCCGATGGATTCTCATCAGTGAGGTCTCCTTTGAATCAGGTATGTGAAGTTTTTGTCACCTAGCTTACTGCTGTTTGTATTCCTTAAACATTCAGTCATTCATATTACCTGTACTTTGTTTTGTTTATTTACTTATTTCCTGTTTTCTTGAAGCCATCACAGCACCACAGTATTCAGGGTATACTGGTGTCATGCCCCTCCCCCCCCCCCCCCCCAAAAAAAAAAAAAGACCCAAAAACATTTTTGTACTTTGTTTAGATGTACATTAAGCTAGTTTTTCACTCAGTGCAGTAGGCTGAAAGATGCTATGACCATAGTACTCTGTTTTGCACTTGTAGTCAGGCTGTGACAGTGCCAAATTTGAGTAGTATTTGATGGTCTTCATCTTGTTTTCAGATATCAGTCATGAGAAAATGACTTCACAATTTTGTCTTTCTGTAAATGCAGAATTAATGTCTGCAATAAATGTCACAAATCATCAAGTTATCAGTAAAATCCAAGATTACTGTGGTGATGGACATTTTCATGCAATTAACATCTCACCCTAGGTCACTAAATACCACTGGTCTACAATATGTAAATTTTGTATGTATTTCTATACACATTTAAATGTCTCCCTGAAATATGTTAATTTCATGCAAGTTCAGTTATGTACAAAATGTACCAAAAAAAAAAAAAGAAGAATATATATACATATATATAGTTGTATATGATAGCAAAACAAAAAAACAAAAAACAAAACCACCCAAGAAAGTGCAACCACTTTAAAAGGGGGTTGAATGTATCCAGTAATTTATCCAGTTCCAGGAAAAGAATTAAATTGATGTTGCTGTCAACGGAACCTATGAATTGACAAATACGTACCCAGTACCATGTGACTCCCAAGTGATGTAATGATTGACATATGGTATTTTCTGTTAACCTTGAGGATAGTACCTCCATGATCATGATTCAAGCAGTGCTACTACAGTATTCAATATCTATTTACTTTCTTTGTGACTTTCTCAATACAACAAAAAAAGTGTATTCAGGTCAAGGACACATGCAAGGTGATTACTACTGCTGTTAAAAGGGATATGGGCAGCCAAGATTGCCCTGCATTATTTCATCAGTGAATTATGCTCTTGCCATGTTCATTGCACATTTAAAACCATCCATATTTCCCTATATTATTGAAATCTAGCACTTCATGCACTAACAGTCTATCACTGTGGTTTGAAAGTTACACAGGGAACATACAGTATTATGGGGAAATAAACTCATGTTTCTTCATCATTTGCCTTAAACTTTTTTTTTTTTAGAATTATTCCAGACAGTGTATGGTCCAAAGCTCTAGACTGCACTGAGCAGTCTAGAGCTTCAAACTATTTCATTCAATGAGATATGTAGCAGGATTGACTGTCTATCAAACCTTTGTAGGTGAAAGTTCCCTATTTTGTATTCACAGTGGAAGCATAACTCTAGATTACAATGAAGCTATGTAGTGTTAACAATATACTATGTGGTAAACCTTCAGAAATTGTGGTGTGATTATTTTGTAGAATTGCTTTACAAAATTCAGTACTGTTCACCAAGTAGAGGATATAGTTTATGGTGTTCTATTTTTGTGAATTTTGCAGGTCAACTGGTATTTGCAGAGTTAACAACTCACAAAAAATATTGCTTCTTGTAACACAAATACAGTTTTATATCATATCTAAGATGGAATGTCGCTAATTTTCTCTCTTGAAAAGTAATGGCGCTTCCTTCCTATTCCATCAATATGGTCCTAGATTGCAAATTCAATCACTTGTGAAATTGTTTTACAAGTTTCAATTAAAATATACCCATAGTGATATATGAAATGCAAAAATTGAAGCCAGAATTCAGATAGAGTTCTTGACTCTCAACTACTTGCTGTGAAATATTACATAATATTATAATGATAATCAAGTGTGTTAAAAGGAACATTTTGTGTCATTAAAATAGAAGAAAATTGAAGCTTGTTAATGTAATTGTTGTATGCTGTAGTCATGATAAACTATACACTGTATGGGCTTGTCTTACTTTTGCTTCTTATAACATCAATATCTTGGCAAATGTCAGTCTAACAACCACATCAGTGTATACTGCATATAAACCAGATGTATGCACACCTGGTAATCTAATATGGTGCTGATTCAATTCATGCAGTACGGTATGAGTATGAAACATAAACAGTATCAATTGCAGAGCATGACAGACGATAATAGACCAGGGTTGTATCGGTATGCCTGTGAGCAGGTCTTGAGAGAGAGGGCAGAAAATCAATACTCCCTGTCTGCCCTCGGTGTGTTTACATTATCTGTTTTAGCTGACTTTAATACACTGTCAGGTAGCATTGAGTACATTATGTGTTCTTGATCTTTGGCTTCCCTAGTCTTGCGTATTTTCCGTTTCGTGAAATACATGGAAACTATTCTTTTAAAATGGAAAAATCAAAAGTAAAGGATACTAGAGTCATAACTAGAAGTACTGTTCAAACTCTAATTAAAATGGTGACTTTGTGGGATTGTTTCAAAGTGGTAGGTTTTTTATTTATAAAATTGTTTTAATTGAGCCTTTGTCTGGAGGCATTATAATATGATTGGAGCTTGCATTTAGTCACAGGTAGAAGCTTGCACATGTGCAGTTGCCTGGTTATCACTTTAGACTGCATAAGGATGTTTGTTTTACATTACTTCACATACTTTGTATGCTGTGGATAACTCTTGATTCTGACCCACTGCTTGTTCTGTTCACATTTGCATGTTTTTCTTTGTTACAATATATTTCATCAGTAGACATATTTAACATATTTTACGATATGCTTGCATTGATGCTTACACTTATTATTTTGTTTTCTCTCCCCATAATCAATTCAGTGCTTTTGCATTTCATGATATATAAATGTAGTTTATAATGCTTGGTGAATTCATAGTTGCCATTGATGAATGAACCTCAATCTATACCTACAATGTATGCTGGCATTTGTACAATAAGGGTTTCAGCAACGATAGTTGCGACGAGCTGTTTTACAGCATACACGTGTGTGATAATGATAAGAATTTTAAAAAGTTGTCAGACAGGCCTTTCTGAAGGCACATATGTGACCGTGCACCTCAAAACGAACATAAAGTCGCACACACTGATTTTGCGTGAGGACTGAAAATAAGTGAAATGGGTCAACCTAGCCTAACTTGACTTTTTCATATTTTCTGAAAGAGCGGGTCTTCTTTTACATTATGCTAAAATTTGGTATCATAAAACAGGCAGGAAAGTGTGTTTTTTTAGCAGTTTATCTCGAACATTTTTGGTAGAATAGTGTGATTAGGTGTGTCTTTAGAATCCCTTTTTCATTTCTGAAAAAGCTTGCTGACACTCTTCCCTTTCAACTCTAATAACTTTTGAAAGGATAGTGCTACTGCTTTGAAAGTTGGCATTAATTATGGACAGAATGTGTTAATGAGGCATCTCTAATTTCAGTTTGATCTGATAATGCTTTCATTGTTGTTACTCTGGTGGTTTACTTCCTGTTTTTTGTCCCATTCATCGCACAGCCAGCACGGTTTGGTAAAGATTAAGCGCTTGAATAGACACTGTACTTCAGAGCCTCTTTTCTCAGTTCACACTTTTCCTCAGTTTGTGCTTTCTTTTTAATATTTAGATAGGTTAGGAGAGTCCATTTGATTTGAGTTATACATCATTTTCAAGCTTAAAGTCTGCTCTTTCAGAATATGGTCTTCACTAGAAATTCATGTCTGGCGGCTTTTTGTTTGTTTTGAGGTGCAGGGTCACATATATGAGAGAAGAGTGCCGACAAAGTTGATTTCTCGTGAAAAACATCTCTCTTAATACAGGAATTCATCAACAGCATCAAGCTTTTTTATAGTTTTTCATTTTGTTTTTCACCAAAGATTTTTTTTTCAAGAGTGTAATTTTAAACTTGTATGAACTATAGCATTCAGACATTTTAAAAAAAATCTAATGTACAGTATCAAAGGCATCTGCAAAGAGAAATTACCTTTGAGTGCTAAAAGCAAGTTTATGCATTCATCAGGTATAATGGGTTAGGACAGAATTTTAATTTGTGTCTGATTTTGTGTGCCACTCAAAGAGAATGTTGATGCATATTCCTTGTAACGTGTTTGCCACCACTTATAATTGACTCACTGACAGAAGACATCCCCGACAACTTTGACACTAGTACAGCTGGGTATGACACTCCTGTAGTAGAACCGCCATCCTCAGGTTTGTGCCTACCTACAATAACTGCTTCTTTAGACAATTTGGGGTGCTACATCATCAGTGTGTTCAGGTCAAGATCCCCATGATGTGTCTGTAGTTTGCTGAGCACCATCACACATCATGCAGGCATCTTGCAGAAGTGTCACCAAAGTGTTATCACACAGTGGAAACATTTTTTTTTTTAATTCTCAAAATATATCTAACATGATATGTAGGGAGAGATTCTCCTTTCTGGCTACTTAATGTCCAAAAATTAGACATCATCAGAATGATAACTTTGTTAATGCACACAACATGACTTGTCCTCCTTCATTTGTGGGAAATAGAATGAGATGAAGTAGCACCCTTCAGTTTGTTCATTTATTCAATGGTAGTTATTCTTTTGTTCCTAACATTTCATATTTTAACAGGATTGGTTTGTGTTTGTGGAATTGTAGGTATTCTGTACAAAGTCACATGCAATGGCAAGAAATTTCTTGACTATCCTTTTCTCCATGCTCATAAATGGTGATTTCCTGGACCATGTTAGTTTTAAAGGTGGTTGTCATGTACATATCTGAATGAAATTTCGTATTTGTAATTTTAAACAGGAATATAAGGATGAAAAAATTTACAGATCATGATTTCAGTTTGGAAGTAAAGGAGCAAGCTCAAAATCTAAAATTTGAGGATTTGAGAAGTATTTAAAGAAACTGAACCTTGCTTTGTTGAAGGTTGTAATACATTGATGATTTACCTGATGCAATAATAGGTCTGGTAGAGGCCAATTATCAAATCATTCAAACATTTCTTAGCTTGCAAAGAATGAAGAAATTCATTAAGTAATTTCATTAGATCTGATTCAATCATTTATTTTGACCGTCTATGATTTGAATGATTTTGCCTAATATCACATCTCAATATCACATGTTGAGGTTTAATTATTATCAATATTTTCTGAGATTATACATGACTATAAATCAATTCAAGGGTAATTCAATGAAATTTAGTTGAATGTGGTAATAAGTTAAAATGGAATATGGGCTGTCAGTTAAATGAATTAGGATTTGCTTGCCAGGGTTGTGATGAAGCATTGATATGAAACATGACAAGCTTGACTTGCTTTGATAGTGACATAATCTGTCTTGCTCTAAAGGATATGAATAGGATAAGTGTACCTTTTGTTATTCTTCCTTAAAAGATATCAAAAGTGGTAAAATATGATATCGGGGTCTACCATCTGTGATTATATACCATCTATAAAGTGATAAAAATTTGTATATGCGAAGATCTTTTACTGAATGTGCATCCCACAGTGCTTGTTAGTGCATTCTATCATCTCCATGATTTGCTGGCATGTTTTGCATCTTGTGTTCTGCTATAATTTTGTTTGTTATCCATTTATGTCTTTCCCACAAAATCCTCCCAACTGAATTGTCATTTGGTAGTCCATACACTGTATTTATGTCTCCTATTAACTGTTGTAACCAATTGCAGCAAAGTCCACACCTTTTCCCTGTCTGTTTTGTTAGTTTTATCCAGTCATTTGTCAACCTGTCCCCATAATGTCCTATATTCCAACAAAGATGTACATGCCATTGTAGTTTACTCTCTTCATGTGTGTGTGTGAGAAATGATGATCGTCATCCCATGTTATGTGTTTGCCATCGCTTATACTTGACTCACTGGCAGAAACCATCCCCGACAACTTTGACAGTAGTACAACTGGGCATGAAACTCCCGTACGATCTTCAGGTTTGTTTTTGTCAACATATAGTAACTGTTCGGGTGAAAGTTTCTGCTATAGCTAATAATCACATCCCCTTCTCAGAAGTGGTCTCAAAGAGCTTTTATTTACATCGCTACTAACTCCTTCACTCAAACAAACTACTTGTCTCTATTTCAAAAACATAATAAAGAAATGACAGGTATGATTGTCATATTTTAGAAAATGCACAAAAGAACATACAGATTTAAACATAACTAGGCCTCTTGCTCATCAAAACATATTTACTAATGATATGCTTACAAGTTCCCACACCTATTGAGCTAAACTAAATAGATGCTATTTAGTCTAGCAGCCAGAAAGGGTCCCCGTGCACCCCCCTTAAAACAAAATTCTACGATATGTTCGGAGATCGTCAGAACCTGTATTTTCCGAATCCGGTTGTCGCCAGCGGAAAAAAAGGTTGCGCGCGCGTCTAATTTGCATATTTCTAAGATGGGCGCCGCCCGTTGCTAGGAGACGGATTATTTTTGAATAACTTTAGTTAGGAATAACAAATTACCATAAAAATGGTATCATTTTGAAGAGAATTAAATTTCTTACAAGCTGATACCCCATTTGATGGGATAGATAGATGTTGTCATGAAATATTAAGGAAGGAATTATGTTTTTTAGCATTTTTCTAAAAAGATAGGGAATTTGGTTATAATGTTCTTTTCCATACATTTAATATGCATTTACAAATAACATTTGAATTTTCCTATAATTATCCCCAAAACATAGCTATTATCATGTGAAAACGGCTTTCCAATACATCAATTCCTTTAAAAGTTACACGACATTAAAGGGGATATGGTTCAATAGGTTTTACAGCAATATTGAAGGGTTACAATGTCTCCGCGCGCAATTGCGTAGGTTCTGTATGTGGGGTTTGTTGTAGATCACTGCTATCTATTGATCAAATCTCATCGAAATCGGCGAAGAAAGAAAGAAAAATTACACTTTCTATTCCTTATATGAAATAAAAATGTTTTTTTTTTCTATTCTGTGTTACCAAACTCAATCCATTCAGCTTCCCATATGAACAGTTTCTTGTCTTTTTGGATTCCCTCCAAGAACGTGAAATTAATCACAACTTATCTGATATTAAAAAGTTAAAGAAAAAAAATTACGTGACAGTTTCCTCTTATTGTAAGATTAAAGTGAAAAAAAAGAAGAATCTTATGCTAAAAGCGCTAAGAAATAAAGAACTTGTTAAATGACCTTTCAGAGTTTAAAATGAAACATGGCTATCTTATTTTTTTATAACAAAATGAAGGGAAGTATCTGTGTAGTTCATGTCGGCCCATACTGGGTTACATCATAAATTCTTCAGAAATGGTCCCCGTGCATCCCCCCCCCCCCCAAAAAAAAATCTACGATAGGTCAAAGGTCAAAGATCAAGTGAAATACATGCTCTCCTATTCATCCAATTAAACCTAGGTCAAGGAAGGTGACCATTCAACACATTTGTGACAAACATGCCATTATAATATTTTGCCAATTTTGTGAAAATGTAATCACACATTGTCCACATGTACTATAGACCTATTAGGAGAATCATGCATTATGGCGGAGGCATACCAGTCGTCATAGCGACATTTCTAGTTTAATATTACAACGAAGATTACGACTTCTATTAGCAGTTGGTAATTAAGTGGTGTACGAAGACTAACTCAAACAATACATCATTATTTGAGTGGCTATAATGTACAATTGATAAAAACCCAATAAATCTGTTTTTTTTTCAGGTTATACAGTGCGTATCAAAAAAGGTAATCCAACTTTGGCGGGCTACTACTTTACAATTGTCAGCTATGGAGAGCTCAATGTTTTAATTCTAATGATATCACAAACCATCGAAAGCTATGCTGCCGGCTGAAAGCAATAACAAATTTACTTATTGTATATTATAGAAAGAATGGCCACGCGAAAGTAACAAGATTAATGCTCTGTTACTGGGAATTTGAAAACAATAATGACATTGTTTCCATTCCTGTTGTGTCGTTGGTTGTTGGCGTGTTTCCTTTCAAAGAGTGAAAGTAGTAGTAGGTTAATAGATGTCGGCGTTAAAGCTTGTACAATATAACAATATTGGTCACAGTTTATTATTCCGAAGGTTCATTTTTTCCCCCAAAGGTTCATTATTCCGGAGATTCGTCATGATATAGATAAACGGGCCCAAATTAGTTATTGCTGAAAGCAATAACACATTTACTTCTTGTATATTATAGAAAGAAAGGCCACGCGAAAGCAACAAGATTAAATGCCCTGTTACTGGGAATTTGAAAACGATAATGCCATTGTTTCCATTCCTGTTGTGTCGTTGGTTGTTGGCGTGTTTCCTTTCAAAGAGTGAAAGTAGTAATATAGTAGGTTAATAGATGTCGGCGTTAAAGCTTGTACAATATAACAATAGTAGTTATAGTTTATTATTCCGAAGGTTCATTTTTTCCCCCAAAGGTTCGTTATTCCGGAGGTTCGTCATGATATAGATAAACGGGCCCCAATTTGTTATTGCTGAAAGCAATAACAAATTTACTTCTTGTATATCATAGAAAGAAAGGCCACGCGAAAGCAACAAGATTAAATGCCCTGTTACTGGGAATTTGAAAACGATAATGACATTGTTTCCATTCAAAATTCAAAATGGTCACCTTCCTTGACCTAGGTCTAATTGGATGAATAGGAGAGCATGTATTTGGGAATTTTAGGACTTTAACTTGACTTTGGCCCTTTCATAAGTTTATGCATTAAGTAATTTTCAAGGTATGGAGAAAAAGTGCAATTTTTGTATTGAGTAGAAAATTGTTACCATTTTCATCTGGCCTTTGACCCTAAAATTCATAAGAGAATCACTGTCAGGCAGAACATGCATAAATATGTACTAAGTTTCAAGATACCATGAGCCACTTCCGAGACATGGAGGAAGAAGCAAGTTCAGCACTTTCTCTTGATCCTTGATCTTTGACCTTTTTGGCAAAAAAAAAAGAAATTTGCCAGAGAATCTCTATTTTGGGTTATACATGCATACACCAAGTTTAAGTCCTGCTGGCATTGCATAAATATGAGGGAAATAGTAAATTTTGAAGTGTTGCCCTTGACCTTTGACCCCATGAACCCCAAATTCCCTAGATAATCACTTCCAGTCAGTACATGCATAATATATACTATGTTCCATGAAGATCTCTCTCTCTCTAGTCACGTAGCATACAAATATGCAGGTGTGGTTCGGATGAGAGAACGCCATTGTCTGCGGTCAGCGGCAGCTCTGGTAGCCTCTGTAATGCTTGCTCCAGTCACCTGTTTGATGTCATCAAGCCAGCTTGCTGCGGGTCTTCCTCTTTTACGTTTTCCCTCAACCATTCCCTGGATGATTGTTTTCTGCAGGCAGTGATGTCTGGTAGCATGGCCAAAATATGTCAATTTTCTGGCCACAATATCAGCCCGTAGTTTCTTTTCCACTCCAAGCTCCTCTAGCACCCATGTATTTGTTCTTCTTTCTTTCCATGGTATCCTCAGTATCCTACGATAGCACCACATCTCAAACGAATCCAGTCTCTTCTTGTCTGCTGACTTCATTGTCCAGGATTCTGAGCCATATGATGCCACGGCAAAGGCTGTAGATCTTAGTAGCCGGACCTTGAGGGAGGAAGGGAGTATAGTTTTCCAGAGCTTTGTCATACTTTGTACCATATTCCGGGCCATTGCTAGTCTTCGTTTAATCTCCTGTGAGCAGTCCCCTTTGGTGTTTATGATGGAACCCAGGAACTCGAAGCTTTCCACCTCTTCAATGGCATCACCATCTAGAGAAAAGACACCATCTGCAAAACTCCGTTCTCCATCTACAACCATGATCTTAGTCTTTCTAGTATGCAGCATTAGCCCCCTCTCTTCACTTGCTATTTTTACTGCTCTGAGTAGATCCATCAATTCTCTTCTGTTGTTACAAACCAGGGTGGTGTCATCCGCATACCTGAGATTTGTTACCCGTTGGCCACCTATTGTCACTCCACCAAGGAAATCTCCCAGGGCATCTCTCATAATCCGTTCAGCATAGATGTTGAAAAGCTGGGGCGATAGTATGCATCCCTGTCTGACACCTCTACCAATCTTGAACCATTCTGTGTCACCCTTGCTTGTTCGTACTGTAGACTCTTGATCTTTATATAGCTTGCTAATGAGCTTCACTATATGGCTAGGAAAACCCATTTCTCTCATAGTGTTCCATAATTTTGCATGACAGACACAATCAAAGGCTTTGCTGTAATCTATAAAGCACAGGTAGAGTGGTACAGAGTGTCCTCGGCAATTCTCAATGACGTTTCTGATGTTGATGATATGGTCTCTCGTGCCTCTTCCTGCTCTAAAACCAGCCTGCTCTTCAGATATCTCATTTTCCATCTGCCGTTTCATTCTGTTGTTGATGATCTTGAGTAGTATTTTGCTGGCATGGCTTATCAAACTAATGGTGCGATGGTTTGAGCACTCCTTTACATTTCCTTTTTTAGGTATCGGGATAAAGACCGCTCTTCCCCAGTCCTCGGGCCATTCTACATTCCTCCAGATTCTGTCACATAGTTTCCACGTGATGTTTATGCCTTCCTCACCAGAGGCTTTCCATAACTCGCCTGGGATATCATCCCAGCCTGGTGATTTCCCGTTCCTAATTTCTCTCATTGCTTGGCGCACTTCCTCCAATAACGGGGGTGGTTCTAACTCTTGTTCCCCTAGGTTGCTGTTGGCAGAGTCTGCCTGGGTCTTCTGCTCGTAGAGCTCCTTGCAGTACTAGGCCCATCTGTTCTTTATGTCTGTGCTCTCTGTTAAGGTGGTACCATTTCTGTCATTGATGACATCTGACCTTGCTGATGGTTTTTGAGTCATTTTCTTTGACCAGAGCATACACCCTCTTAGAATCACTCCCTGCTCTTTCTATCTCCTCACATTTTCTCTCAACGAAGGCACGTTGATCAGCTCTAACTGCTTTTGACACTTCTTTGTGTTGTCTTCGCCACTCAGCCATATCCCCTCTCTTCCTCGCATCCTGTCTCTTGTCAGCAAGTCAGTTCTAATGTTGTTCTGGATAACCATGGTTGCTTCTTCTTCTTCTTCTTTGGGATGACCTCCTTAACTGTGCTTAACACTGCTTCTTTCATTCCTTCCCACAGTTCATTGGGAGACAGCTCTTCATCATCAATCTGAAGAAGTGCCTGAAATCTATTGCTCACACTAACAGTGTACTGTTCCGGTATGTTGTCTACGTCAAACCTTAATGGTGGTGTCTCTTTCTTCTTTACTTTGAGCTTTAGTTTCAGCTGTGCAACCAGAAGCTGGTGGTCACTCCCACAGTCTGCACCTGGTCTTGTCCGAACACTGAGCAGTGAAGAGCGCCATCTTCTTTTAACGAGAATATAGTCAATCCGGTTTCTTACATTGTCCCCTGGGCTCTTCCATGTCCATAGTCTTCGGGGGTGCTGCTGGAAGAAAGTGTTTCCAACAATCAGGTCATTAGCTTGGCAGAAATCTTCCAAACTATCTCCACGTTCATTTCTTTCTCCCAATCCATATTTTCCGACGATCTTAGACTTGGTCACTGATTTGCCAATTTTTGCATTCCAGTCTCCCATTATCACAAGAACATCTTTGTTCGGAATCTTGTCAAGAGTATCTTGGAGCTGATCATAAGTCTTCCATGGCTTCATCAGATGCAGTAGATGTTGGCGCATAGACCTGGATGACGGAGATGTTAAATGGGTGACCTTCCAGTCTGAGAGTAATAATTCTTTTGCTTATTGGGTTGAAACCCAAGAAAGACTTAGCCGAGTTTTTGTCCAGGATG
The DNA here is from genome assembly GCF_040938485.1 of Diadema antillarum. Taxonomy (NCBI): domain Eukaryota; kingdom Metazoa; phylum Echinodermata; class Echinoidea; order Diadematoida; family Diadematidae; genus Diadema; species Diadema antillarum. Next base: position 265,855 of record NW_027270983.1, read on the forward strand.
AAGCCTACTCCGTGTTCCCTCTTTCCGCCGTCTTTGCCTGAATACACAACTGTGTAGCCATCTTCGGTAGTGAAACGACCTTGGTTGAGCCACCAAGTCTCTGAAATACCAAGCACACTGATATTTTGTTCTCCCATTCGGGTTATGATGATCTCCATCTTGTCAGCATTCATTCCTTGAACATTCCATGTCCCTATAATTCTAGGTTTTCTCAGGTTTGTGCTGCTCCTTTCATGCACAGGATTATCGGCAGTATATTCTGCGTCCTTACAGCTGTGCCTAGTCGGTGCAACACGCTCCTCTTCCCCAGTAGCCATTGACGCATCATCTGGCCTGCGGGTCCCACCATCAGATGCCGGTTTTCCACAATGTTTACGAACTCTCATAAGAACTATTGTGGCCAAGAAAATGCAGTGGGTGGCCGGGTCCTTCTGCATTGCTGGATGGCCATCGTTGACTCTCCAGAGTCGATGCCCTTGAGATAGATCTTGTTTTTAGTTCCACCAGGGTGTCCAGCCACCCTCCTCACCATTCTCCAGTTGGAGACTGGTGGGTTTGCCGGTTTAGTCGCCGACAATCCGACCCTGAAACAGGTTGTACTGGGCTACAGGGTACCAGTAGCAGATCATCCTGACCTGACATGAAGATACCTTGAACAATATCCAAGATACAGAGAAAAAAAGTAAAATTTTAACATTTTCACTTGACCTTTTCACATTTGACCTTAACCTTATGACCCCAAACTTTTACCAGTGAATTTTAATTGGGTAATACCTGTATACACTAAGTTTCAAGAAAATATCTTTAGGCATTGCAGAGATATGAGGGAAATAGTGAAATTTTAAGCATTTGACCTCGACCTTTTGACTTTTGACCTTGAGCATGTGCACCCAAAAGTTGATAGGCAGAATTTCACCCCCAATACACATACATGCCAAATTTCAGGGTTTTTTTTTTTTTTTTTTTTTTTGTTACGCTGTCCACAAAATTCATTACGGACGGAGAGAAGGACGGACGGAAGGACGGACAACCCGAAAACATAATGCCTCCGGCACCACTTCTTGGCGGAGGCATACAAAAGAATCTAGATTACATAGGTGAAGTAATCTTGGAAGATATGTAAATATTGATATGTACGGTATTGAAACTGTCGTGTTGATTATCCTTATGGTACGTTACCACTCTCGTGGCATTCACTAAGCTGGGTCCACTTTCTCGATTCGCCCGAAATCGTGGTCTTACTCGCGGACTAATCGTGCTGATCATCAGATAATCAAATCTTGATGTCAGTCAAAGACATTGTGTTGATCGTAGTAATTTTTCAAACAGTCCAATAATTCTTCTACGATCAACACGATTACCACCATAGACCTCAAGATGTGATAAGCCATGATAAGATCACCACGGTCACTCGTAGACTAAGAATCGATTTGAGGTAGATAGTATACATGTATTAGCATATCGAGACTCGCGACAATGGCAACCTAGTGAAAGTGTTTAACGTGCAATGTCAATAATCTTTTGGGTATCGATCATGCACATTTATAGTTACTCTATCTAAAAAGGACCGGCGGACGAGTGGGGCATGGATATCTGAAAACATTGGATGGTGTATTTAACTCATGCATGAGTTGTTATTCCAGCGGAACTTACATGCGCTCTATAAAGTGGATTGCACGTCAGATGCGCCTATAGCAGATACACTTCAAATCATTTTAGCAAATTTATCTAATTATAATAGATGTCTAATTTCTGTGGAAAACATGAAAATATTGTATTCGTTGTGGTTAAACATTTACACTCTGAATATGTCTAATGTTTAACACATTAGTCATACACAAACATCCTTGAACACAAACACACACAACACAAAAGTATACAAACCTGCATAAATATAAACGTGATATATATATATATATATATATATATATATATATATATATATATATATATATATTTGTATATATATATATATATATATTTATATATTTATATATAGATATAGATATATTATATATACATAGTTATAGTATATACATGCACACATACATACATACACGCATGCATGGTTAATGTTCCCTCAGACATTTCCCTCATGTTTTATAGATCCATGGTCTACTTAACCATAACATTTTTTTTTCTCTCTCTCTCATTTTTGTATAATATTGATTATTAGTCACTCCTAACGGATTCAACAACCAAGTTTACGTTGTATTGCATTTAAATCAACCCATGTAATAAAGTTAAGTGCATGAAATCATTTTTTATAAAAAAAAACAGAATTTGAAAGCGACTGGATTTGACTTGCAACTATTCGTTTTTATCAATGCCATTCCTTGGTATTTGTAATCTATCTATTAGTTTCTTGGCAATAATAAACGTGTGAGCAATATGTTTAAAAACCATCAGGCGAACCACCAAAGAATGAGAACACGTATGTGCGATCTTATCTTAAAAAAATAAATTGATTTCCTGCTAGAGCATGGTGAGAAATATTTCGCTTGTGCGGTATACATGTAACTCTTATTTCGACATCTAATTAAAGCATTCGAGTTTGATGTTCCATGAATGCATTAATGGCGTATTGAATAAATTCACGAAATTCACGACTGAGCTCATTTCCCGTGCATGAATGCCTGTGTGTGATATTGGAGGTGTGAGTATGTGTGTGAAGATGATCAGAAGAATGAGAGTCGATGAAGAGAAGTTTGATTAATATCGATATGTTGGAAACCCCTATCCAGGTAAGCCCGTTTCGGCCGTCATGAAATTACACCTCTCGTAAGGCCTTTATTCTATTTGATGAAAAAAGACGTAAACTAAAAGTGAAGCTGAGTAGATCAAAGGTGATAGCGAATAAAAGATTTAATTTGCTTTCATATTCCACAAGATGTAATGATATTTAATCAATAATTTGAATGTAAGAAGTGATAGGGTCTCATACTTGCAATGATTATTATAGTATTACACGCGTTACGCAAGTGCGGCCGTCGACATTACCCTTAAATTTCTGTATAACCGTATTGAACCTTTTCCCTTTAATGTCGTGTAACTTTTAAAGGAATTGGTGTATTGAATAGCCGCTTTCACATAATAATACTTATTTATGAGGTTTAACTTAAGGAAAATTCCGATGTTATTTGTAAACAGAAATTAAATGTATGGAAAAAACATTACTGAAATCTGTATTTCTTGGGAAAAATGTAAAAAAAAAAATCCTTCCTTAGTATTTCATAACAACAACTATTTATTACATAAAACGGGGTATCAACTTGTAGGAAATCTAATTCTCTTTAATATGATACCATTTTTATGGTAATTTGATATTCTTAACTAAAGTTATTCAAAAATAATCCGTATCCTAGCAACGGGCGGCGGCCATCTTAGAAGTATGCAAATTAGACGCACGCGCAACCCTTTTTCCGCTGGCGACAAGCAGATTCGCAAAATACAGGTTCTGACGATCTTCGAACACATTGTAGATTTTTTTTTGGGGGGGGGGGGTGCACGGGGATCATTTCTGAAGAATAGTAACCCAGTATGGGCCGACATGAACTACACAGATACTTCCCTTCATTTTGTTATGAAAAAGTAAGATAGCCATGTTTCATTTTAAACTCTGAAAGGCCATTTAACAAGTTCTTTATTTCTTAGGGCTTTTAGCATAAGATTCTTCTTTTTTTTCACTTTAATCTTCCAATAAGAGGAAACTGTCACGTCAAATTTTTTTCTTTAACTTTTTAATATCAGATAAGTTGTGATTTTGGAGGGAATCCAAACAGACAAGAAACTGTTCATATGGGAAGCTGAATGGATTGAGTTTGGTAACACAGAATAGAAAAAAAACATTTTTATTTCATATAAGGAATAGAAAGTGTAATTTTTCTTTCTTTCTTCGCCGATTTCGATGAGATTTGATCAATAGATAGCAGTGATCTACAACAAACCCCAGATACAGAACCTACGCAATTACGCGCGGAGACATTATAACCCTTAAAATAATATTGCTGTAAAACCTATTGAACCTTATCCCCTTTAATGTCGTGTAACTTTTAAAGGAATTGGTGTATTGGAAAGCCGTTTTCACATGATAATAGCTATGACTGGGGGATAATTTTAGGAAATTTCAAATGTTATTTGTAAATGCATATTAGATGTATGGAAAAGAACATTATAACCAAATTCCCTATCTTTTTAGAAAAATGCTAAAAAACATAATTCCTTCCTTAATATTTCATGACAACAACTATTTATCCCATCAAATGGGGTATCAGCTTGTAGGAAATTTAATTCTCTTCAAAATGATACCATTTTTATGGTAATTTGTTATTCCTAACTAAAGTTATTCAAAAATAATCCGTCTCCTAGCAACGGGCGGCGGCCATCTTAGAAATATGCAAATAAGACGCGCGCGCAACCTTTTTTTCCGCTGGCGACAACCGGATTCGGAAAATACAGGTTCTGACGATCTTCGAACATATCGTAGAATTTTGTTTTAGGGGGGGTGCACGGGGACCCTTTCTGGCTGCTAGACTAATTGTTGTCATGGATAATTTTCTGATTGTTATAAGCATGGTGGGGTACTCTGTATATATAGTGCATAGTGATTTAATGACAATCATTTTTACATATATTATTCAGGGACCAAGGTGCACTAACAGCATTCTACAGAGAGATTCAGTTGGAATCAGTGTTAAAGAGAGAGCATTTTTGTATGTTGTCTCCCTTCCCACCGCCCACAGAATTATTTAGTTAGCTCAATTTGTGTAAAGCTAAAGAGAAGACCCTTGAAAGACCCTTGCTGTAGTGGCCAGATGTTTGATTTTTTTTTTAAAGTTTCAGAGATTAAGAAATATCAAATCAATTTTGAAATATGATATAGTGTGCATTTTTTTTTCTCACTGATTTATGCACTGCTTAGGCAAAGCTCACTTTGCTCAAATTCATATTATTGCCCAGCATGCGTTGTTACACTCAATCCTTTTTCTTATCTTGGTATAATGAAACAGAAACCAGTATCAGTAAAATAGACAACCCCCCCCCCAAAAAAAAAAAGAAAGAAAGAAAGAAAGAAAGAAAATAGGACATGAAAGAACATCTTCAAATGTTATTTTTGTGTAGAACATGAAAGAACATTATGAAATCACCTCATAGACTTTTTATCAATCTTCCATTGCTAAATGCAAGTGCAAGTTTATGATGGTTGTCATGTTGTAACATGTTGTGTATTGTGTTCATCAGCAAATTTTAACCTTTTTTGCTTTTCCCCCTAACATCATTTGTGAGTGTATTTCATGTTTCCGCCACATCTGGTATTACCACTTGTATACATTTGTTGACTTAACAATTTATCTTGTTGCAGTTTCTGTCCTTAATGAAACTTTCTTTCCCTTATTCATGTGGTAAGTAGAAAAAGAATAATGACTAAAATGCGTTCAGCCGCCCAGTGGTAATTGAAAGAGTTTGGTCATCTCTTGCATAGCCCTTAACAGGGATTTGTAGATGTTTGGTAAGATGTACAGGTGGTTACAAAAAAAGTATGAATGTACTTTTGTGGGCAATGGCTGTAATGTACGGCCTTTCACTAATACGTGTACTCATTTCTCCACAAGTAACCACCAGAACCTATGTTCTACTATTGGTAGGTCCTGCAGATCGCACAACTGTATCCACCACAGATGCTGATCGGTATGTGCCAAAGACAGGCAATGGGACGCAGAAGCCTAACCTCATTAGCTCCACCAAAAAAGGAGCTGGTAAGACCTTCCTGTAAAGGTTTCATCCATTTTACTTTGCTCTGAAGTAGAAAGTCTTATTCATTAGTATATGTTTTTCCTTGTAAATGTTTGCATATAATTGAATGCTAGAATGATACATAATTAAGCTGCAGTAAGCATGAATCCTCTTGATCTTGTATGATTGTCGAGTCGATATGCTTTTGCAGAATGTGCAAAACCTAAAAATGAACAATTACATGTATCGTATTAGAGGAATTCACTGTATCTTGTGATGAGGACCCTTAGGTTGTCATCGTGACAGTGACATCCCCAAAGAGGTATCAATGTTTTCCTTTGACTCATCAAAGACCAATGTTGTAAACTCAGCCAACCAAATTGAATAACATTTCCACTTTACAGAGTTTCCAAGGGAAGATGTAATACAACACCCTTTCCCCTTTTTGCACGATATCATAACGTCTCAATTCATGCAGTCAATGGGATGCTCTATAGGTCCTTTATGATTTTGTGTTACAATTGTAATATAAAACATTTGTTATGATGTCAAGATTTGACTGATTACTGTGACTACTCTGTGAGTTCATGTTTATATCTATGAATTGCTTAGTTCTTATGAGTTTTAAATCCCTCTGAAACTGAATATTGATGTCAGTTTATGTGAAATTATATTGTGTTACAATTGTAATGTAAAACATTTGTCATGATGTCAAGATTTGACTGATTACTGTGGCTACTCTGTGAGTTCATGTTTATATCTATGAATTGCTTAATTCTTATGAGTTTTAAATCCTCTGAAACTGAACATTGATGTCAACACAAGATTGTAACTTGCTGATGATGATTCTCTCTTTATCACTTTTATTTTCTGCTAGGAGTTGATATCATCCCCAAGACTGGTTCACCCACTGCCACAGTGATTGGAGTTGTGGTAACCATTTTACTCCTCCTTGTGCTGGTCTTTGCTCTCCTCCTCTTCCTCTACCGCCGCAAGTACATCAAGCTCAAGCACCGCCTACCAACAATGGCCTTTGAAGCCAACTGCAATGGGGGTGGTGGCACCATCAACAACTGCAATAGCAACACCATAGCCATGGGCATCACCACAGTGCCAAGCCGACGCTCTAATCCCACCTACCAGATCTCACACCCCGACGATGAGCCCCAATACCATGTCATCGACAACATGATGGTTGAGAGTGATGACGACTTGGATGCTTGTGAGTCTGACTCTCCTCTCTCTGGTCTGGCATACAAATGTAGCTGCTACATAGCCATAATCTACTGAAGCATTCATCATGGTTTTTTTTCACAGCCAGAAAGACTTAAGTAGGGAAGGGGTTTATAGGTGCCCCTTATTTTATCTCAGCCATCAGAAGTCAACTTGTACAAATATTGCACATATCTTTGTTGTTGCTGCTGCTGTTGTTGTTGTTGTTGTTGTTGTTGTTGTTGTTGTTGTTGTTGTTGTTGTTGTTTTGTTAGTCATAAATTGAAAGGTAGTAAAACTGAGTTTACATCATATCAAAATTAGGAGAGAAATACATAAAATTTGTAACAAAAGATAAGTCAACATGTTCAGGTCTTCAGTATTCATCCCATAAGGGTGAAGTGTTATGCCATGCAAATGAAGGAAGAGTGGTATATGATGATATAATTCTGCTTCGTGGCAGAGAAGAGGATATGCCAGTATTACCTTTTCTGTTGTACTTCATGATGCCCTCCACACAGGCTCAGACTCATCCAGAATATATGCAGAGCCAGAGAACCCAACCTGCACATATAGGGACAAACACATGCTGCAGCACTATGCCGAGACAGACCTCATCAACATTCAGGTGAGAAATCAATGAGGACAAACATTCGAACGTATGTCCTATCTGTTTGTGCCTTCCACACACTCAAAATAACCATAGATTTTCACAACAATGTCGCTTTATACATTAGAGGCAAGCATTTACATCAAACACTCCAATGTCTGTAAACTTTGATTTTAGCATGACAGTGTTTTACTGTTTAATGATACTGTCTCATACACTGTACATGACGCGTGCAAGCATTTTATTTTTTTTGTACACTACCACAAAGGGGGCTGAAGGTATTATTTGATACCGTTTATGAGCATTTAACAAGAAACATATTCATTCTAGAGATGCTGTATATATGGAAATGAAAAAAGAAAATAAAATAAAATAGTATTCTCCACATAAACTCACTTGAGAGTTAGGGTTGCTATGATGCATAATATATGAGGGGAGGGTGTGTAGATGTTAATTATTGAGCAAGCACATGATTTTCATGGCATGTTTTATGTAAAATCCAATTGGAAATTTGTGAGGCATCAACATTATCACCTCAGTTGATTTCCATAGGTGATAATAAAACACTTCAAGCCATTAAAATCCCATTGCTTTTTTATGTTGTGTTCAGTTTTAATGAAACTTGTCATTCTGCGTGATTTTAGTTAGTTTATGAAAGTCATAGCCTTCACATGGAGCAGACTCTTACGAGGTCAGGGGAATAGCGTGCACTGTATACAGTAAGATGCATTTAGGAATTAGATTAAAGCAGGGAAGTGGTGTGAATATCGCTAATATGTACAGGGTTGCATCAATTCACTACAAAGTTGTATGCAGTTTTATTACAGGGTGTCAAGGTCAATACATGTTGTGCACTTATTGATGCGTGGGAACATGTACCAGTGAAGATTTTTCAAATTGATGAAACTCTTCCGTCCAGTTGTTTTTATTGCAACTCATTGACAAATTACCCTACATTGACTGAAGATTGTTGCTTCCAAGTTAGAATGTTTACAGTCAGTTTTCAATACGAATCCTCTCTCAAACACTCTTTTGACGACAGGGTGTGTCAGGAAACACAATATATGGTGTTCCTTCACAATGCATAGAGAAGCTCAACAACAGCAGAGTGCCTTGCCCGGAGTACCCAAGACATCAGCTCAACTTTCTGGAATTACTTGGTGAAGGAATGTTTGGAGAGGTATTTATCTGATCAATCAGAGAGAAGTAGATTCTGGGGGTGGGGGGAATGAGCTTCATGAGCTTCATATTCATACATGTGATTGATTGATAACACACCATTATCTGTGATCATAATAATCAAAGTTTCTCAATGTCACATAGAGTTAGGCTCATAATTCTTCTGTTACAGTGATTGGTATTTGAGAGTCTCTAGACATGGTCTGTAAGCAGGGAAATCTTTCTCACTGTTGGAAACCAGTTGGCTTCATTTGTTCAGTTCTCCATTGATTTCCAGTTATCAAAAGAATACCAGTTCTTATACAGTAATGTATTGACAGTGTGATCATGTTGTTTGTCACTTTGAAATGTAACCCACTGAGGACGGACTGATTTTGCTACAACAAGCATATCCCATAGACACCTGCCCTGTCCTCAACGGGTTAAGGAGATGTTGTGTTGCTTGTACAATGTGTTTTGCATTGATATATTTGAATGAAAGTGTGAAATGTATATGTAAGTGACAATAAATTGTGAGGAGAACTTAAATAACAAATGATTGCAGTGATGCATGAGAAAAGTCTTATTGTGAAAATATGTGGGAGAATTTTTAGTATGTATGGAGCAAAATGTATGTGTAAACATCTTAAAATCACTGTTTGCAGGTTCATTTATGTGAGGCTGAGGACATTCAAGATTACATCGGAAATGGCTTTCCATTTGAAAATAAAAACAAGGGAGAAAAGACATTGGTGGCGGTGAAAATGCTGAGAAAAGATGCATCCAAAAATGCGAGGTGAGTTACATGTACAAACCAAAATGCTGTGCAGCCCCTGTCATGTAATTACAGCACTTGCTGGTTGTTATTAAATTATTTGCTACCCTCTGGATTCCCATTCACATGGCAGTTATTACTGCTGTGAACAGCCTTAACTACCATTCACAAGGTATGTTACTTTTCCTCTCATTTGGCTTGTTATCAGTAGTTAGAGTGCATGACAGACACAACTACTCTGCAATAGCCAGTCAAAGGTCACTAGGGGTAATTTGTCTGCCTGGGGAACGACAACAACAACAAAATTGTAAGAGACAGTCCTAATCACATCTACAGGCAGCTAGATACTGGGTGCAAGGCAAACAAGCCCAGAAACACTGGCTGAATTGTGACTTGATGACTTTTCCACGCCTTGTTGCAGTCGCTTGGGAAGGGTGGAAACTCGCTCAGAGCTGTACGCGTGTTCTCCCAAAGTCATGAAGGCACAAGAGATACTTTGTGCCTCCCAAATTTGAAAGGAATGTGTGTTCACCAGCATTCCACAATGACATCTGTGATTTCTTCTTTTTATTCTTGAAGGTGACATGATGTGTCATTTAACAGGCAGAGTAAGATAGGAGATTAAATTACTAGGGTGATGATAGTGCATGTTCGTAGAACTGCACATCTTTTTAAGTACTCTTTACATTTACTTGTGGAGAAAGTGACTATGCCCTCTATCTTGCACAAGACCTGTGACTTCACATACATATCCCACAATCACATACAGTATTAATATATATTGAGTTAATTCCAATCTCTGTCCCAAAAAAAAAGAAAAAAATGATGGTAAACTTACAAACATTGAAGTGCTGTCAAATGAAACAGGTTCATGCATGGAGTCTTCATATTGGGATAACTCTATTCTTATTTACCAGAGTACATCTTGATGTCTATAAAGGCATTGAAAATTATAAAAGTTGTCATGGGGAGCTTTTGAATTGCATTCATGTTTAAAATAACATGTAGAAGTCTTCATCTCTAACAGAAATAAAGTCAATTTATGTAGGAGAAATTATTTGATATGTGCTCATAAACTGAAAGCAAATTTAGTAATATTTCCTAGTCTTTGAAATGATACAGACCTGTGTACTAACAGTTGCTGCGTGTCAGTTACTATGGCAATCAGCTGTCTGAATTTCTTGATACTGCCATGGAAATAATTATCTTGTTGATTATGAGTATGCAGTGGAATCCTGGTGCAATTTGAATTGAAATGCATTTTGATATTTGGGTAACAATTTCTCTCCGATGTTCTGTAGGATATGGTGTGCAAGTGCAAAGTGAAAATTATTGTGTAGTCACTAGATTTGATGACTCAGTAGTGACTAGAACATGTAACCTGCAATTGATGTGCATAATAAATGAATGATTATTTGGAAAAGATTTCACCAAGGCAAGTGGTGGGAACAATCAAGGTCAAATATGGAATGTGTTCCTAGTTGACAGGCCCAAAATTTATTCAGGCAAAAAATTCCGCATATAGGAAAGGATAGTCTGAATAAGTTCTTTGAAACAGTTTGGATCAAATTGAATTAAAACAGATGTAGCCAATTCAATGCATTATTATTCCTTTTTAGGCATTTTGCAATTATTGTTATCAGAAGTGGCAAATTACTATCCTTTTGATGTCCCCAGAGCTGACTTCATGAAAGAGATGAAGATCATGTCCCAGCTGCGAGACCCAAACATTGTTCGCCTTCTAGCAGCCTGCACAGAGGATGAGCCATACTGCATGATTGTGGAATATATGGAGAATGGTGATCTGAATCAGTTTCTCTACGAGAGTGACCTCTGTGAAGTCACCACAAACAACTGCAATGCAAATTTTGGCTCTACAGCGCCAAATAGAAGAACTGTTAGGTAAGATTTACTTCTACTTTTTCTCTCTTATGAAGGCTACATGAAATTACAAGTATACCAGTAGTAATGTGGATTGTTTGTTTGTTTGTTTTTTACTTGATGTCAAAACCTTCCAAGGTGGCGCTCATTTTTTATTTATTTACTTTTTTTGTTCTAGCACACACAATACTTCAGCAGTGTTAAACTAATTTTCACTAATATTTCATCTGTTGTTTATTTCAATTGGGATGAAATGTAATTTATATAATGTAGACAAGATTATAGGTGCTTCTAAAAGTTCTAAGTAGTCATGATTTAGAGCAGGTTGCAGGTGCTTCTAAAGCCCGCTGCACACTATACCACCTTCTAAACCATGAGACCAGGTCAGGTGACCTTGCAACGCACACTACGCAACCCGACTACACAGCTAGGAGTATGACCGTTCTGGCTTCAGTAGAACGACATACCGAAAAGTATAGAAGCACATGCAGTGCGCACTGCATGCACTTGCATTATACTGTATTGTGATTTGCTGAAACCGACCTGTCGTGAAAATTTGACGTGTCAATTCTCTACAACTGGCACAAAGACCCAGTCACATGACTGGAAACTGGCAAGGTTGGTGATGTCACACTTCGGGTCTTAAAGTTGTATGGCCGGTCTTATCGTATAGTGTGCGCTGGGCTTAAGTAGTACCCCTACGGAGGTAACATTTTGAAGCAGGATGAACTGGATTGAGGATAAGATGAGAACTGTAACCAAATACCTGTGATTTATTTTAAAAGACATGAAGTGTGCTATGTGCTACTGCACCATCATCCCTGAATGGTTACACTCACTGCCACCATCACCTCTCAGCCTCTTACACAGGTACTCGGGGGGAGGGTCACATGGCTTTGTGATGACATCAGCACAATTAGCTTTTCTACTTACCTTATCTTAACTTGTCATGACACAGCCTTTCTCCACCGAAAGCTTTTGGAGAGATTGCAGGGATGTTGTGTAGAATGCTGTGCTTGCTGCTTCCATTGTGAAAGAGTTAAAAAAACTTGCAGGATATTTAGAACTTCACAGCACAGCCATTCAAGTACACAGGAAATGAATACTGCGGCGTAATAATGCCAATGTACTCTTTCATACGCACATTACATTTATAGCTCAATATTACTGTAATTTGCAAGAGAAAAATAAATGAAATTATGAACAGGGCCTGCACTGCACTTTTAAAAGTGGGGGGGGGGGGCAGTTATGAAAACATGATATTTGCACATTATGTCGAATATATATTGTTATATAATCTTGCAAAAATCTCCCAGTATTAATAGTTGAATGACATTTGCGATGATACATAATTTATATCATTCTACATCACCATCACTGTCTTTAAACTGATGAGATTACAGAACTGTTACAGGAAAATGTGTTGTGATTCAGCTAAATTCTACATATTGTTTTTCCCATACTCAGTGTGGGGGCGCTGGTTTACATGGCAACTCAGATAGTGTCCGGCATGAAGTACCTCTCTGGTATGAACTTTGTCCATCGGGATCTTGCCACAAGAAATTGCCTCGTAGGGAGGGCATATACAATACGAATTGCTGACTTTGGTATGAGTCGGAATCTCTACTCGTCCAACTATTACCGGATAGAGGGTCGGGCAGTGCTTCCTATCAGATGGATGGCATGGGAGAGTATTCTCATGGTGAGTAGGCTTGATGGTAAGCTGGCTAATAACTACTACAAAGAGCTTAACCCTTTGTGTGCCAGAGACTTTTGACAGGTGTGTACAACGCTGTTGGGTTTCTGTGCCAATTGGCACTCAAAAGCATGCTAAGGATTTCAGTGTTGAGTATGAGGTATAGTGAGAGTCGATATACAGTTGTAGCATTGGTTAATATTCTAAACAAAAAAACAAACAAACAGGTATGCATTCAAAACGTAACTGTATTCAAAAAAAATTTTATGCCTGAATTGAATGTTTGACTTTGTATTTCTCAGTATACTTTAAACAAAAGTCAAAACCTGGTAGAGACCCATATATAAAAGCCATCTAGCGATGATCATGGTACATGGTGCCAGATCATGTATAGGTATGCTTCATACCAGCTCATTTTTTTGATATTACGATATTGAAGTGACCTCGCATTATAAATGTCCTTGCAGACATACCAGTCTTTAACAATGCTTTCAGATGTACAGGTAAAGCCTTGACCTATGATTTGATGGTTTCACAAAACTTTCACTCACATGTTTATGTTTCAAGATTTGAATTCTGTTAAGACTGCAGAACAACACAAATTGTCAAAAATGTAATAGAGAAAATTGACACTCTTCAAATAATGCTGAATTCAATAAATGTTGTGCTGTATATGTGAAGCAAGTAATTAAATCTACTGCAAACATTCATCAGTCTTGAAAACAATTTACAATTCCTGACTTGTCTTTTTTCCTTGCCTCCTTTGTATAGGGCAAGTTCACATCCAAAACTGATGTGTGGGCCTTTGGTGTGACACTTTGGGAGGTCATGATGCTGTGCCGTGAGCAGCCATATTCACAGCTGACTGATGAGCAGGTCATAGAGAACACTGGTCACTTCTTTGAGAAGAGTGGCACACCCATTCTGCTGGCCAAGCCGCCCCACTGTCCAAAGGACATCCATGACCTCATGAAGAGATGTTGGCGACGTGACCCCCTTCAGCGACCCACATTTGAGTTCCTCCACACTTTCCTACAAGCAAGAAACATTGGCTACGAGCCCCCTGTCACGCTGTAGGCACATGCCACGCCTTGTCCATTTATGACTTTGTGAGGAATTTCTGATCATCCATCCATCGTAGTCCAAGTGTTGATTGTTTAATCTCTTTAAGTAAACTCTATTTGCAATCCTACACCATTCATCACACCATCTAATGAATGTGGTGCTAGCTAATATTTCAGGTCAGCATTTACAACTCGTCCGCATCTTTGAAGTGCATACAGTTGTACCAAAGGTTAATTAGCGAAGAACATGATTTGCCATATTACATGTGAAATAATGACTTTGCTGATGCACCAATAAGCGCATAGCTCCACGTATGATAAGTCTTCTTTAGTGGAGCTGAGTGAAAGTAATCCCATGAGGTAGAATGTGGTTACTCTGAACCAGTATTAACATTATGTGTTCTCCATAATTAATCAGTAATTACTACATAGAGTAATCATGTGTCAGACACATATGTGCATTTACATGTATATGCAAGCTCCATTGATCGAAAATGTTGATGAAAGTAAAGGTTGATGTGAATCACCATCTTTAAGAGGCTTTGTTGGGATAATGCTTTGGAGTCTTTGATCTCTTGAGTGCTCTCCTACAACGTACTGTACTCACTGTACAATACCTGCACCAGAGGAGTGATCAAATGCTCCAAGATGTACCGTACCATATCGAGCCAAAGGTGGACCACTTCCCAATGTCCTCCAAAAGCATACTGTACCATGCCATGCCAGAGAGTGCTTAAACACAAAATTGTCCAAAACAGCTGTTGATGTGAAAACGTGTGTAACATCCACTGTGTCATAATACAAAGTTGATTCTCTTTGGTAGTGACACCTGTATAGAGCATAGATGCGTTAGATGAATGTATTGGTTGCTACAAAACATGTGTTGATCCCTCTGACTCGAGTCCAAAAATAGCTCATGAGTTACGCTATCTCCACAGAGTGCTCGAACACTCCCAATCTGCTCTGGTATGGTACAGTACCATATGGTTTGGTTTGGTTTGGTTCAGTTTGCTTGTGAGTGCTCACACATGGCCGTGATCATCCTTACTTCTTGCATTTAGCCAAATGGTTCAATAGATGAGCAGTGACCTGCTAATATACTGTAAAAGTGGATATTTTCGCGTGACTAATTTTTCACGCTCGGCCGGGTAAGAAGAGTTTTGCATATCTTTAATTCCGCGGAATCAAGATATAAACTACTGGAAAATATGGCAAGCAAAAATATTCGCGTGCTTTTATTTTCGCGCTTGTTTGTGGTTGCGCGAAAAGCGCGAAAATTTCAACAACACGAAAATTTCCACTTTTACAGTACCAAAATGAGATAAGGTTATCAATTTCTGTTCTCAATCACTCTGGAAATCATCATAGACTGATTATCAATATACCTCACTCGCTGCTCTTTTACCTTCAATGCCAACAGTGACTACAAATCAGATAAACTTGAAATACATACCCTGCAAGTATTTTCACATCACACCATATGTCTGCTTTTCACCTTTTGAGTTACACTTGCTCAAGATCAAGGATTTTTTTTTTTCAGACTGCTCAGAGGGATTGAGATTTTGGGGAACTCATTCTGAGCTTATTCCAGTACATTTACAATGTTTGCTGTACTAGCTGTGCTGTAATTTTTCAAGTTTTGTGTACAGGTCTATTCCAGTGATAGTGTGTTGATCTTACAGCTGTTCTCTCCGTGTCTGCTAGCAATGACTGTATTTTCTGTCATCAGCAGATATGTATGATGTTGTTGTTTTGTTTTTTTTTTGTACTTTCTCAAGAAGAATGCATCTTACAAATCCAACTAATGAAACAACCCAAACCTAAACTCCAATTCCAACCAACAAAAGCATTGCTTAATTCTGTGCTTTTCACACCTGGAGGATATCATTTCAATGATATTCTGACTAAACTGGATTTTTCTGAACTGTACCAATTACATGCTAAAAGTCATAACTTTTTTTTTGCCCGATATATACATGTACTTTCCAGGGTAAGAAATATAGTTAATGTGTGTGGTTTATATCAAAAGACTCTGAGAGTGTTTCCAGTAAGGAAGGAAAGAAGTGATCATTGTTGAGTTACAGTGCACTTTGATGCATTGAGATGTTAACATACGGCATTGGTAAAAATACCATGAAAGCATGATTTGACAAATGTCTGTGTGCCTGTAGAAACCAGTGTATTGCTGTTTTTATTCTGAGGCTGTACATATTTTTCCACATTTGTATTTCAGAAATTCCTGTTTGCTTGTGTTTGCGGGAAAATGAAGTAAGCCATTATTTATCCTATATATTTTGTACCACCGATGGTCTGTACTGTCTCTGTACGTTGCAAATACTAGAAAACCATGTAAACATTTCAAACTTTAAAAGAACTTGGTTGTGAATATTTGTCAGTTTGGGCATGGTTTCCACTCTGTCATATGCAATGTGAATGTGTTATTTTCTAAAAATCTTTGGAAGTATCTTTTGTAGTTTATTAACCAATTGTTGCCTGCATTCCAGTACCTATGTATCACTGTTGCTTTACTCTTTGAGCTGTACCCTCATAGGCAGACAAAGCAAGTGTCAGTTGATTTACTTCAGAGATTGTGTAACTAAGCCTTTGTGTATGTGCTATTGCCTTTTCATGGGTACAGGTATTCACCTGATAATATGTCAACCCCATTTCATTTTGCAGTCATCTGCAAGAAACCATTATTACATGCAAGAATGAAATCAAGACTGTTAGCATTTATATATATATATTTAAAAAAACAACATAATAAATTGGTGAAGAGTAAGAAGCTCTACTGTCATATTTATTTTTTCTCAAAGCATTCATTAGTGATTGTGGCCCTAGATTGCAAGACATTCAAATCAATCAAACAGGTTTTTAGGTATTTATACGTAGTCACTTCAAAACCATTCTTTCAGGGCAAGTTCTTGACAGGATCTTTGACATGTGTTGTTTATTGAACTTTATCAAGGTTTAAATACTAGTATGTACATTGAACTTGTACATTAACAATTGACCAGCTCCATTACATGGCATCACAATGACTCACATCATGTAAACCAGGAAAGAACTGGACTGTGGAATTTTCCAAGAGTGAACTGAATTACATATATATTTTTAATTACCCTTTTTTTTTTTGGGGGGGGGGGGGGGGGAGGGGTTGAGTTGGCGAGGCTTGGAGAGTAAACATCCATCAAATTGTGATGAATGTTTGATATTTGTATTCACTTGAACAATGATTGTTCTTTTTTTTATTCAATTCTCGCTTTTTTTGTGCTCACAAACAACCTTGTATGTGCACTATCTGTAAATTTCATATGCCAAAGTATTGATTTAGCTATTATCTGTATATTTTTGTAAATAACCCAGCATTACTGTGTATGTCACTGTGCTCTTTGTGTAATTGTAAAGGAAATATTATGTCAGCATATATCAAGTATTTGTTGAAAATGCCATGAAAATCCAATAGCAGGTGTGAATTGTATCAAACATATTTGCTGTTATAGCAATTGTAATGATTGTGTTGAGTACGAAATTAAGTGCATTCCTCTTTTCTGCTAAAAAGCATTATGTGAAATCAGAGTTTTGACAAAGTCAAATTTCTTTGATGCATAGAATAGTTGAAAATCATTTTTTTTTTAAAATATACATTTCCTTTAGCTGGAATGTCATTTATCGACATACAGGAGGAAAATATTAACAATATCAAAAATCAGAATCAACTTAAATATAGTGTTCTTATAGTGCTGTTCAGAGCTTGTGAAGTCTTATTGTTGCCACAAGTACACTGTGTCATTGTCTCTTCAATCATTGTGAAGGAGCCGAAGTTCTTGTAGTGGGTTCCTTCTTAATAAGCACTAATGTGAAACACTGCTCGCTCACCGAGCTGTAGTGTCTTCGAATTGTTTGGTTTGGTGATAGGGCATGATCTCACCATGGAGTATGAAGAATATTTCATAATAATTCACAGGATTTTTGAAGTGGTGTTACATGTACATTACATACACTTTGCCGTTACCCATAACATTGATTCTAGTGGATACACAAAGTGTATGGAGGCAATATTGAAGAACAGAATGAAGACATATTTTGGCATGAAACCTTCTGCACCCACAATTAACACTGAATTTTACATCATGTTCTTTCCAGTCATCCAGTGGGAAAGCTCTAGATGTAATTTCAAACTTGAATGTGCCTTGACGACACCTATAGTCTACATATTATCCCAAACCCATTTTCATTATTCCTGTGGGGGTATGTACAGTCACTGTAATTTCATTAGGATATTATTGTCATGGCACCCACTCAAAGGGACGCTGTCTGTTATTTCATCACATATTCACAAAAAATAGAAGCCATGTATGACATTATATCTTACTTTAACAAGTTACTGAAACTACACAAATGAAGGCATATCTATTACCTCTGGATTCATTGGCAGACATTACATGGCTCATTACATGTTTTAATCAGGTCTGTTGCTTAATTAGGACAAAAATTTTACTCCCCAGTTATCCCCATCGAATGGTGGTGGCTGTATTTGAAATTTGCATGACTCATTTTGCTATACATGTGCTTCATTGATGATAATCAGTTTCATCAGCATTCTCACGTCTCAAATCCAGTTTTCCTCAAGCTTTATACATTTGAAATAGATTCTCCCTGCACATATCTGTGGATTACAGTTTATCTGGTGGAAAGTTTCCACCAGATAAGCTGTACTCCAAAGAAAAAATATCAGCATTACTGACATATTGGTGTCTTCATAATACTGTAAAAGTGAAAAAATTTTGCACTCGACCAGGAAAAAAAAAGGCATGTTTTTTATACAGCAGAACAAAACATGTTTTTTTTTTTTGCACTAGTTTTATGGGTTATATGTCACCAAAAAAATGTGCGAAAATTTCCACTTTCACAGTACACATAGTAGATGAATAATTTGGTTTAGTATGTGGACTGTAGGTTGTTACATTGACCAGGGTACTTGCCTTCTCTGCTTAGCTTTTCAAACTGCTTTTATTACAATTGAGCACTTTGTAGTTTCTTACAAGATTGTGAACTTTGTGATATCAGTGGCATCGATTTCTGTCTTGATGGAAAGAAACTCCTGCCACAAGCCAAAGAATATATATGGCTGAATATACTTGTATTCATCATGCCTCTTTAAGACAGATTGCCAAGCAGATAAGTTTATTTGGCATTGTAAAAAGACAAGATATTCATTGCCAAGCAGATAAGTTTATTTGGCATTGTAAAAAGACAAGATATTCATTGCCGTCAGGATATGGTTTCTCTCTCTTTATATTTAGTGTGGTGTTGATGGAACTCGATTGTATTGATTCTTCTATCAAATCACTTCATGGTGTATGTTTAAAGGAGAAAAAAATGATACTAAAAACTTATGCAATAAAATGGCAACAAAATTTGAAAGTCAATGTGTGTGCATAAAGAGTTCATTTATGGAGTGAATATATTGGCTCTATTGTTATTGTTGAGGCAAATGCTCTCATACGTTTATATAGTCAGGAGTAAAGTGGCCTCTATAGTGTTGCCTAAAATCTGATTATTCATAATTCCTGGTCCTTTCCTTTTACGCGAGTACATTACAAAAGTGTACCTCTACATTGTACTTGTACCTCACATCAATTCTCATGTCAACTTATGGATTGGTAGATCAGGGCCCCGTTTTATCGAAAGATATAATTGATTATAAATTACATTACCACATTTGTAGGCTGCCATAGACTTACCATAGAAATCAACTATAATCAATTATAACTCTTCATAAAACAGGGCCCAGATGGAGAGATTCACCATCAACAATGACTCTGGCTTTTTATCTCTGTCCAAAGGAGGTCAAAGGTATTGAATTTACCACACATCTTTCCACACAATCATCCCACATAATGCCATGACTCCAGTAACCAAAATACTTTTAGTGTAATTCTTTTCAAAAATATATTACATGTACAGCTGTATGTATTATGACACTGGAAATAATTTGGAATAGTCTGTACGACTTTGCAAGGTCAAACTTACAGCAAAGTCAGAAGTTTTGGAGATGGAAATAACTCATTCTTTTATCTGACAGAATTCAGTATGAGCAGGCTATCCGCATGAACTGTGAGTGCCAGCTATCACAGAGCTTTTAGACTGGTCACTGCTGCAGATTGATTCTCAAATTAGCATTGTTTGAGAGAGGATTGAAGAAGTGCATGTGTATGTAAAATGTAATACACCTATCAGTTTTAATTTTAAACTTGCTTAATTAAGGAATGCTCTGGTATGATATTATGCTCGATTATCAGGGTTCCTCTAGTCAAATTTTGCAGTCTCTGGAATCACTTGTAAGCAAAGGACATATTCTAACTACAAAAATGTATACTACAAAGATACAATAACATCAATTTAAAGATCCTATGCAGTCTTAGGTTTTGTGTATCATTGGTCAACATGTAAGACTGGAACTAATACAATGTAATCATAAACATGACTACAACAGCATTCACATAATGCAAAGTTTTACAAACTTGGTTGAAATACAGTGCATATCAAAAAAAGAAAAGAAAAGGTAATCCAACTTTCAAGGGCTACGATTTCATAATTGTCAGATATGGAGAGCACAATGTTGTTTGTGAGGAAAGAAGAACTCTTCCTCTTTTTATTACTACTAGTACCTAATTATGTTGACAAATGTCATGCATGACTGAGCACATGAGCTTTAAAGGCAACAATGACAAATTGCACTTTTTCCAAGTTTAAGCGTCACATGAATGAATAATGAATGTGTCACTGAAAGGTTGAGATCTGTTAATGATAGTGGCCAAATGAATAGGCCAGTCTGTACAAATTACAAATGCAGGTTTGTGGTTAGGGTTTGTGTTAGAGTTGAACTTCTAACATTTTATGGTCCTTAACTTTTAACATGGCCACATGTCCGATATTTTGGTCACTCCCACAGAGGCCAACCCACAAAGTCCATTTTCTCTGTTCATATTCAACACACGGCTTGCAGCTACAAATCATGTCTCGAATATGAAGAGAGAAAAATAGATAATGGGTTAGCCTTTGTGGGAGTGACCAAGTTATCAACAACGTGGCCATGTTGGAGGTCACAGACTAAGAGGCTAGCAAAAACCCTAAACACAAACCTACAGTCATGCAGGCTAGCCTGTTAATTTGACCACTTTCATTGACAGATCTCATCCATTCAGTGAGACATTTGTTGTTCAATAACACCCAAACTTAGAAAAAATGCAATCTGTTGTTGTTGTTGTCTTTAAAGTTTGTGTGCTCAGTAATGCATAACATTTGACAACATAATCGGGTACAAATGGAAAGAGGAAGAGTTCCCCTGTCTTCACAACCAACATTGCTCTCTCCAAAGGTGACAATCATGAAATAGCAGCACTCCAAAGCTGGATTACTTTTTTTTTTGGGTATGCACTGTATATTCTTTAACAGCACACATCAGTACATGTATCATCATCATTGCAGTTGTCATCATAATTATTTTTTTTTCTTTTAAAGCTAATATGCCAGACTCGAACGTCATATTCATCACTCTTTACAAATGGCAGAATGTACATTAATGATAATTCAAAATCCTATATGTATTTGGAAGTTTTTTTCGTGTGAAAGAAATATGTGGTGCAACACATTAATCTCATCATTGTAACATGATTGTGACAGTATTTGTTCCAGTGTTACTTTAGATGGTACAAACTGTAGTTTTAAATAAGTCTCTAAAATTCAAATGGTCCAATCACCTTCAAGTAAACACAAAGTTTAGGATAGTGCCTCAATTTCAATCAAATTTTTATTCAAAATATTCTCTGTGATACTGAAATATAAACATATTCATTCCCACGGAGATAAAGCTTTCAAACATTATTTCATATGTACATTTTGTACTGTATAGTAATATTCAATTATGTTCTTGATCATACATCTCAACCATGTACAATACAGTTCTACAATTCAAAAAATATATCCTGTTAAAACATTACAGAGTGTAAATACATTAAATGCTGTATTGTATACATTCCCTTTCTCTTATCACATAAACTTACATATTTTTACCACGTTTGCATATTGTATGAAGTTTTTATGCAAATCATCCCAATACATGAATATCTAAGATACAAATTCAAACATTAAAAGAAAAAATCAAATCATTGTAGTCCAAGAACCTCATACATGTGAGTGTACCATCGGAACACTTCTTTTCAGCAAGTTCTACACTTCTGTTAGTAGTTCTTGTTCACACAATCAAAATTGTTAAAGGGAATCCCGCTTTATATTAAAAGTGAAGTTGACAGGACTACTAATTCCTTCTCTACTTGACCAGCAGCTTGTTAGAAATACCAGTACTATGTCAGCGCCTACAGTAAAGATTTGCTAATACTAAGATGATCATTTACACATTTTAACCAAACAGATTAGCAAAAGATTCGGGGTAGTGAATGTTGCTGTGACACTTGACAGAATGTGACCCATTACATGTCAGTACATGTATGACAAAGACAAAGACAAAGACAAATGACAATCAATCACTGATGAAATGCAAACTCTGCATCTTAATGTAGCCGTGTGCAAATACATGTTATGATGTATGACACTTTCAGTAGGAGATACTGCATTGAAATGCTATATTCACTGCACACTCAATAAAACATGCAACCTGTTACGAGCAAATCATAAGTTTTGTACATGTACATGGGGCATCCTGGATTGGTGAAGCAAGGGTCCCTGAATCATGTATAATAGGGAGTGGAACAGTATTACAATGTACATTGTAGGGTCAAAAGACAGCACAATAGGGCGTACAGGGCTTTTCCATAGCACATGTCAGCAGAGCTAGTTAGGGGCTAACAATGTGATTTTGTTTTCTTCGAGTGGTTGTCAGCAAAAGGCTTCACTTTACGTTATCCCATCTATTACATTAGAACATGTTTTGAATGTTGTTTTTTTTTCTCACTAAAGAAAATGTAAATGAAATTGAGCCAACACTGTTGTTGGCTCATTATAACAAGATTCCAAAGTTGACAGGCTAGCTCCTGTAAGTGTATACATGTACTTACTGGTGTTTTTGAGTGACCCTTTTTCTTGTAATGACCCAACAGAGCAATATTCCAAACCCATTAAGCTACCGGTAAACCATACAATTATGTAATTCCTTTTTTTTTCAGTCTAGAAACAAACACAAAACAACCAATGACCCCCCCCCCCAACAAACAAACAAACAAACAAACAAACAAACAAACAAACAAACAAACAAACAAACAACAACAACAAAACAGCCAGTTTAAAGAATCTTATAATGAATAATGTAATAAACCACTGTCAACTGCTATATATCATTTATAAATGGAACCTTGTGGAAACATGCTACAGAGGGAATGTTTCTCTTTTAGGTGATCTATTACTATAATGATTATTGATATTAAAAATGGAAGGCACAATTGGTTTCACTTAATGATACAACCACTTGTATCATATAAGTTGATATTGCTATTGTCCTTCACACATTCATTTTTGATTGAATGTGCCTGCAAGCAAGATATGCTTGAAGCAAGATTGCACTCAGGAAGTGTCCTGTGTCTTGAAAGGGCTCCAACAGTTGTGCTCTATAACAAATCGGGCGTAGACGAACCAAGATAAGTCTTGAGGTCGCCAACTGTTGAGCGCACCAGCTTACATGGAATTGTCTTCCTGTTCAGTCGCTTGTAGGCAGCATAGCGATGGCATCCACCAAAGGAGTAATAGTAGTTACCACCCTGACGGCCAGTGATCCAAAGAACATCGATTGGTGGGACCTTGTGACGCT
This sequence comes from Diadema antillarum, assembly GCF_040938485.1. Classification (NCBI taxonomy): domain Eukaryota; kingdom Metazoa; phylum Echinodermata; class Echinoidea; order Diadematoida; family Diadematidae; genus Diadema; species Diadema antillarum. Next base: position 289,810 of record NW_027270983.1, read on the forward strand.
GGCTTGGATCCTGCAGTAGAACCAAATATATCGAGGATTCCCATCATTATCAATCATAGACCCCACATCAAAAGCTGAATACTTGACATACATTGTAATAATCAATACATTGGCTTAATAGGTATTGAAGCAAATTACGGTATCCATAAATGTTTGAGTTGACCGTCATTAATACATGAGGTCAATGTATTTTTCTTTGATAGACAACCTTGGAATTGGACATTCAGAAACTAGAACAGGTTCTAAAATACCATATTTTCACAAGAAAGTAATATTCCTCGGCCAGTTAATGAATAAATGATTTATGTAATTGCATCACAAGCTTTCCACTGGAGTCTACACAAACTGCAAATAAATTTCTTGGCATAAATAATATTTCTCTCGCAAATGACGTGGTTACATTGCTAAATTATACTAACTCAAATAGTGATTCATAATATGCGAATATTCATAAGTATGTATAAACCAATATGCAATACCAACAGGATGCTCTGAAATAATTACAGAGCATGCACTCCATTATAACAAACAATGCTACAACTAACATTTATAATCAAACTAAAATAGGAACACTTAAAATTCCCAACAGAACTTCAAACATTGCTTTAATATAGGTGTGAGGGAATGGACAAGATGCGCTCACAAGAAATTACACCGACACAGTGTAAATTTGTTGGTTCACGGCTCTGCTGGGTATATAGGCCAGGTTTATTTTTATTCCCAACAAAAGAGGGCAGAAGTGGCTCTATCAAGACCTGCTATAGTGTCAAAGACAAACAAAATATACATTGTTATAATGGTTTCAAATTAATGATTACACCACCATAAGAAAGATATTTCCACTTATATAGCCTAGTATATGATATCGCATTACACAGAATGTACTAACCTGTATCAAAATGAACATATCTCCCTTCTGAATAATCTTCTATCTTATTCTACTCACTATAGTATGCAACACATCTAAAACTACATTTCGTCGGTTGAGAATGATAAGGGCGTTAAGTGACCACAAAACCCATAGTGTTCGAGAAGACTTAAAGCCCTTCTCATTCTCAACAGACGATTTGTACCAAACATTCACAGAGCTAAGAAAACTACAGGGGTGGTATTCTGTAAGCGCGATCCTTATTTCGATCCTAGGAGCGCGCGTAGGACAGAAAATAGGATACCCTTAGGACAGGCAAAATCGGTATTCTGTAAGCCTGTCCTAAGCCTATCCTAGGACAGTCATTTATGAATAATGAATATTAATGAGGAAAGACAGGACACGCCCGGCGCAGTATCTATAAGCCAATCATCTGGCTAATTTTACGCAATGCGCGCCCAAGATCTACATTGCTCAAACATGCGCTTCACGCAGCTCTACTGTGTGAGGAGTTAAAATGTATTGTCAGTCTAATTTTACAGTTAAGAATACAATTTTGATTATCAAAGCTTTAGCACGCACTTAGCCCACCATAATAGATGTGACCTTACGAGTTCCATTAATTAGCATTTAAAGTTTTTGCAGAAATTAGCTCAAATTTTTAACTTTTGGAGGATGTTGGGGTAAACTGATGGGATATCATCACTGCATGCCAAACTTCGCCCTTAATTCAAAGTTATTATAAAATATATAAGATTTTCTTAAATAAATAGAAAGAATAATAGTAATAATAATAATAATAATAGATGCACTCACAGACACACACACACACACATGCGCTCACATTATTCTATTATGATCGATATGCTTGTAATAATAATGTCTTGCTTATATAGTTACTGTTTGTCCCACTTAAACCAAACCAATGTTCCACTTCTCCCAGAAAAAAAACAACAATGATAACACAAATATGAGACTTATAGGATAACAGCGTAGCAACCCATTATATGGCTAGCATCAAAACTATTTTGGTCCGATACATGTGAGCCCCATTCTAAATATCAGAAAGTTATTCGAGAAACTTCATCAAATCACAATTTTTGTCCCACTAAATTCACCCTGCTAGCTCTCCCCTATCTTTATGGTAGTATAGACTGACATGCAGGGCAATGATAACAGAATAAATAAAGGAGATTACTGATAGATTAAACAAAGATATAAACATGGACCTACTATAGCTCCATGATATCCTTGTGTACGGGTGCTGTTCGTTATTCCGAAGGTTCGCTATTCCGAAGGTTCGTTAATCTGAAACACACAAATTCTCCATACCGAGAGGTTCGTTAATCCGAAAATGAAAAAGGGTTCGTTAATCCGAATATTTGTGGCGTTATTTCGAAGGTTCGTTATTCCGAAGATTTGTTAATTCGAAAATGAAATTTGGAATAACGAACCTTCGGAATAACGAATCTTCGGACTGGAAGAGCCTTCGGAATAACGAACCTTCGGAATAACGAGCTGTAACCGTATAAACACGTAAGTTCACTACATTTTGAAAAAAAAAAAAATGTTAACGCATGCACATGGACTGTTAGGTCACCGGGTGGCGTATCTAGGGAAAACGGCGCTCGGGGCAAGCGTGAAAATTGCGCCCCTAATTTCTGAAAAAGTGTTCAACAACAACCCCATCCCGGTAGGGACTTTAAAAAAAAGTCCACATGATATGCTTTTTCGAGCACTTAAAAGGGGTCTTTTAAGGGTGATTTAAATGTAATAAATTTTGATGAATTTTGGCGAGCTTACAAAACATGGAATTCTTGTCATTTCTTGCTTATCAAATTTTACAATTCTAATCAAGATATAGTGACGGCCTTATATAGATCCCTTTGGAACGGATGAAATTGCAGCCGCTGCTCCGTGTAACATTTTGCCAGCTAAATAAAATGACATGCGTGAACACAATAGACATTGTCATTTTGTACGCGTCATCATCACGTTTTGTTCTTATCTCTTTTTATTTTGTAGTAAAATTTTACGAGCGAGCGCAGCGAGCGACTGCCGAAAATTTTTGTATTTCAGCTTACAAAACATGGAATTCTTATGTAAAACACAATAAACATTGTCATTTTGTCCGCGTCATCATCATGTTTTGTTTTTATCTTGTTTTACATGGTTTCCTGCCCCCCCCCTCTCCCTTCCCCCGTCCGAGCGAGTTTTTTTTTTCTTCTTCTTCTTCTTCTTCTTTTTCTTTCTTTTTCTTTTTCTTTTTCTTTTTTTCTTCTTCTTCGTTTTTTTTTTCGTTTTTCGTTTTTGGCGCCCCCAAGGAGTGGCGCCCGGGGCACGTGCCCCCATGCCCCCCCCCCTAGATACGCCACTGGTTGCGTCACACACTACGTACGTCTTCACAATAATGTGAGCGTATGGATCGTTGCGTTACTAGTACTTTACATGACCGGCGGAACCGTGGGGGCCGTGGGGGCTCAGGCCCCCACACTTTTTGTGCACCATACAAAGAAATACATAAGGTGTCATCACTTTGGGCCCCCAAAATTTTTTTAACCCGGAAGTACGTAAGTGGCACTAAATAGAAATAGATAGAGATCTTGAAGTGTGCGGAGCGCGGTAAGGTTATGTTTTTCCAATGTAGACTTTTTTTTTAATTCGCTTGTCAGCTGAAGAAACCCAGAAATGGAAAGGGTGAGAGGAGCTGAGGACCTTCTTTTATTTTTTTTTTCTTGTTACCTCATGAAACCCGGAAGTAGGCCCCCACGCTTTTAAAAACGTTCCGCCGGCCCTGCTTTATTCTTCACGCGACCTACAAGCACACTGCGTACGTTTCTTTTTCTTTGGTTACTAGATCTTCATAGCAACGACTTCGAGGGTCACGTAATGCGGGCGGCGAAGGTAGGCTACTTGCGCTGCGTCCGCATGACGTTTGGGCAGACGTTGAGCATGATAACAACAATAATGACAATAATAATAATGATAATAATAGTAATGATAATGATAATAACAATGATAATATTAATAATGATAATAATTATTATCATTATTACAACATTAATTATAATTATGATAATAACTTTTGTTGTTATTGTGTACATAATGTACTTTTTATTTATTTTATGCCGAATATAATGAAGTGTGAATTGAATTGAAAATGGCGAACAACAAACAAATAAACACATACCAGCTAGATAAAGAATACAATTGTTTCGAGCATTATAGACTGCAGTTTTAGAATCCTCAGTTTGAGAGGAACAGATAACTCTGTTATACGATTCATGTATTCATTTTCTTGTTCATGAACATACAAAATAAGAGACAGTGGGTCGTCAGTAAGCCTATATACGCAATAGCCCGGCATAATCGCCAGAGAAAGATTGCCTAGAGGCTATCCTTATTTTTGCTCCTAAACTTGATCCTACTTGTGCTTACAGAATACCACTTATCTTAAGATCTCATTAACATCTAATTACATCTAATTAACATATCAAGTTACGCCCCTATCCTAAGCTGGGAGAGAAATAAGGATCCCTGACGTCACTATCCTATTTCTCCTCCTACGCGCGGTGTTACAGAATACCAATCGCGTATTTAGGAGCGAGAGCTGTCCTAGGATCCTTACAGAATACCACCCCAGTAGTATGCACACACTGAGAATACTTGTAGTAGCATGGCTACTTACCTACAGGAATATAATACAGTACAGTGGAACAAGTTTCTTTCTGTCATGCTATATACAGGTTTCTTTACTTCAACTTTATATTACATTCAGAGAGTACAGTGTGCAGTGACAGATGAAAAGTTAGATAACTAACTAGAGAAAGAGAAGAAGAAGAAGAAGAAGAAGAAGAAGAAGAAGAAGAAGAAGGAGAAGAGAGAGAAAGGGGAGGGGGATAGAATGTACACTAGCATCCTACTAACAACTACCATGTACAATGTACTATAAAATGCATAAACTATTAGACTATTCTCCAGACCCTTGTTACTTATTGTGTCATGGTATCATCCCTAATACTTAATACATGCTCAATTCCTTGGTCACTCACTATCCTATGCCAGTGCAAAGAGAGAGAGGGGAAGGGAACACGATGGAGAGATAAGTGAGGAACAGAGGGAGAGAGAGAGAGAGAGAGAGAGAAAGAAAGGAAGAAAGAGAAGCACATCAATGACTATTAAAGTCTGCATACATCAAGACTACTACAATGTGGTGTATAGGACCCTATTCACACATACAGCATAATGTCATCCCATACAATAAGCAAGTGAGTGACAACACAAATTTCCACTATAATGTTTCAGACAATTCTTATACAACCCAGATAAGTCTGAACCATACAATGTATATTACAACTGGAACCAAAATACTAACAATCGATCGAAACATATCTCCATACTATTTGCAAGGGAACACTAGTGTATAACAAATGACACAGAGGAATTGTTAGGTAGCTGCTTCCAGCAAATACATGTACTTGTTAACCAACTCCTTAAATACACATTCGATATAAAAACTTAACCTGTTGTATCTCTTAACATGATGGCCGCATCTGTCCAAAGATTACCTGAGTTCTCTGGCACATCCCGACAGGAACAGTTAGTGATTCGGATAGTTGCTAAAATTGCTCAGACACAGCATCTCAGTATTACTGCTCTCCATGAAGTTGTAAATTATTAATGTAAAAGCAAATGGCAGAGGGGCATTCTTGCCCTCTTGATCACACAACTTACTGGTAGAGAAGTTAATGAGGGGGAAAGACAAAGCAGACAAAAGAGGAGGGGGGGGGGACCTAGGGTGGGGGTAGAGAGAAGGAAAGAGGAGGAGAGACAGAGAGAGAGAGAGAGGCAGGAAACTGAGGATGCTTTGTGAATGAGGCAACCCATATAATCTTAAGTCAAACACTAACTTCCTGTGTTATTCTTATTAAGTTTGATGCCTTAACAAAAGTCCTGTGGTACTCCCTGTCCTCCACAAACATGAACAAATTATCACAACTGGAGCACTTGAGTTGTACACCTTGCAGTGGCCAGTGTGGGTAAGGGGACAGCTCTTTGTCTCCTTAGTTTGATATGGCTGGTCATGTAAACTTCAGGGTCACAATAGATACATAGACATTGTTTGGCAATAAATTTCATGGTCACAATAGATGCATGGACATTGCTTGTCCCCTTCTTAATCCAATACCCACAGTGCATGTGTTGTAGGTATGGGTAAGGACTAAAATTTATCTCTACCTGTATTCCACATAGAGACCTACATATTGTATGAGTACAAGGGAGATATGTTATAGTGACTTATAAAAGTGACACCACATTTTGGGCATCTAATCAAAGTGCTATGGCTGAAATAAAATGAAATTATTTAGGTGAAAGTGCATTCCCTTACATTGGTACATGTAGATACATGCACCTGTTCCTAGAGGGGCTCCAAGTCCCAACTATACAAACCTGTATTGTTTCCATTAGTGACATCAATTTGGCATTATCCAGCACAGGTGGGATGGGTCGGACAATGACATCCAAGGGAACGTCGTACACCTCTTGAATGGATTCTGTGTGAATGCTGCCTTTATTCACTCCACTCTCCGAGTCACCATCCATGGTAAGTACGCTTTCTGAAGAACAAAGTGTTCGTTTCTGCAACTGAAAAATGTCTGATATACTCCAGGCGGGGCACACTTCCAGTTTGGGTTTCTTTATTCTAACTTTTGATTGAGCAGCTGACGGGCCAAGGGCATGAACTGTTCTCACACGCATGAAGTGAGCAGCTAACAAAATCGTCAAAGTAGGCCTAAACATCAGGAAGATGTAATAAGGTGGCTAATCAAACAAAATATTACTGTACTTTTTTTTTGTGTTAATGCAATAAATCAGATTTCAAGTCCATCAGTGTGAAAATTTCTGAATTTCACTGGTCATTTCACTGGAACCAGTCCACATCTGTTAAAAGTGCTACACAACACTTTGTCTTTTGAAACATTCTTCCTCTATAGACACACGTACACAATGACCGATGTTACTCTTTTTATTTTGAAAACCAATTCAATATTGCAAGGGATAGAACCAAAGCATTAATCCACAGCGGAAAATGTTTGTCTCAGCCACGTTGTTCTCTTGTAACGGTTAATTGGGGCTTTTTTTTTTTGTGGCTTTTACAGTAAAATCATGAGAGCTTAGATCTATATTGAATACATTCGGTCTAGACCTACTTGTAGTAGCTCACCATGCATATAACACGGTACTTTTATTACTAGTCATGCTAGTTGTAGTAATACACTAGATCTATTGTAATCTGCAGTTCGTCGTAGTACTACTACTAGTAGTACTGCACAGCGGAAACTGAGCGGTCCAACACGGTGCGGTGGCCGCGGGCGACGGCGAGGTTGCAGCTGTCTGCTCAGTGCTGCGGTAGAAATGACGAGGCGGCGGCGTCTGCTCTGCTGACAAGACAAGCGAGACGTTGCTGTTGGTTTTCTAGCACAGCATTGTCAAACATCCGTCGCATGGGTCGACTAGTCGCCGATTTGGAGAAGCAGTTAAAAGCGTCTCTGTGTGGACATCTAACGTTACACCTTTCAGATCTAGCGTGTTACAGTGAACTTACAGGATGTCCCTAGCTAGCAGCGAGCAGCCAGCCCCATTATCATGAGCCCAGTCTCCACAGTCTGGCTTGGTATTGCCTATCATGCATATCGCATACATATTGCATCACTTTCCCAGAATATTAACGCCCTCTAACGGCGAACGAAGTAGCAGGTTGCATGTGCCAAACTGGATCTACCTCTGATTCATTATGCATGTATTACATCGTGTATGGCCTCATTGCATAATACTTAGTAACCAGCCACGCACGCCGTCCTATTCGAATATAAGGGAGATAGATTACAATGTGTGTCTTTATGTTGGTAATTACCTTTCACAATCACTTCCTACAAAAAATGAACGACACATAATGACACGGGAATGAGTGGGGAATGAGTGTAAACAAATATTAGTACACAAAATCGATTAGCTAAAAATAAAAATTACTTGACTGGGAATGTCCGGGTACTAATCTGACATATCAATACTAGTAGGGCCTATACAGAAATTTTCATCATTTTTCATATCAGTTTGACTTGTCGGAAATAAGCTGAAAAGTAAAAGAATTGGCTTTCCAGGAGGATACAGTTTCATTTTCATACATGCAACTTTAATTTACGCATTTGCAGATATTTCTGGACGCTATTGACTTTTGTTTTATTTGTTTTATCTTTGGGGAAAATGCTGTTTCCTTTAATGAATATAGAAACAAACAAAGTAAACCGATATTGAATTAAAGTCCAGAATGAATCTTCAGATTGTTCAAAAGTAATGACATGTAATGCACCTGCAGAATATTCTTTTTGCATGTATCCATTCATAATCAACTGAAGGCCGATAGAGTAAACATCAGCCATGCAGTTATAGGCCTATTCAGCTCTTGAACTTCCTTGCATGCTTTAAAAAAAAATCCGATTGGTGAGTATGGAATTACTTTGTAAGATCTCGAAGCCTGCTGATAGCTCTTGCATATCATTCACTTCCATACAATGCTCTTGGGTTTTATCAATGTTAAATCAACTCATAGTCATCAGAATCAATCATGTGTATTTTCTATAATATCAGGCCCCTATCATTTTTTTTTCCAATTTGCATATTGATGAATAATATTTTGTGGTGATAATATGAAGGCGGGCCACCCGAAGGAGCACTATATACATCCTGTGCAACTAGTGTGCTAAGTCCTGGGGTCAGTGGAGGTTATAGTTCATTAAAGGAAACCAAAACCCCAAGAGCAATGTGAATTGAGTGAAAGCAGCAACATTAGTAGAACATTATCACGTGGAAGTTTGAGGAAAATCGGGCAATCGATGCAAAGGTATGAATTTTAAAAGTTTTAGAGTTGGAACCACTGGATAAGGAGACTACTTGAGTTTATGACATTATTGTGGACAACAATATAAAGAAAATATAAAGAGAATTCAACATGCTTTCACTTTTCTAGCGTAATGAAAGAGCACTTCACTAACTGCTTTCAGAAATCGGGGGGAATAATCATTACCCTTTATGTCAGTATCAAGTTGATGGAATGTGTAACTTTCATGAAAAAATTTATTTTTGTGGAATTATCATTATTTCCTTTATATTGTTGTCCACACACGACGTCATGAACTCTAGTAGTCTCCTTATCCAGTCATTACAACACCAAAACTTACAAATAATAACTTTCGCATCGATTTTTCGATTTTCCTCAAACTTTCACTGATAGATGTGTTCTACTAATGTTGCTGCTTTCACTCAATCCACATTGCTCTTAGGGTTTTGGTTTCCTTTAATTTGGCAGGAAGTTCGTGTGAGAAATCTGCAATGAAGAGTTGTAATGTGATGATTTGGCAGTCGTTTAGTTTTTGTAAATAAGATGGTTTTGCACCATGAATTTCAATTGGGAACTGATGTTTTGCTCCTTTCTCTTTTTCTTTTTCTTTTTGATACTCGAATTATAGTAAATAGTCCGGCTCACACCTCCCTGGTTTATTATATAGGTACACCAGGAGAGATGCGCAAACACTCCCTATAGTCATCACAACTGTCCCATTCACGCTTAACCCATGTTTGATGGCACCTCTCAGAAATGATTGAAGTATAGTATGTGAAATATTGGATCTGCCGCACAGGATAGGAAGACAATGATTGATTTAATTCACATTGCATAATGACCACCAACGCTCTCAGGAAGATTCCTTATATCTTTATGATCGTGATTACTTTTCGCCGTCCCTATCATAGTAGGAGTTCATAAGTTAAAAAGGGATAAAATCAGCTTTCCAAGAGTTTTCAGGTTTAAACACTTTCACAACATACAGCTCTGGTTTACACTATAAAGCTTGTCTTCAGTTGCACATATTTTCTGGACCTGACTAACTTTTGTTTCACTTGATAAAATAAATAAACAAACGAAATACAGCTGACGTTGTGTTTGAGGTCAAAATTAATCTCCGGATTGTTCGGAGAGATGGCATCATCTCCGCATAGTACTGACAGCTGATTTAATATTTATTGTCCAGTCATTAAACCTCTTTGGAAGAGGAGACGTCACGGCGACTGCCGTCGTGTGACTAGAAAGACCCCCCCCCCCCCAAAAAAAAAAGAATTGGTTTGCGCTGTCACTATATCCAGAAGGCGACTAAAGGGAGACGTCCAGAAGACGTCTCTAAATAAGGTGACAACTTATTCGTCGAAAGTTTATACTTCCAATGGACGTGTATAACAGTTGATCTGGATTAGAGGAATTATACTCGTCAATTATTTAAATAAAACAAAAAAAACAAAAAACAAAAAACAAGAATCCAGACCTAAACGGAGAATGTTTAAATAAAGGTGGCAAGTGACGAATTTCATTGTCATCAGGATAACCAACACAGGAAAATGACAACACAAACCTTCTTCACGCTTGAGGCTGTGTCTCGATCCATTCTTTTCCACATAGTCTCGTTTTATGCGGATGCTCAAAGTCCCAGCTCCACCACTGGATGAAAATGATCTAAAGCAAAAGAACTTTATTTGTTCTGGCCACCGAAATTATTTTGTATTAGGCAAAATCTGCAGACCTCTGTAGACCCTGTCTAAATCGTATCAAAACCATGCATGTGCAAAACGCGATGACTATATTTACAACGGAAAAGACAAAAAGACAAGCTGGATATAGCATAATTACTCAATTAGGAGAAAACGACAAGCTGGGACAATAACAGCAACAAGCCCAACAAGAAGAACAACAGCCTAACAGTATTAAGAAACTACTTATTTCATCATTGTTATATATGAAGAACAGTACAGGTCACGTGTCACGCACTGACACGTCTTCAGTGTATGCTGCGCCTGCGCAGTGCGAAATAAACCCAGCTTCGGAAAGGTACTTCTTGGCGTGCACGCCTGTTATTGAGTTCTCCAACTTTCCTCCTATTTCATACATAAGTATTAACGCGTACATAACAAAATTGGCGACGAGGATAAACTTCATCAGTCTGATTAGTTTGGTTATACTCTTGTCTACCAAAAATGGCAACTTTTGGTAGTATCGGCGAGTTTAACGACAAGGATGGCAGTTGGACTCAGTACGTGGAGCGCATGAGCCATTACTTTGCTGCGAACGACATCTCCGACGGGGGTAAGCAACGTTCGATACTTTTGAGTGTGTGCGGTGCGTCCATGTACAACCTCATATCAAGTCTCTGTGCACCATCAAAGCCAGGAGAATTATCGTACTCTGAGTTGGTTACCCTGGTAACTAATCATCGAGAACCGAAGCCCTCGGTGATAGTCCAGAGATTCAAATTCAACACCAGGGTGCAGAAAGAGAGGGAGTCTCTCGCAGAGTACTTGGCTGAACTGAAACGATTGGCCGATTATTGTGAGTTTGGCTCGATGCTCAAGGAGATGCTGCGAGATAGGATGGTGTGTGGTGTGCGAGATGAGCGGCTTCAAAGGAGGCTGTTGGCAGAGCCCGACCTGAATTACGACAAGGCAAAGAAACTCGCCCTCGCCATCGAAATCGCGGACAAAAACACGGCAGATTTACGTGGTTCTACCCAGTCTGGTGAGGGAACCGTAAACAAACTTGCAAACTCCCGTGGCCGATCGCAGAAACCCTTGGGTCAACGGACACCCCACCCTCTTACGCAACGCCCGAAATCCACACCTCGCTGTGGGTGGTGCGGTCAAGCCGCCCATAAACAACGCAGTGACTGCCCGGCGAAGGACGCAGAATGCTTCCAGTGTGGTAAGCGGGGACACTACTCGTCTGTGTGCCGAGCGCAGCCCAAATCGCACCAACCAGGGGGGACGCGAAACCGAAAGACAAAAGCAAGGGGCTCTCGAAATTATCAGCTCGAGGACGGAGGAGAGGAAGCGTATGGAATTTTCAACAAATCTTCCAGTCCAACGAAGTCTCCTCCGATAACAACCGCAGTACTGGTCAACGGACAGCAAGTCGGGATGCAAGTTGACACTGGTTCCTCTGTCAGCCTAATTAGCGAGGGAACTTGGAAAAAAACGTGGAACGCAAGTCAGAGACCAACCTTGCGCCCCACCCCCACGGTTCTCCGTACGTATACAGGGGAAGCTCTCCAGATAGCGGGGGAGTGCGACGTTCGAGTGGCTACATCACAAGACGCAGATGCTAAGTCAGCGAAGTTGCTTGTTGTCAGGGGCAACGGCCCAAGTCTGCTCGGTAGAGACTGGCTGAGCATAGTCAAACTTGATTGGCACACGGTCAACGCAGTTACGGCCGAGGGGAAGCTTGACCGCCTGCTTACGCAATACAAGCAGTTGTTCGCCCCAGAGTTAGGCAAACTGAAAGGTGTTCAAGTGGAGCTGAGTGTGGACACGAATGTACCCCCAAAGTTCGTCAAAGCACGCTCAGTCCCCTTCGCGCTGAGAGACCGGGTTGATGACGAAATCAACCGCCTCGTAGGAGAAGGAATACTGGAGCCGGTCAAGTACTCGAAGTGGGCGGCGCCCATAGTGCCTATCGTCAAAGGTGATGGATCTATCAGAATATGCGGTGACTACAAAACAACCATCAACACTGCTTTGCGATCAGATACCTACCCGATACCGCGAATCGAAGAGCTTTTCGCAAAATTAGTCAAAGGACAGCACTTCACGAAATTAGACCTGTCGCATGCGTACCAGCAGCTAGTCTTGGATCCAGACTCTCGCGAATTTGTGACGATAAACACGCACCGGGGACTGTTTCATTACAACAGAATGCCATTCGGTATTTCTACGGCACCGTCAGTCTTCCAGAGAGCAATGGAAACTTTGCTAGCGGACATTCCAGGGGTAGCTGTTTATCTGGATGACTTGCTGATCACAGGTGAATCAATCAGTGATCACCTCGCCAACCTCGAACGCGTTCTTCACACTCTCGAGGAAGCAGGACTCCGACTCAAGCACGAGAAATGTGTCTTCCTCGCAGATGAAGTCCAATATTTGGGACACACGATCACGTCCAAAGGACTCAGCCCGACCGCCGACAAGGTCAAAGCCATCACCGATGCACCCCCACCCAGCAACATCAAAGAGCTGAGAGCGTTTCTGGGAATGCTGAATTACTACGGCAAATTCCTGCCTCACCTTCCGACCACGCTAGAGCCTCTACACCGTCTCCTTCGTAAGGACGAAAAATGGAAATGGGAACGCGAACATGTGAACGCGTTCACACGGGCAAAAGAGTTGCTCAAATCGGCAAGTGTTCTCACTCATTTCGATCCGAGCTTAGAGTTGATTTTGTGCTGTGATGCAAGTCCATACGGCGTTGGGGCTGTACTAGCGCACAAAATGTCTGACGGATCGGAAAGGCCCATTGGATTCACATCACGTACCCTGAGCAAAGCGGAACGCGGTTATTCGCAGCTAGACAAGGAAGGACTGGCGATCGTGTTTGGCGTCAAAAGATTCCACCAATATCTCTACGGAAGGAAATTCGAAATTGTCACTGACCACAAGCCTCTCTTAGGTTTGTTTGGAGAAAACAAAGCGATACCCCACATGGCATCACCGCGAGTTGTGCGTTGGGCAATCACTCTTTCAGCGTACGATTACCAGCTAACGCACAAAGCGGGGGCAGCGAATGCGAATGCTGACGCATTGAGCCGCCTTCCGCTGGCACCTACGATCGCAGCCGTACCCGTACCTGGTGACATTGTCCTCCTCATGGACGCGATGGAGAAGACGCCACTCACACCAGCGCGAATACGCGCCCTCACATCGAAAAATCGAGCGTTGTCGCGAGTTCGGCATTTTGTGACACATGGATGGCCAGATACGCGGATGCTGACGAAAGATGATGAGCTGAAGCCATACGTCAACAGACGCGATGAATTGAGCGTACAAGATGGTGTGATATTGTGTGGATCTCGTGTTGTGATACCACAACAGGGTCGTGCACAAATGCTAGATGAAATCCATGCTGCGCACCCAGGAATTGTGGCTATGAAAGGAAGAGCTCGCAGTTACGTATGGTGGCCACAAATCGACAAGGAGTTGGAGGAGCGAGTGAAATCGTGTGCTCAGTGCCAGATACACCAACGCGATCCAGCAAAAGCGCCACGGTGTCCCTGGGAACGACCGTCACAACCTTGGTCACGCGTTCACGTCGACTACGCCGGTCCCATCGACGGCAAAATGCTCCTTGTCGTCATTGATTCCCACACAAAGTGGATGGAAGTCGCGATCACAAAGAAGTCTACCAGTGAAGCGACTATAGACAAGCTGAGAGAAATCTTCGCCACTCACGGTCTGCCACACACGCTCGTCAGCGACAACGGACCGTGTTTTGCGAGCGAGGAGTTTGCGACATTCATGAGCAAGAATGCCGTAAAGCACATCCGAGGAGCGCCATATCATCCCGCCACAAACGGGCTAGCGGAGCGCGCGGTCCAAACTGTGAAGGCGGCATTGAAAAAAATGAGCGGACCTCTTCACGTGAAATTGTCACGGTTCCTTCTCAGCTACAGAACAACTCCGCACTCAACGACGATGCAGACGCCAGCGGAGCTGCTCATGAAACGACAACTGCGAACACGACTCTCGGCAGCGGTGCCTGATGTCGATTCCGTTGTCGAGGGAAAGCGAAATTCGCAAATGCAAAGTCGCCGTTCTCCACCACTTCGCGAATTCGAAGTTCATGCGCCGGTGTACGCGCGAAACTACGGGCAGGGAGACAAATACGTGCCTGGAGTCGTCATCGAGCGTGCAGGGCCGATGCTATACACGGTGGAGGTCATCTTCCGGGGTCAGAAGTTTCGCTGGAAACGACATATCGATCAGTTGAAAGCGAGAATGACGCACTCCGTGAAAGAAGACAATGACAGAGCAGTCGAGATGGACGCGAGTGTCGCGTCTCGCGATGACAAAGCAGAGAGCGACAATGCAGTCAACAATCGTGGTGAAAATGCAGTCGACAACCATGATGAAAACGCGGTAAACGATCATCCAGTTGACGGCGAGCACGATCACAACGACGATGTTGCTGTCGAGACGCGTAAAGGAACCGACAACGAAGTAGTAGTCGAAGCGACGCGCAAGACGTATCCCAAACGCGAAAGACGGAAGCCAGATTACTACGGATTTTAATGAACGGACTCGAACTGACCAGGATTAAGGACTTTGATTTTCGGACTTGGTGCTTAGTGATTATCTTAAGTCATTTGGGTTATTAAAAAAAATATATATTAATGTATGAAAACAAAGATGAAGAAAATAAAAGAGTTACAATTATGCAAATATTTGGCGACATTACTTCAAATGAAAAAAATAATAGTTTTGTGGTTTGAGAAGAAATATTTTGTTTTTTGGTTTATTTGGAAGTTTATCATAAATGAGTTTTCAGCTAAGGGGGGAGAGATGTTATATATGAAGAACAGTACAGGTCACGTGTCACGCACTGACACGTCTTCAGTGTATGCTGCGCCTGCGCAGTGCGAAATAAAACCAGCTTCGGAAAGGTACTTCTTGGCGTGCACGCCTGTTATTGAGTTCTCCAACTTTCCTCCTATTTCATACATAAGTATTAACGCGTACATAACAATCATCATGCCATGAGTTCGTGCCAGATGGTGAGACAAAGCCTTCTCTTCATAGTTTTCAATACAGTGCGTGATCTCCCTGGATCTTGGAATACGAAGTGACGCTCTCCCTGGATAGCGATATGCTGCTAAAGTGCGTGGGTTTGAAATATTATTTTAAAAAACAATCACTCCCCATCGCTCAAAAATAAAAGAAACAACAACAAACACAGGAAAATCAACAGCAGGAACACTCTGAAAAATGATGTCATCATGCGTGAGTTCGTGCCCGATAATGAGACAAAGCGTCCTTCATCTTAGTTGTCATGGTGTCGCCGGAATCCTACCGGCGCCACAGCGTGAGGCTTTCAGTGAATAATTAAGACAATCTTAATTCAGGTACGTGTATTATTTCAAAACAAACAAACAGACAAGTATTCACCATCACTCAAAAAGAAAGTAAACAACAACGACGAGGACAATAACACCAACAATCACAGCAAGAGGATAAAAAGCGGAATATTTAGGAACTTATTTCATCAGCATGCATGTCTGGATGAGTTTGTGCTCCATATACAAAGCGTCCTCTATTGTTTTTTCCTCTGCCATCTTGCCTACCCATGGTAACGTGGTCTGACGCTTTCCTTGAATAATGACGCTCGTAACATGGGTTTTAAAATGTTGCATCCATAATAATGAAAGAGGTTAGAAAGTATGGATGTCCATCGCACTTATCACTGTTATCAGTGAAAAAAAGAGTGAAAGACTAACACACAAACACAAAGCAGACAAAAAAAAAAGAGAGGAAAAAATCGTAACGGGCAGAACAGAAAGGAAGAAGAGATAAAGAGAGAGAGAGAGGGGGGGGGGGGGGGAGAAGGGTTGGGGAGGGAATTTGAACGGACATAGTATGGAGCGTGATAATAATATACATGTATTATATATCCGTATATTTATGTATACAAAAATATACTTAATATAAAGAAATTGAAAGATTATAGGTGACACCATAGAAGCAAGAGGAGACAGATAGAATGACACACTGTATAATAGATATTATTGTTAGTGACTAAATGTGCTTTGTTTAGTTCATTCCCCCTTGTAATAAAAACTTATAAATAATTGATGTTCAGCAAAGTGCCTTTTCATATCTTTTAAAATCCTGTATCCGCCTTTGAGTATGATGACTAAAACTCGACTTGGGGCCCGTTTCATAAAACTTGTCATCAGTGACAAGTTGTCATAGATGTGACAAGCTACTGAAATCCTTGCGTCTGATTGGCTGAGAGCAAATTTGTCTTAGAAATGTGGCAGTTGTCACTGATGACAAGTATTATGAAACGGGCCCAAGATGGCCCTTATCCAGCTGGGAGGAAGGGTTTCCAAATCACCCTTTTCCTTTGATTTTACAATAATGTGATCAGTAAATCTGAAAAACACTTAACAATATGGGTGTAATTTGTCCCCCTCCCCCGTTTTTTTTTCCTCCTGAGAAACATTACCGACATTTTTATACCGCACTGAAAGGATGCTTGTCTGTCCTTGTCCAGAGCCCTTTGTTGACCTCTTCTTCTTGTCTGAGCAATTGCGCCCTCATGCGATCATGCGCGTATCAGCTTTTTTTCTCTCTCTCGCTCGATCTCTCTCCATCTCATCTCGTACACACATCAGTTGCCTTGGCTGCGTTGTAAACACCAATTTTAGCACTTTCGTCGCCGTGATGACTGTAAGTGTTAGTTTTCATGTTTATCATCGTGGTCAATTGAAGCCTATTGAGAATAGCAACAGTTATCAGAAGCAATGTTTACGTTAATTCAATGTTTAATGCCAAGTATTTGGAATGAGAAGGTTAAAACTGTGACAGAAGAAGTGCAGTGTTACACTGTTTCAAGGTGTTTGCTTCTCGTAGTCCCACGCGTTACAGCGTATGATGTAATGGTTTGCCGGACCAGACGGAGAGACGCCGTACCGTGCGCGCTTCGCACGTTCACGGCGCGGCGTCGCGGCTGACTTGCTGTGCAGCACAGCGCCAGGGCCGTATATAGACCTAGGCCATAGTCTAGATCTATAAGTTAAACATGCTACTTACACTATCTAGCTGTTTGATTTTGAACTAGAACCTACAGTATAAACGAGTACGGAATAGTTACTAGAACTAAATCTAGTTCTAGTCTAGAGTAAAATATCCCGTTTGCGGCAGTTTAAGCATTGTTAAGGGTTTTTCCAACTTGTATATTGTAAACAAATCAGGCGAATTATTTTCAACCATTTCATACATCATAGACAAGATTATTCATTAACGCAATTGTTTTCATAAAAGAAATTTACCATTGACCAACGCAGTTTTCATGATTCTCCAGGGCAAAACCCAGCACAATTTTCGCCGATAAGGGCGATGTGCGACGTAGTATTTCTGCTTGCGGCACGATGTACAATCCCTATGCAATACGCGCGTGCTCCGCGATCTTTAGCTGAACGCCTTCACATGTCTCGCGAACATTGCGTAAGCGCCAATTCCCATTGCGAAAGCACGTGAAAATAGCGGGCGCACATGCATTGGCCGCAAACAAGATCGCAATTCTGGCAGTGTTGTTGATGTCTTTCTCGTGTTTTTCTGAATTTTTTCGATGGTAACATCCACTTTCCGAACAAAAATGGCGGCCCACATCGGCTCGCGAAAGTTCTATTTTATGTGAGGATATGTTTTCAAAATCCATGAGCATCGGGAAAACGACAAAAATATCAAGTTTCTTGGACCATTATTTCTTAATTGTTATGTTAAGAAGTACCGAAAATTTTATTTTGGATGCGATATGTTCTCATTTAGGTGAGAAAATTTCACTTTCGTCAGAGATCGTGCCCATTTTATCGGTTGTTTTTTGTTGATTGCTAGTGGGTTAAACTGTTAGTATATGTGTAGTGTGCATGTAACAGTGCAATGCTGTGTTTTAGCGGTATATTACTGTGTATGTTGTACCTGCCGCGAACAGCTGCACGGCCGCTAACTGACGCAGCTACTCTAGTCGTAGTAGTATGGTAGCCCTACTACATATCGACCACCTTCTTTTAAACTGACCGCGTATAATTCGCGCACGGCACTGAACACTTAGTATGCACTTCTCTGCGTGCAAAGCACATAAAAATGGATTGGCTTTGAATTGTAGATGAGGATGGTGTGGGAAAACGTGATAATTCACTGTTCATTAAGGGTTTTAATCAAGGACAAAATTTCGAATGAATATTTTCACCAAATCGTAATGAGGGCACAATGTAATGTCTATGGAAGTTTCTAAAAGGCTTCTAAAAAGCTTCGTACAACGCAGTGTTCAATACAACTCGGTTTGCATGCATTGTCAATGCAAAAACAGCGGTCGATCCTAATAACGCGATTTACCAAGGGGAGCTGAAACGAGGCCATGCAAGTTCGTCGGCGATATTTTTGCACTGAAACTTCGAATCGAAAAGGGAACAACGGCATTTGATAGAGCTGGATTTTCTCAATCACGTAGGCCAAGTTTTTTACGTGAATTTCAGTGTTAAATATTCTTATCAAGCAAATAAACATTAGGCGGTCGATGAGTAGTAGGTCCAACCCTACTAGTAGTGTCCTAGAGCCCCTACAGGTGGACCCTCCCTAGTCAATACAATGAGTCCCGTGACGTTGGGTTGTTGAAATGTTACCCCCTTCCTTCTTTTAAGTTAGATCTATACCCCCCTCTCATTAATGTTAACTAAAAGACCAGTCCAACCTTCGCGTTCAGGCTGGCACAGTATAACTGGGTACAACTACAAGGAGCGCCCCGCGGGGTTACCATCTCACTAGACTGGATCACTATTAAACGTTAGACAGCGATTCTGCTACGATCCTCAAAAATTGACAAAGCGCGGCATATCAAGGCTTGATTGCTTTAAATCTTCTCCATCGTATCTTGAACATTTCAGAAGCATGGAGGGTCATGGTCGTGGAGGGTCGACGCCATGTTTGCCATGAAGTTTTGAACATGTCCAAACTTCCATCATAGCAAGAGCGCACCGAAAACGGCATATTCGTAATCGTAGCTCTAATGTGGTAGCAATGCGTATGCCGTAAAGCATAACACAAGTGATTCGAAAGCGGCCTCCATCACCAATGAAATTTCCACTATTACGTAACATGAACCAGTCATCATGGTCATGTACCAGGAGGGTGAAAAGGGAGAAAAGCGTAGTAAATTTCTTTCTCCATGTAGTATGTACAGTAGACACATAACATACTTGCCAACATTTTCATTTGAGAAAGCGATAGAATCCAGGATGCCTATGCGGGCAGCGCTAGCTTGAATGCTGATGAAATCTTTCAAAAGCGGTAGTCTACCGCCAAATGCGGTAGAGTTGGCAAGTATGACATAACATGAATCTTTTCTGTTTATGAAATTGTTTTTCATTTATCATTGCTACTCAATGCAAGTAGTTTGAGTTGCAATAATTTCTTCATAAAATTGGCTCATTGTCCGATACACTTTGTAGTTTGCTCATAGGCCGGTTAAATTTTTAGTATACATACATTTCACCCATGACCTTTTAATTGAATGGCTGGCTTAACTAGCAGTGCAATTTCACACCGGGATCAACTGGTGTTGTTCTAAAATAGTAAAATGATAAGATATCGTGGTGAACTATTATTATGTACATCCTTGTTGGTTTGACACTGACATCTGACTGAAGAAATTAAATCATGTAGGCCCAATTTATACCCCGATTGCTTGAGATCGAAGGATGAGCGCGGCAGTAACGTACTATTATCACAGTCACTCTGATTGTCCCACTGTTGTAGCAAGGTCTTGATAAGTGTATGAATATCACAATATAATTGGTTTGATCACAGAAGCAGCGCGTCTTGTCAGCCTTGGAAAGTGGCAACAACGTGGCAGTGTCGTACCATAATCGTGGCACTATCGCCCACAGTGCAGGTTGAGCGCAGAGAAACCATAGTGTAATCGCCTTGCAGGCCAAAAATGGAGGTGGAGGGTGATTGTGCCATGATTTGCAAAATCGTCACAGATTGCCACAGTCGCAGTGAACGCCTTCCTAGCGAGATGGGGGTATTTATAGCTGCGGTGCGAAGCACAACACTTGTGTAAACAGTGTTGGGCTGTATAGTTACCCCCTTCTTCTTTCATTAAGTACAGTCTACCTTGTGTATCAGTGTACCTGTTCAGTGTACTACTGTTTATTGTCAGATTGGGAATAAGATTGAAATTTTTTATAATATTTATACTAGATCTCTAATCAGTTTATTTAACGCAAGCCGCCCATAATTAGACCACACACAACACAGTCCAAATTTGACCAACATGTAGAAACCTATATATGTTTTTGCGCACTGTCAAACCTTGGCAGGGGAAGTCGAACCTTGGTGCGGGTGCTTATACTTACTTAGGCCTAGTCCTGGAGGGTTTCTAGGCTCTATATAGGTCTATATTATGTAGGAAATATATCTTAGTTAAAGAGGCATAGACTCTAGTATTTGTGTAAAATTTACAGGTGTAACTTACAGACTTAAAAATTATGGAACTCCTTAACCTTACAGTACCTGCAACAAGACCAACATTGATTAGAATGTCCCTCTGATCGATGAAGTAGACTGCATTGTAAAAACAAAAATTTGAAAGATCAATTTTGGCATGCTTGGCCATGGACTAGTCTAGATGTCTTCTTCTTCCTGTTCAATAAAGTCCACCTCTAGTGTATTGTCGTACCGACCAGTACTTTAAGTACTGTCTGTTACTGTTACTGATGTGAAAGCGATAGGTCAGGTAAACATGCTAGATTCACTATCACAAATAATTCCTGCAATTGCTGCGGACAAGCAATTGTTTCCTAATGTTTTTCTTCTCTCTTTGATCTCAAAATTAGATGCAGCTGAATAAACAAGTCTTCATGAAAGGGACACAAATTGCTACAAAATGTCAGAAGTGAATAATTCCACTCCAGCCACTGCAGGGTTACAGACACCTGACCCCAGCAATATCACGGTAATGATTGAACCTGCAACTCCGACAGTAACAGAAAAAGATGAAACAGAAGGATTCCGTGAAGTTGGAAAGACAGATGATTTAGAACAAACAGGAAGTGTAAATGAGGAGAAAGAAATGCAAGATGATGAAACTTCAGAAAGAATGTCTAACTTAGCCTCTGATACTACGCCAATTAATTTGAACAACAATGAAGATAACAAGGACATTGAGAAAACTTCTGAAAACTCACCCACAGTAGTTGCTGGCAATGATGGTGAGACCAGTACAGATCAGTCTCAAAGCAAGCAAGATGATAGTACTGGAAATTCAATGGAATATCCATCTGCTGATCAAGGATCTTGTGAAGGAGATGAGAGAATTCAGCAACAGGAATCTGGAGCAGCAGACACAAGTAACAATGGAGAAAATGCTGGTAAATGTGAGAGTGAAGTTGAGACTGAAGTGGAGAGTACATTACATGAAAGTAGAGATACTTCATTAGCAGAGACAACCCTTGCAAGCAGTGAGCACAGTGAAACAAAGCCAAATCTTGTCAGTGAGACCACTTCAGAGGTCCAAATGAAAGAAAAGGACAAATCCGAGGGTGTAATGGAGACTGATGGAAGTATGGTAGCGCAGGAAAACCAGACATCCTTTCAAGTGACAACAGACATTGATACTGAACACATGGAAGAAGCAAGAAAGGACCAAGGTGCTGCCTCAGAGTGTTCAGCAGAGGATAAGGAGAGAATTGTGAAGACACCGGAAAGCATTGCAGTGTCTGTGGATCTTCCTGTCAATGCACCAGTAGGAAACATTTCTAGACTTGGCAGTGGTAGGCCTCTGACAGGTGAATCTGAATTTGTGTACAATGAGCATGATTTCCCAACTCCTGATTATGAAATGTATGGACCCACACCCACAGCTGTTGAAACGGAGAAAGGAGGCCAGCTGTCAAGTCCTGCGAAATTTGAGAAGACCTCAGCTAGCAGAGCCGAGGGCACAAAGAGTGTTACATTTGCAGATGATGTTAACATAGAGGGCAACAAAGAGACAGACAAGGAGGATAAACAGCGCCAGCAGACAGCAGACGAAGAAGGGAAATCAGAGGAAACACAAGAGAAGGAAAAAACAGAAGGAGATGAAGAGCAAATTGATGTGAAAGAAGAAACTAAAGAAGAGGGAAAGCAGGTATGTAAAGATGCTATTGTTTGAAGATTGTTTACATGCAATGCTTGATAATGATAGAAATTGAATATACCATTTCAGTGGTGCTCATCTATTTGCATGTACACTTCAAGTTCTTTTTATCTTTCAAGATACATTTCACTCCTTCAAAGTGGTTTCCTGGGTACCATGCAAAGGGTATCAATCCAAGTCATTTGCTTCAAAATAAAATAAAATCTTCAATGTATAGCAGCAGAATGGTACTTCTACTGTGAAATATTGGAAGTCATAATTTTTTAGGCATATATATGTACCTGGTACTTCGAAAGATAGTGAATGTGCAAACTATATGGATGAGGATGATAATGATCAATGATTGTTGTTTGCTTCGTTTATTAACTTTATTATTTTTTTTTTCATTCAAAAATTACTGACATGCACCAGCATGTGCCTGCAGCAGTCTTATGAATTGTGTTTTTCATTCATTTTGTCAATCCAAACACCCTTCTCTGAATAACTGTATTGTAATGAAGTTCATTTGAACTTCTATAAAACATCTACAGCATCCATAGGAGAGGTCTGTACAACATCTTCATCACTCTCAGAGGACTTCTGTATAACATCTGCAACATTAATCAAAACATTTAATATTAATCCCAACTTCATACCCAGAAATCAAACAAAACACATTTGTGTATCTTGTTAGTGACAACTTCGCTGATATTTCAAGAACTTTCAATAGGGTGAAAATTTCTTATCTGATGTCATTAGCACTTGATCTGGGCCCCATTGCTGGAAACTTTGTGTTTAAATGCAACTCAAAAAATCACACACAAGTCCTCCAGATTGCACGCAAATTTTGCGTTTAAATGCAAGTTGAGTTTCTAGCAACAGGGCCCAGATCTTGAATTCATAATCATATGTGACTGCCTAAGTACAGTGTATTTACCAAGTCACTTTTTGAATAAAGTTCTCCCTTTTTCTTCACAACAAATGCTGCAGGATGAAGCGGCAGCAGACATCTTTCCTACTGCTGTCAGTGAAGAGAAACTAGAGGAGGCCAAGAGGAGGCAGTCACAAGGGTTTACAAAGAAAGAGGGTCTTGCCATTGAGCTCTTTGGAGCCTCCAAGTTTGTGCCAGAGTCACTAGAGGATGTCGTCACCAAGAAGGCATATGAACAGTAAGTTGGGTGGGACTACTTCATTGACGTTGGTTTGGTATGGTTTATTTCTGCATTTAAGCAAATACAAATTCAACATAAATTTCAAAGATACAAAGAATGACAAATGCGATGATTAATATGATAACAAAATATTACACAAGTAGATAAGCATAAGCAATAGTATTGTGCAGTAAGCATAATACTTCCTACAAAACATGTAATTAAGATATTGTAATAGTGTGTGTGGTGTTTTTCCAGAAAAAGAAAGAGAAAGTTGAACGCAGGAGACTGACTGCCATTGTGAGTGGTCAGGCTGGAAATGGATGGGTTGCCGACATGGGAGAGAAGATAGATGAAAGATAGAAGGATAGATTGATGAAAAAGATTTTAGGGAAGCGGATAGTAAAGGACATAGATTGCCAAGTAGTTGGAAACAGTGCAAATGAATGGTTTATTGTACAAGCGGATGGATCAATGAATGGCTTGAATAAAAAAACTGGTAGATGTTACCTAGTAACATA
This sequence comes from Diadema antillarum, assembly GCF_040938485.1. Lineage (NCBI taxonomy): Eukaryota > Metazoa > Echinodermata > Echinoidea > Diadematoida > Diadematidae > Diadema > Diadema antillarum. Next base: position 314,119 of record NW_027270983.1, read on the forward strand.
CTTACCTCATAGTTACTGTAATGAAAGTCAGTGCTGCTGAATAGCTGATTGATAATGGATTGCATTGATAGGATGCAGAATGAATGACTGAAGACAGACAACAACTTGATGATGTGATGCCCTGAGCACAAATTAATGTAATGGACCTCAAGAGTGACATTACTGATCTATTCAGTAATTTTGACCATTTACAGCAGTGTAAGAGGGTGAATCAATTTATAATGTTATGAATTGTGGAGGAAGCAACTGTCTAAGGCCATTGAGAGATTGTAAAGCGTGATTATGCATGTTTACAAGCTAAAAATATTATGTTGCTTCGCATTATTTGTTGACTGCAAGGATCCTACTGCAAGCTATTACAGTCATATCGCCTCTTGATCTACAAGTGCACTGTATCTTCTGTACAGTTTTGAAAATGGCTGCAAATTGATGGAAAAGGGCGAGTTCAGCCGAGCTGTGCTTAGTTTCGACAAGGCCCTTAATCTCCTCCCCAAGACAGTCCAGTTCTACCTGATGAGGGGAGAGGCCTACTTCCAGCTGTGTGACTTCCAGTCAGCTATCTTGAACATGAAGAAGGCATGTGTGCTACAGCCTGACAACAATGACTACTATTCTCGCCTAGCTTTTGTCTACTACTTCCAAGTAAGTATGGTGTTTGTCTTCGGGAGACTAAGCACAGTTTCTAGTGCATTCAAACAGATTATGTTACACACTTTTATCATATTGCCTGGATGAAATATCAAAATATAAATCAAAATAAATGTGTAGCAATGTAAGAAATCATTAAGCAACTTCAGAAAAATTTGGCAGTGTACACAAATATCTAAGAAAAATTGGAACTGCTCACAAGCTTGTGCTATTAAAGATAACAATGTAACTTGCAGACATTCGTAGTTGAATATGTTCCGACTAACTTGTCATGTATGGAAATGTGTCCACATACATCTGGAGTGGAGCCATTGATCCTTGACATACAATGATTATGATAAACATATGTTGCTTGTATTACTGATAATTCCAAATTAGAGTTGATATGCAAAAGATTTCTTAGTCTTCTATAAGTTGGTGAAAGTTGCAAAAGTGAAAATCATGATTATCATTAACAATCTCTCAGCCAGTTCTTGGCTTTTTACAGTGTTTTCAAGTTTGAGATTATAGCATATCAAGATGTCCCTGTATTTGCACATGTATGCCTTTATACTTGTATGCCACTAAAGTATCTCTGCACCCCTTTACACCCAGGGTCAAATACTGTTTGACCAGTGTTTGTTTGCTGAAGCTCTGGAGTCATTTTCCAGAGCAGCTGAGATGAGGTCTGACATTATCGCCTACCATACCAGAAGGTATTATTACCATTGATGTTTATCATTATCATTATTGATATCATCTTAAAGCACCATTTTATGCACTATTGTATGTAATAAGAATTCTGTGAATGGACGTAAGGTGTCATGGATAAATAGAGATATGTAAAGCATACTTTAGGATACTTCAGATCTGGTGGAACCGACGACTTTTGATATTACCCGCATTGGAAATATCAACTTGATACTGACATATGTTAGGGGTAGCAATTATTGTCCCTGCTTTCTGGAAGCGGTTTGTCAAGTACTCTTTCATTTTGCTAGAAAAGTAAATTTTTGTGGAATTCCTTCTATCTTTTCTTTATATTGTTGTCCACTCATACGTCATAGCCTCTAGTAGTCTCCTCATCCAGCGGTTCCAACACCAAAATTTTAAAAATTCCTAACTTTTGCATCAATCTTCCGATTTTCCTCAAACTTTCACTGATGTGTTCTACTAATGTTAATGCTTTTACTCAATCCACATTGCTCTTTGGGTTTGTGTTCCCTTTAATGTTTTCTTTCTTATTGAGTCAGCAGACTTAACTTCATGAAGAAAAAGATGATCTGCAATAACCTCTTGGTCAACAGCTACTTGTATGGAAGAAATAATTTCAGTATTTATAGTGAGGACTTACATGGTATGAAGATTCTTTTAAACCATAATCTTTTACATTTTGATTGTATGTGTAACAGATATTATCATCAGGTGTGATTAACAACGCTTTAAATCTGTAGTGTCCAAACCAGATATACTAAAAGTGAGTGCCAGAGTATGTGATGTTTTTCAACAGTTGTTACCTGGCACTGCAACAATTTGGTGAGAATTAGCTGTGTTAAACCGTGAATGTCACTCCTCTCTCCCTACAAGTATTGCTTGTCTTGCTGCACTGCAACGCCACGGAGAGTGTTTGGCACTTGTTAACAAGAGACTTGAGACAGAGAAGAGCAATCCAGATCTCTACATCATGAGAGCCAGATTGCATCAGCTCTTCAGGAATGTGAGTAACGCAAACATATCTGTCTCACATGGCATGATGGAAAATGGCTATTTTGATATCGAATTAGGGAGTGGAGGTTGGGGAGTTGAGGTGGGGGAGGGGAGGGTGGGATGGGAAAAGCAAGGAGGAAAATAGGATCATATTGACATAAGAACAGGACAAAACTGGGAATGTGGTTGAAGCTTGCCTTGCAAGTCAACAGAAATAATGCCACTGAACCCGGTGTTATCACAGCAGCAAATGTTGCCACAGACCTCATTTAAGAACTGATCCAGTTTTGCAGATTAGAGCAAGAAGTGGAACCCTTTAAGATGTGTTTCGAGATAGTGACGTTTTTGCAGCATTGGTGCTAATTATTCATGAGCCTTTGCAGTGTACCAGTAGGTCCTGGACAGAAGATGGTAATGAGGACTTAGATGTGTATTTTGGAATACCATGTAATCTGATGTACAGTAAGTATATATAAAGTGTGCTTCTGTTGGATAAACTGTTGTAAATTGTCTGTAATATGAGATGTGTGACACTAGTATTAAAAAAAGAATGAAAAAGAATGCAATCCTGACCGATTTTTTAATAGAGCTATAAACATGAGACAACCTTTTTCATTTCTACCCAGACTACCCTATGCTACTATGATCTGAAGGATGCCCTTGCACTAGACGCAACCCAGGAGGAGGCAATAAGACAGATGCAAGAGCTAGAGGTCAATGCAGAAGAGAATCGTAACAATGCCACACGACTCCAGCTCCAAGGCAAATTCAAGGATAGCCTGACAAAGATCACCATTGCCATAGAGATGAATCCTTCTGTCTCACAGTATCACTTACAGCGGTAAGCCCCCTCTTTTTCACTATTCTTTGTCATAATTTGCTCGATATTTTGGCAGGGGACATTCTTACATCTTCTTCAGCAGAATGTGTAAAGATTATTCTGTGTACTTGCTGTCCAGTGAGAGAACCAAAATAGGTTTTCGTGTACACTACAGGCTAATATGGTAGTACTGCGGTATAGCTGTTGATTGTCAAACAGTAACTGCCAGGTTCACATTTTTGGCAGTGCACGCGTCCTTGTGTAAGATACTCACCCACTCACCCACTATTAACCAGCCTTTGTAAGAACAGTAGACACACTTGTAAAAAGGCTATTGAGGGTGAATTTAGGAATGCTAGCTGTCATTCCATTTCTTCTCCTACCCTTGGTGTATGGTAAAACAAAAAGGCAAATGAAACAAAACGAAACTTAAACAAAACATAACAAAAGCTCGGTCCTGCAATATTCTTGTATGACATCATTGTAAATCTGTTCTATAGTGTGACTGTACCCCTACTCAATTGTGTGTGTGTGTGTGTGTGTGTGTGTGTGTGTGTGTGTGCTTGCTTGCTTGCTTGTTTGTGTGCATTGTGTTCTTAAAAGAAAAGGAAAAAGAAAAAGAAATTTTTGTGGATAATTTCAGGAGCAAAGCAGGCTGAAGTCAAATTATTTGTTTTCCATTAACATTTCCAGGGGAGCTCTCCAAAGACGTCTACACGATTACAATGCAGCTATCGATGACTTCCTTCTAGCCATGGATAAGACCGAACACAATGAGCATGACCGTGTGTACACCGATGCACAGCGCCAGCTACTGTTGACCTACAATGACTTTGCTGTGGAATGTTTCCTGGGGAGTCATTTTGAGGAGGCTATATTACTTCTCAACAAAGCCCTCAAGGGGGAAAAGAGGGAGAAAGGATTGTATATCAACAGAGGTGGTGAGTTCTGGAGTTTCCACTTATTACCTCCGCCAAGGGAGGAGGTATATGTTTTTGTTACCGTTGGTTTGTTAGTTACTGTAGTTAGTTTGTCCGTGTGCAAAATAACTCAAAAAGTAGTTAACGGATTTAGGTGAAACTTGCAGGAAAGGTTTAGAATGATACAAGTAACAGATTATTAAATTTTGGTAGTGATCCGAGAATTTTGGGGAATTTATGAAGGATTTTTGATATTTTGGCAGTACTAGGGTCAATGAACTTGGGAGTTCAGGCTGCGCGTATTTGAGGTTTGTATGGATGTGCGCACTAAAGTGCGTGCTCTAGTGCGTGCTCTAGTTTCTGCTAGGGCAAGGCGCGCCGCGCAGCTGAGGGTTTATGACGTAACAAAGGCTTCTATATTGGGAAATCGGGCGATTTTTCAGCATGTATACCTATGGGTGGAAATCACTGATCTCTGTGGACGAGCCCAAAGAGCTTTTCCCCAGTGGTGGAAAGGAGAAAAATCTCTTTGGGAAGAGCAAGATCATCGGTGGAAAGTAGCTGCTTGGCGGAGGTCTGCGCTCTCAGAGTGCTTTTCTAGTTCTATGTGTTATGCTTCCTCAAAAGCATTTCTCCTCATTTACACATCACGTTGACTCTTTTTAAGACTGATTGGTGAGTTGAAGTTTGTTGATAATATGATACTGATGATATGATGGAATTGTTGCAATATTCAGTTTTGTTTATTGCTTTTTTTCAAACATTCAGTCTGTGACTTCTGTTGCTGGACTTAGTTTTGTCATTTGCATTTAGAGGCTGGACCTTCTGTTCTGATATGCTTTGTACTGATGAAGCCAGAAAAGTTTTGCAAAAGAAGGTTTCTATCTTGGTACTCATGAATTCGTGGGCAGCGAAATATATTTCTTAAATTTCAGAATTGTCCTTTTAAATAGTTGGCCACAGTGAATTCATAGGAGAAGCTGTTTTGAGGAAGACAATCATGGTTACATTTCAGAATTGTAGGCCTAATCATGACTTTAGTTATAGGTTTCATGATCATGAACTTAAGTTTTCCAGTGTAAATATTCCCAAATTTGTTGAGGTTATGCAAAACAATCATTTTCATACGATAATGATATCTTTTTATCTCATAGCAGTGAAATCAATTGATGTTTAGGGAACTTTTTCACCTTGTGAATCCTTATCTTCAGTGAATTTCTATGGTTGAATAAATGCTGAGGTATTCTTGACTTGAACACTATTACTACAGAGTTTTGATTACAGTAATCAGTCTGTGAGTATAGCCATCTACATTGTTTGCACATCAATTCCTCCATCCACTTCCCTTTCTACTTGTTCTTTGCTCTCTTCCACAGACTGCTTCTTCCGACTACAGGAATACCATTTTGCATTGGCTGACTACCACCAGGCTTCAGAAATCGATCCTCTGGACCCAGCAATTCGGTCCAGAGTGGCTGCCATCCACAGCCAGTTTGGTCTGCAGGACTATGAGGAGCACAGCTATCAGGAGGCAGAGTCCCGCTTCACAGTTGCCATCCAGCATAACCCCCGTCATGGACCCTACTACATTGCCCGCTGTAAGGTTCGCCTAATGCTGGAGGTAAGCAATGGAAACCAAGTCATACTAAGGATAAACACCATTGCCAATGATTACCAGGATGATAGATATCAATGATGCTAGCATTGTGAGCAGTGTCATCATCCAATGCATCACTTAACGCCATGGAACATGGACACTACACCTGTAATATGTTTGAAAGAAATGGCTGCAAAAATATTTCAGGTTTGAGTGTTACCTGACAGGAGAAAGATCAAAAGATCAAGCAAAGTTCTATCTTGTTGGGGGTGAGAAGACATAATTTAGTATGTTGAACTGTGGCATTGATATGTTATAGTCTTCTGAGTTATAATCACAGAATCATAAAAATCTCTCCATGTACCGGTATATTCACCAGAATCAAAATGGTGCCAGGCAGGACTTCCTCATGGCTCTGCACTTGGACCCATCCAACATTGAGATCTTGACCCTGATGCCACGGCTCTACCCCGGCAAGTCTGTAGGTGATGTCATGCGGACTCGGCCAGCCAAGGAGGCCAAGATGGCAGCAGAAAATTTGGTCGTGACGGCATCTCCTGTCAAACTACCAGGACTAGACAGGTACACATTCAGCAATTATTTTGAAGACCGGCATAAATTTCATAGTTGTCCTATCAATGAGGGCAGACAAGTAAGCATAGGACAACTGAAAACAAAACAAACAAAAATAAACTAATTTCAGAAGGTACTTTACGTGAACAAAAATGAAGGAATGCTTCATATAATGTGTGTCATATGAACCTCCTCCCATTTGTGCTAATTTGCATGTTTTATTTGGACAAATATAGCATACCTAACTTCAGATTCCAGTCAACCTTCAATTTGGGATTAAATCCAGAGGTGTATGTCTGCAGAAAATTTTGGACAAAATCTGCAGAAAACCAAACAGCAGTGAACTTGATTGTCTGCATTAAATCCTGTATGTTGTGACAATCACAGTCATTGGCCATGTACCATAGGAGAAATTGGATTAAATCAACCACTTAAACCGGGATTGCAAAGACATTAAGCAGCCTTCCTCATTTAATCATGCAATATCAAAGTCAAGTAAATGTGCACATACAGTTTGCAATTATCAGTGATAGAGTGATAGACCTGATGTACATGTATATTAGGACTGGCAGAGTCCTGCCTGTAACTTACAAAAACTCTTTCAGTCTTTGTGCAGTTTTTCTCACACTCTTTCTCAACCCCCATCCCCCCCCCCCCCCCAAAAGAAAGAAAGAAAAAAAACAACAACAACAACAACAACAACAACAACAACAACAACAACAACACAACATCAAAAAACAAAACAAAAACAAAAAAACAAGATGAAAAATCTGGCAATGTGGTTTTAAGAGAGAAACAAGTCATGATGGTCGATCCCACATTATGGACATTTTTCATCGACAAAAGAAAACCCCACCAAAACAAACTTTTTTTTTTGCTTCAAATACTGATTAAATGCTGTTTCTAGTCAACTGCACATGAAGGATTCAGTCTTGTATGTCTTTGTGTTGTAGTTCTTCACCAGAGGGACAAGGGCTAGCAGCAGTTGGGGATGATGGCAGGAAGAAGGTGACCTTTGGTGCAGTTATTCCCGAGGAGGAAGATGCAATTGTTCCATCCCTCAAGTATTGCATGGATGAAATAGAGTTCAACAAGGTTCTCACCAAGCAGAAGAAGAAGGTGAATGATTATCTTTTTGCTGTTATCTTTGCCATATCTTTGATCTCCCTTCCAAAATGCCATCTTATGTACTGCATCAGCTTCACCACAGACAAGAGAATTTTAAAGATTTAACTCCACAGATATATTTGTTATGATTTAAAGCAGTGATTCTAGTTTCTGTAACCCTGTCATACCCAGCTTTATTGTACAACCTTTCAAAATGCAGTATATATGTAATCCTTTAATTCTCAGTACCTCTGTACACCCTTTCATTTTCCCAGCTCTTTGGTGGACCCTTTCGAGTAACAGTACCCTATTGCTAATACTTTTATTCTCAGTACCTATGTACCCCCTCCTGATTTTGTAGGACATTATCTATAACCCCTTTCTTGCTAGCTCTGTTGTAGACCCTTTTTGATGATGATATTTATATCCTTTCAAAAACTACAGATTTCGACCCAGGTGAAATCATTGTTGAATGACAGGGGCTCCTTCCCCAAGGACCTGCCAAAACTAAAGCCCCAGCCACCATCGAGACCATATGAGGTGCGAGGGGGTCACTGGAAAAACCCTGAGCCTGCAATCAAACCAGGCTGGAAGACATTCAGTCTGGGCATTGGACTCATGGAGTAAAGGAAAGACCATTGAAATAACATGACCAAATGACCAGTAGGGCTGCATGAATTCCTCTTCCCCACTTCCTCACTTCCTCAGGGTAACACATGGTTTCATGTACAGTGATGATTAAAGGTTTTCAACTTGTAGGACTGTAATGAATACCATTTTCTGTCACAAAGGAATGTCCCCTGGATATGTGACAGCTATACCCACAAAATGTGCATGATGTTCTTGGTTTTGATAGAATATAAAAAGGAGATGTGATTTTCAGAAGCATTGTATTTTTCCATTTTTGCATCTTTGTAGAGGAGCAGTTGCCTGTAAATGTTGAAATTTGAATATGTGATGGTATGTTCTACATTTGGAAACTTTATTGTCTCAGTGTTCATTCTAAGAAAAGGACAATGCATGAAATTGTTGAGGGTTATATACTTGTCTGCCATGTCTTGTCATTCCAAATGTCTGGTAAGCTTTAAACATTTTATGTATTATCAGGGTGCTATGAAGTGATAAAGAGGAGGATAAGTTCCCTGTTTGCTTTCTTCAAGTTGACAGAGAGTGTGTTCTGAAAACAGTGCATCCATTAAAGAAGTTCTAAATTATGTGCACTCCAAACACCAAACTCTGAATTCCAAACACTAGCCAGAACAGAGTGATGTGTCCTTGGATAAAGATGCTAGATATGTAACATTGATTTATAATGACATTATTTGTTTTGATGCAAAGTAGATGTAACAAAGCAAGGGTAGCTTGAAGGCATTTTGTAAGCAGTCCATAAGTACAGTTTATTCACAAAATCATATGACATTACATTTCATCATTAAGATTTTTTTTCTTTCTGTGTTCTATTTCTCAGAAAAGGCCTGCAAAAGGCAGACAAAATTTGATGACAATTTTATGAAAGTAATACATTGTCAAGTAACATCTTAAACATCTTGTAGTCTGTCTGTGGCAGCATGTTTAACCCTAAAAAGACTGGGGGGGGGGGCCTAAAAGGCCCCCCCCTCGACATTTCGCGCGATTACTCTGCAACACGCAATGCTCTCGCCGCGATATTCTATGACTTTTTTCTTTCGAGTTTCCCGCACATTTTGACACCAAATTTGTGACGCCCGGGGGTACGGTTCTGAAGTTACATTTTGTACATGCACGTGAGGCCGAAAATGGCTCAAAAATGTGATTTTGTGTACAAAGTCAATGCAAATTGAGTTTTTTCACATGGTTCATATAAATATGCTTATTTTTACTCTCAATGGCTAAAATTAATTTTTTTAGGAGTATTATGCTTCAAAAAGTGTCTGCCACAAATTTTGTTTAAAAAAACAACAAAAACGAAAGGTCGAAAAAACAAAGAAGTACATAAGAAATTCACAAAACAATAAAATAAATAAGAAATTAATTTTGATACCGAATTTTTTTTCAAGTACATTTGCTAAGAATGCCACAAAGAATAATTATACCAAAAATGAGCACTTTTGGAGCTTTATTTACTGATTTAGATCAAAGAGTCTGATTTCTTGCATAAATTAGCATAATTAATCAAAATGAAATAAAAGAAGACTATTTTGTAGAATTTGAATATACGATCTTGTAGATTACATCGCACGCTACCATTGTGCAAATTTCCGCGGCGATCGCGCGATCCACGGCCGAGATCTTAAGGGGGGGCCCTTTAGGCCCCCCCCCAGTCTTTCGAGCTACCAAAATAGCCCAGTCTTTTTAGGGTTAACATATGTGACTCTGCACCTCAAAACAAACAAAAAGTCGCCAGACATGAAATTTTAGTTAAGACCATATTCTGAAAGAGCAGACTTTAAGCTTTAAAATGATGTATAACTCAAATCAAATGGACTCTCCTAACCTATCTAAATATTGGAAAGAAATCACAAACTCAGGAAAAGTGTGAACTGAGAAAAGAGGCTCTGAAGTACAGTGTCTATTCAAGCGCTTAATCTTTGCCAAACCGTGCTGACTGTGCGATGAATGGGACAAAAAACAGGAAGTAAACCACCAGAGCAACAACAATGAAGAGATTATCAGATTAAACTGAAATTAAGCGTGCTTCATTAAAACATTCTGTCCATAATCAATGCCAACTTTCAGAGTAGTAGCACTATCCTTTCAAAAGTTATTGGAGTTGAAAGTGAAGAGTGTGGACAAGGTTTTTCAGAAATGAAAAAGGGATTCCAAAGACACACCTAATCACACTATTCTACAAAAATGTTCGAGATAAACTGCTAAAAAATACACTTTCCTGCCCGTTTTATGATACCAAATTTTAGCATAATGTGAAAGAAGACCCGCTCTTTCAGAAAATATGAAAAAGTCAAGTTCGGCTAGGTTGACCCATTTCACTTATTTTCAGTCCTCACGCAAAATCAGTGTGTGCGACTTTATGTTCGTTTTGAGGTGCACGGTCACATATATGACAATACAGCCTATTGGCTTCTTTTCATATTAGTTTAGGCTGCAATCAGTATGACTGTGTCTGGAGTAGTGGGAACTACATGAGTTTGTCAGACTGTCTGTCTGTCTGTGTCTGTATGTATGTATGTATGTACATGTATGTATGTATGTGTGTATACTGTATGTATATATTTATGTGTGTATGTACATTGTATGTATGTTCTTATGTACATAGAAATGCACACAAGTCTGCCACTTTGTCTGTATCTTTGTGTAGGTTCTTGGTCCTGAAGTTAGTCAAATTATTATTAATTGGAAATTTTAAGTATTTGTAAATACAAAAATCTAAAACTCAATGTTCCACAAGTTCATCAGTCTTTTACAGTAAATGTGTCCTCAATTACACTTCAATATTAAGAAAAACAGTTATCTTATATTGCTTGCTTAAATTGTGATAACTTTATTGTGTTCTATCAAAATGTTTAAATGTGGTACATATTCATTATCGGGATAGCATAAGTATATAATTCTAGAAAACAAAATAGTTCATGAGGCACAAATTGAAGAAATGGGAAAGAGTGCAATGTACAATGTACTGAAAGTAAGATTTGATTTGTAAGGTAAGTCAAATTCCAGAACTGGTTTTGTGAGATGCAACAGTCCAAAAAGTGATTCCTTTTAACCCTAAAAAGACTGGGGGGCTTTTTGCCCCCCCCCCCCCTCAACATTTTTTTGCGATAAATCTGGAACGTAAAAATCTCGCACCGCGACGTTTTATGACTTTTTTTCTTTTAAGTCTTGCGCAACTTTTGAGACCAAATTTACGACGCCCGGTTACTTTGTGAAGTTACACAATATTCTGTAAGTGCATGTCACACCCGAAATTGCTCAAAAACGTGATTTCATGTACAAATCCAATGCAAATTCTGTTTCTGACCAAAATTCATAAATGTTTCATTATTTTTACTTTTACAAATCAAAATCAATTAATTTCATGTTCTTTATGATCGACATAGTGTCGCAGATGATTTCCATTGAAAAAAACAATAAAAAACAAAAAGTGAAAAACAATGAAATAGATTTTAAAAAAAGTGATACCGCCGTCTTTTTTATATACATTCAATAAGAATCCTACACAGAGTAGCTAAACCAAAAATTAGCAGTTTTGGACCTTTAATTACAGATTTACAGCCATTTTTTAAAATTCATGCATAAATTAGCATAATTAGTTTATTAAAAATAGATTTGAATATTTGTGAAATAATTACCTATTCAGTTTTGTAGATTACCTTGTGGGTAAGGCGCGTGCCAATTTTCCTTGCGATCATGCAGTCAACGGCCAAAATATTGGGGGGGGGGGGGCCGAATGAGTCCCCCCCCCCCCCCCCCCCCCCCCCCCCCCCCCCCCCCACAGTCCTACGAGGCATCAAAATAGCCCAGTCTTTTTAGGGTTAAACCAAAGTTCAAGCAAAGAAATTATTTTTTTCCCCCATATATTTTTATTGCTGTATAGCAACTTTTTAAAGACCTTTGGCTAGGGTTACTTCAGATAATTGTACGCACTGCTTCAAACTGCTAGCATGGAAAAAGAAGTACTCAACATGAATGTGCAACATTACATTCTGTGATCAGCTTGAGCTTTGGCAGAAATTACCCTCTTGAGTATTTCTCAACCACTCCACCGAGCGCGTGTTGCCTGAATTCTACACACTGTCAGTTACCTTGAAAACGCATGCCTTGTTTGACTGCACTGTCTCTGTCGGAAAACTGCCTTGTGATTTCAGTTTCTTAGTTCAGTCAGTATGATTATATGAGAAAAGCTGACCGACTGTTTACAGTGCGAGGTACAATATTGTACATGCTCAAGACAAGTGAAATTGATTTATGGTTTGCTTGTTGATAGATTAGAAAAATTTTGTTTGTGACATGGATGCTGTTTATTTGCCATGCTTTTAAGTGAGTGATAGATAAACACTTAATATGCTTGTATTGACCCAAAATTTCTTGAGTATGATTTTTAACCTGCAGGATACAAAACATTTCTTACACAAACAAGACAAGGGGCTGTATAGTCTTGCTGGAGGTTTTAGCTCGATTAGTAAAATTAAGGAGTTATGACTCTTTGGTGAGATCTCTCCTTGGTAAAAAGCATTTTAATATACACGTACAATGAAACGAAACAAATGATACTTCTTCCAGTACACTTTTGTGTGTACATTTTTTGAACATCCTACCAAAGAATTTTCTTTCACCAAGAAAAAAGTTTCTTAGTATTCTCACTATATTGCATGAGAAATGGGATACATGGCTATTGAAAGGTGCCTTCTACTTTGCAGATCAAATTCTCTGTATTACATGTATGTGTTCCATGTCAATTATTACTTATATATAATGAAAAACATATTGTACATTTGTGCATTTTGTAAAATAATTGCTGGTACATATCAATTGCACCATATGTAAACTTTTGTAACTAAAAAGGATATCTACCATAAACGAAAATGTTGCTACTTCTCATTTCATTTTCAGATGTGTAGAGGTGTTAATGATAAAAGATACAGTATTTAATTGTAGCAGATACACCAGGCAAACACAGAAAGTAGGAGGAAGCATTCAAACAAAATCAGAACAATGCGATGTATCCAAAAATCATCAGCAAAGATATGCCACTCCGAGCAAAAGCTCCAAACTTCCATGAACTCTAAGACTGTTAAAGCTTGTGACTGCCTTTGACCCCATCCCCTTGAGACAGAGACCGTGAGTTTTCAGTTACCCAAGTCTGCTACAGATTTAAGAGTCAAGTTCATGTAGTCTCATGATAGTGTTTTCTGTCCTGGGTGCAGTTGAATCTGTCACTCTCATCTCTTCCTTTCTTTCATCTTTCTCTCTCTCTCTTTGCATAATGAGAATGCACAAATTGTAAACTCGTAAATCCTAATTAGTGTGTTTTATGAATGTTTTGCACACCTTAACACACAGTCAACAATCATAGTCACAAACTCAACCTTTGACAAGCCCAAAACCTCTTTTACAATACAAGGCCTTATCTCTCCTGTTGTTCAATGGGCCAATACATTGTATATGTGAAAATTGTTTCCAATGCAAAAGTTCAGAAATCATGTGTACACACAATGATTGACACAGGATTCAAGTATTATCTTTTTATTCTGTATCTTTATAGAAATGTGGTACAGTGTATATCTTTAAGTGTTAACATTAACTTGAATGGAGTGTTGCTATGTGTGGGCAACAATAATCTAGGGTTTCTCTTAGACACAACAACATCACATTGATGAAATAAAGTAATGAATGCTATAAATTTGCAGAGTAGACACCATGCTCTTCATTGTAACAGCTGACACGGTTGTGGCCCATAAGAAACAAAAACAAACAAATTCTTACTAACATCATTAATTCTACAAAACAGTGCATCTCCAATTCAGATGTAAGCTATTTCTACCTCTTTTTCATGCTCAAATCCAAGAGATTAATATCTAAGGTCCTAGAATTTTTTCTTTGAGGGTTTTTCCTTTGTCAAATTGTTAATTAAATCACAAGTAACCTGCCATGATCGATAGGCGTTTTCACATCAGCCCGATGTTTCGAAATAGCGTGCTATTTTCTGACTTGGGGAATTAAAAAATATCTCGAGCTTGGATTTTTATCGGGCTGATGTGAAAACGCCTAATGTCTTCAATGTGGTACCATGCAGAAGAAAGCAAATAAACCGCGACAATTAACTGGCTAACTCATGTCTATACAGAGGAATCAGATTTAAACTTCTGCATGATCTTGCAAGGAAAAATGTCAAACTTGTGCTCAGGAATGCATCCACTTCAAGCAGTGACCTTCAAATAATTCTCATGTTCTGGTTGAATGTTATTCATAACTAAGATCACCTATTTTGGAATTCAGATGACGGCAATCACATGCTGTAAACCAGACATTTTTGTATGGATGAAATTTTCACATATTTTGCAAGGAGCCAAGGTTCACAAATTATAATATTTGCAAAAGTTTTTGTCCACACAGTATGCATTGAATGCCAGTGGCAATTTCCAAATATTTTTATGCCACAAAAAAGGCTGTTGGCTCCTATTCGAAAAAAATTCATGCTGTGAACATTTCTGATTTTACAGTGCCAGAAAATAAACTTATAATAGCATGCAACAATTAGGAAAACATGTACATAAAGACAAGCAGGAATTCAAGCTCATTGGGGTTCCATAGGTTTTGGATTTTTTTTTTTTAACCAATTAATAACGTAATGAGTTTATTCAACAGGTATGTGACTGGAAAGCATGTCACAGGGTACTTAGTCTTGCAAGGAAGATTTATTCAGTTTAAATGTAGAAAATTCATAGTGTCACCCAACCTAGACAGAAAAATCTTTCTGTTTTGAGGGGTTTTTAACACTTTTTTACTTTAACGGTTCTCCCCCTACATAGACAGAAGCCATCTGTAATCATCTAGCTGGGGGATCTCATGGTCTCAGTGGAACATATCCTCAAAAATAAATACAGACTGATCTTTCGGTCCACAACCAACCTATTCATAGAAACACTGTTTGCACAGAGGTGCTGTGCACTTAAAATCTGCAATGCTAATACCATGATTAACTTGGAAATATGATACCCACAAGACTGCAAAACTTTTCCTCTACTAAATAATACCTGCTTCTGGTTTCTATCTTCCTGTTTGTTCTTTCTACCGATAACATTGTCTCCAGCCAGCAAAGTAATACCAGCATTCCATTCCTGCCTTTCATCACCACATGGACTTCATGGTAATAATGTCTTCAAATAGGCAGCTTACAAACCTGGGTCACTAGGTGTGCTCTACAGTCATCTCACAATCCTGAAATGAATCAACACTCTGCTATAACAACACACCTTGTGTCTCCTTCAATTCCTGAAATTGATAAACACATGTGTTCCATGCTTGGAACATGCACATAACTTTTGCCATGCTGTGGAAGTTCTCTAAATAATCATAGATATACAGTCTTGTTTCTGCTGTTGATAAAGTTTTCAAAAGAATTTCAATTATTTCACAAGTCTCATGGTAGTTAAGGACAGATAGAGGACACTGCCCATAATATAAATAAATGGTCTTATTGGTTAGTTGTTGTTGGTTTTTATTCTAACAAATGAATTGGTTCCATTGATATAATTATCAGCTGGGGAAGCAAGCCACTGAAGCTACACGTATAGCATACTTAAAATGTTGTGCAAATGTTGTAAGCACACCATACAAGTATACCTATATACCAGGTACGATCAAATTTGTGGTAGCTATTTTGTACATCAAAGTTCTCAGCTTTGTAGTAGTCATGCCAACTCCATATCTCATGGCAACAATGGCACTGCCCTTATATGCTTAGCTTTGCAATAGCAAACACGCTGTAAACACACGCCCCTAACTCAGTAGCACCATTTGTGTTAATGTCAGTAAGTGCTACTTAATGTGCAATTCATGTATTACATGTAGACACTTGTATAATTTCTCAGATATTTGAATGTCAGTTCATGCCATGATGCTATTACAATGTCTAGGGTGCAGGAGTGAAATTCCAGAAAATGAAGTCACAGTATTGTTACTTGGATGTGACACAATTCTAAATTTAAAGGGAATAATCAAATCTCATCCTGGTAATCCCTGGTTAATATTTGAAGGAGCTCCTAGTGCTGGTGACCTGAAGGCCTGTTTGAAAAGACAAAGACACAGAAATGAAAAAGAAGATAAACATCTACACTTTCTAGGTGCTCTATTAGGAAGAATTGTTCTTATCCTTATTGTTACCATTACACAGTTGCCTAAGTCCTTTGTCGGCCTATATTACATTATCAACTTGAAATAAGAAGAACCAAAGTTACTAATCTAAATTTTCTGTGGCTCAAACAACAATGTACAACGAGAAATTTGCTTCTCTTTAACAAAAAATCATACACCTACATGTGATTACAGGTAACAGAAATAGCATGTCTTGCCTCATTGCCACAACAAATCAAATGGATTGTTCTAATCGCATCAAATCTATTACAATAATCAGCACACCACTGCTCTCAGAATACCTCCTAGAATGACAATATTGAATAAAATCATTTTTAAATGACACAGATAAAAAACAAACAAGTGCCCCTTGTAAAGAGTAAGTCTGCACCACATTCAAGTTGGCCTTCACATGGAGAGCAAAATCAGATAGAAAGGCAGAGGTTTGCATCTCTGCAACAGCACAGACTTGCTAAATATCAAAAATGTACATGAGGACGGGCCAATAATTTGTGAAAGTACACAAATTTACTACAAAACACAAGAAATAGACACATAACATATATATCATCAATCTTCTATGCAATATATAATGTGCAATACATAAGATCTGTGCTGATAAAATTAGAACAAATATGTTTCTTGACCAAAATTTTTCAGTATTATTTGATTTCCGCATTGTAGTTTTTAAAATTATATAAATAACTTAGTACTCAAGCAGACATTAAACAAAGCACAAAAGAGAAGTGGAAAAAATTATGAGGGTAAGCAAAATCATGCCACTTGTCCATTGTTCAACTGAAGGAAAACAAGGTAAAGGATGAACTTACTTGGCCCACTCCACCTTCAGAATCAGATGATCGTATCCGAAGCCAGACACCCGATTGATGGCCTTGGCAGCATGTTCTCTGTTGTAGAAGTTGATGAAGGCAAATCCCTGCAGGAGGTAATAGAAGACAACAAAAACTGTAACACTCTTCCTCAAACTCTTTCCCGAACACATCTATGCAGATACTACATTTGTATACTTACCCAAACACACAAATTTAATACCAATGTATCCACGATCACTCTGCAACTAATATAAATCGACAGGGGCATTTGGCCTTTGGCCTAGTATGCTGAACTTCCAGCATACAAACTTTCACTCATGTTTCCATTTAGAATATGCTCTCACTTCAGTCAATTTTCAATGTACCTCAATAGATGGGTTTCTCAAGAAAGAGAATGCTATATATTCCCAGTCACACTTCTTAATAGAATACATAGACTCACTATTACTCCTTCCCCTTCAACTACATGAAAAACACAAATCTTTAACTTGTGAGTGAAAAGTTGGAAGTACTGCTTCTTTTTGTTTGTTGTTTGTTTTTTTTCTTCTTTGAGGAAACAATGTTGCTTGACTCGGGATAAAATGGAAAAAGATCCAGGTATTGTATGGCTGTCAAGGCAACATATTTTCCCACTGACATACATGAGGGAAAATTGGACTCTGTTCTGGACTTCAAGTAATATCTTACCTTGGAGTTGCCTGTCACCTTGTCCTGGGCTAGGTATATCCTTTGGATGGCCCCAAATGGTCTGAAGAGGTCCTCCAGATCAGTCTCTCTCGTGTCCTCTGACAGGTTGGTAACACGGATAGTGGCTGCCTCATCTGCAATACCACAATGGAGCATTAGTTAACCTCTTGCCTCAGTTGAAGCATGATGGATCAGACAATGACATGCTTTTGACTACTTCAGTTGGATTGGTATGGGACAAATATGACCATGCCCACTGTTTATGACTTACCAAGCTCACTGTGAAGCCACTTGCTCCAGGGTACTCTACAAAGAAATACACTTTCCTTATTTGGTTTACTCATGTATGAATACACTGGTTGACTTTGCAGAATATCTTTTGTCAATTGCTATGAAATGTCTTAATAAGAAGAATGTTTTCATTGGTACATTAACATCAAAAGGTCTCCCTTGTGAGGTGGACATCCTGAAAAGTGATGACTCATGACTGATGACAAATGTTAGTTTGAATATCCCCAGCATAGGGGTATGGCCATCATGATCCCTCCATACCTCCATACCCACATAGCTAAGTCTATGACAGGTGAAGTGAAACCAACCCTGTCGCCTAGAATGCATGGTCTCCCCTTTCCTCTTGGCGCCATCCCTAGCTGCTGGAGGGATGTATTTGCCCACCGAGGCTGCTCCCCCAGGCTTGGCTGCGTCAGGCTTGGCCCCTGCTGCTGCTTGAAAACACAATATGGAATTTGATTTAATTTGTAGCCAGCATCATGAATGTCTAAAATGTTAATGTAATACTAAAATATCAGAAGTGACAATCTTATGTGAAACAAATAACAGAAGCAATTTTTTTTCTTTTAGTTGCAACTGAAACTGACAGAATGTAAATTTTATGCCATTGTATCTTATTTTGTGCATGACAATAAATTTATATTTGAATCTTGTACACGTTACTTTTCACAAAAGGCACAGCAAGATTGGAGAAATCTACATTCTACACATCACCAATCAGAAATAATAAGCAATTACTTTCAAATGATACCTATCACAGAAAACAAATTTATCCATATATTGATACCTATCACAGAAAACAAATTTATCCATATATCTTAAAAATTAAGATGTGTGTGTGTAACTTAACCCGTTGAGGACGAATTGATTTCGCTACAACACGCATTTCCCATAGACACTTGCCCGAGTATACTCGGGACTCGTCCTCAACGGGTTAAAAGGATTTCCATCATTTCAAGTTCACGGAGTACAATCGTCGATCATGGACTGCAGTGTTTCACAGCTTCTCATAATTTTTTTCAGTCAATCTATGTTAGTTATCAAGCCATATTTCACAGATTTCTTAAAACATGTATACAGCTTCCACTCACCACAGGTTGTCAATTTTTAGCTTGTAATGTCATTACCTAGTATGTAGATAGTTCACAAAGAAATGACACTCGTATCTATTTGGATGTCGCAAGATTTACACTTATGGACTAATACAAATAACATATGCAAATTCATGTTACAGTACATAAAAAAAATAAAAGTCAAATAAAACATAGCTAGTGCTATAATTACAGTGATCTTATGATTAAGTGTAGAAATGTTAACAAAACAGTATGATTCAGTTAAAAGCAAAGGTTGCCATTATTACCTGCTGCAGTATCAGGTGTGGTAGTGGTCTCCCCCTGGCTCTGGAGAAGCTCCCTCTGCAGCGGCTCCAGTGAGTCTTTGTACGGACACTTGGTGGTCCAGTGGTCACCTTTGCACACACGGCATACCATAATCCGCTTCATCTTCATCTTCTCCATCTGATCCTCCATTGGGTCTCTATTTTCATTCTTTACAAGAAAACATTTTTTTTTTTTTTTTTTAATGGGAGAGGGCTATTAATGTACGAGCTTTAAGCCAAAGATTTCATGACTTACAAATTCAGTTACAGTATGGTACTTGCATGCAAATGTCAAATTATTCAACATTCTTGTTTTTTAAACCTTACATTTTTTTTTAGTGGAATGCATCATCAACTTATCGCATTGGGTCCTTTCTATCCTGCTGAGCACATTCAGTGTAACACAACTACACTGACTGCTGAGGAAACAATTGTCTGAATCAAATCATGTGTAAATGATACAAATTTACCATAAATATTGCAGAAACAGTAGGATATTGCCATGATTGTATAAAACAATACAATAACAAAGATCACAAATGATGAATTACTGGTACAAGGAAATAAAAAAATGTGGCTGCAGAGACATAAGCAAGGAACAATACACTTACATCCTTGTTACTGACAAAAGTCATGGACACTTCATCCTGTACGATGGCCGTGGTACCAGGGTTTGGACCAGGTGGGTCACTGGCTGACTGCCCATACTTGGCCCATTGCTGTAGTCACAAATCAAATCACCATTTTGTACATTATCAACAACTCGATACCATCAATACAGTTCAATCAATACAGCAACAACAAAAAACCTGTTTTAGAAAGTGCACACTCATCAATGATTTTAAGGGGATGTTCACACATTACAGGAATATAATAAGGAAGAGAATAACTTTCACTAAGTTTGAAACATGAGGCATATTTCTTTGTGCACTTAATATTTCAAATGGCAACCTGCCCTTCCCAATTACAAGTTTACCAAGCTAATCAAATGTACACATATAAAACACTAATGCTGGGATGAAATTTAGTTCTCTTTGGAGAGAAATGTTCATACAGCTTAACTACGAGATGGAAAAAAAAGAAGAAGAATTACTTACCTTCCTTCGGGCAATTGATTTGGATGCTTTTCTCTTCTCAATCTTAATTGTTCTAGTGATCTGAAACAGAAAGGTATATATTTGTATGTGGTAAGCTTTAAAGAGTACCTCTAATAATATAATGAAAGTGGGTGGTAAATCCCACATGATTAACATAATCTCCATTATTGATATATGGATGGCACATCATAGCTTGCATTCTCCGACATTCAGTAGCACTAGATACACTCTCAGGAAAAGAAGTTTTTGTGTTTAGTTTTTGGTGCTCGCGCTGCAGCACATTTCTTTGTAAAACTTAAACAAGAGCGCTTCATGTATTGTATTCATTCACTTCTAGCACAACAGTAATACACATACATTGCAATAACACTATCACAGGTGGTAGATATGTATCACAGGCAAGGTGCAATCATTCTGTTTCATGTGCAATTCAATTCAAATCACAAACATTCTTGTTTAAATGTGGCTTACCTGTAGTAGTCACAAAACATGAACAGACACACACACAATAAAAAAAGAGAGGCTACAAACAAATAAACACATATAAACACACACACACACACACACACACACACACAGATGTACATTACATATGGTCCGTTGTAAGCGTACCTTGATAAGTTTCCCATCATCATCACGTTTGTACTCAATCATTTTCTTTAGGTCACCTTCCATATACTCCTCAGGAAGAGGGATACTTCCTGTAAAAGAAAATATATTTTATCTCACGATTAGAAGGAACAAAATGAAATAAAGATGGTATAAATACTCAAATATGTAAAGCATGTTATCTCCATGAAACTGGAAGCACTCACCATTCAAATGACAGAAAGTTATGTTTCTTTTGATCTTTTCTTAGTTGACAAATGTTGTTTTCATGTGATTTATTTTCTACTGTGCATACTTCAGGAAATTTTACTTCACCTTCACTTCAGTGACATGACCATCTTGGGGCTTCTAATGGCATACTTGGATTGACAAAATATCAGTGAAACATATACACTCAACCAAAAAAGTAAGTTCCCCCCTAGCATTTTCGGATATATCTCAAAAAGCATTTTACCGATTTCCATAATTCAAATGGGAATGGATAGGGAATTTTATTACTCATAAGATGAATGGCATATCATTGCCATCAGATATTATTGTTGGTGAGAAAAAAAAATGCATTTTATGTCAAAATGCATGGAAAAAAAAAGTTGCACTTTTAGTGATTTGCATTGAATTTTACACAAATACTTGGTCGGCCACTTCTTGGCAGTTCTTTGACCTCTCCAGTTTCCTAAAACTTTGCTCTAAGTTTCCTTAGGCTGGGTTCATATAGGAGTACAAACTGTATACTATTTGGGTATACGGTGCACGTTTTCGAGGGCACGCGGTTAGCTTGAATCAAACGATAGGATTTCCTAATACCGGGTCACATTAGAGGGCACTATTCGAAAATGCCGTATAGCTGCATATAGTGTAGTATAGTGGGAATCGTGCTTGTTCAATTTTTGTGCAGTGTATACCATCTCTCGTTTATGAAATGACGATTTTTGGTCTGGATTTGCCCTTTAGCAAAAATAAGCATGTGAACTGATATTCTGATCAGTGTTGTGTATCATGATCAAATATAATGTTATTAAACAAATTAAAAATAATCAGTTTTAATTTTTTACCAAAGCAAAATGACCCCCAGTGGAGTTAATCGTTTTTTATTTAAATTCATAATTATACTCAATTTATAGCTTTCTTGTAACAAAAATGGTACATTCCAATGTAATCTCAGTTTAGAAACTGGTAATAAGATTGCTGGGATGGTTGTGTAGAAGGGAGAAATCCTCCCTGCATGGAACAGGGAGTTGGTGGTGCGGGTGATGGTGTTCTGGGTCGACTTGACGGCGCAAACACGCGTGCTACCTTATGTGACCCGCAATGCCCGAATAGCGAATAGCGAATACCGTACACCGTATACCGTATACTTCTATGTGAACCCAGCCTTATGGCATTGGGTGAAACCCCTAGTCTCCTGGTCACCTCCTTAACTGGAATCCCAGCTTCAAGGAAAGCTGATGCTTTCCCTCTTTCAAAATTTTGCATGGCCATACGCACATAAATGTCATCAACCCAAATTGGAATTAAAAAGCACATGGCTTCGACCAACATTTCATATTGAAAAGGTTTATTTTTGTTTAAAAAGTATGTATAACATTTGCTATGTAATAGCGAAGCACATTGTACCTGAAGAAATTCCTGATAATTACATAACAATTAAAACAAGAGACCCGCGGGTCTAGCGCTCACCTGAGTATCGCAAGTTCACCTTTCACGCAGTCACTAATCTAAATTATTCACAGCTCTACCAAAATTTGACGAGGCATTCTCAAGTGGAAGATGAAAATGTACAATAAGGGCCCAATTTTTTCAAGATTCCTTAATTTGGGGGAATTGGGGCCCCCTGGGGCCCTCTGGGTGGGGCATGGTGCCCAGTTTGATAAATTGAGATCCTGACCACCTAGGGATGCTACCTGCCAAGTTTGACAAAAATCCATCATGAGGTTTTCAGGAAGAAGATGAAAATGTACAATTCAGGCCCCCATTTGGACCCTTCCAACCACCCCCCTCCCCCTACCCCCAAGAGGGGCACCCCTGGATCTCCTATGAACAAACTTGAAACTACAGTCATTAATGTACTCACTCATAGTATTATCTCAGCTCTATAACTTCTGATTCTAGAGAAGATTTTTAAAGATTCCTTCATTTGGGGGGTTTGGGCCCCCTGGGGGCCCCCTGGGCGGGGCATGGTGCCCATTTTAACAAATTGAGATCCTAACCCCCTAGGAATGCTACCTGCCAAGTTTGGTGAAAATGGGTCATGGGGTTCTCAAGAAGAAGATAAAAATGTACAATTTAGGCCCCATTAGGACCCCTCCTCACCCCATCCCCCCCCCCCCCCGGGTCCCAAGGGGGGGGGGGGGCACCCCTGATTCTGCCATGAACAAACTTGAAACTACAGTCATCAATGTGCTAACTCATAGTATTAACCTAGCTCTATCACTTCTGGTTCTAGAGAAGAAGGTTTTTGCGGATTCCTTAATTTTGGGGGGTTTGGGCCCCCTGGGGGCCCCCTGGGTGGGTCATGGTGCCCATTTTAATAAATGGAGTTCCTAACCCCCTAGGGATGCTACCTGCCAAGTTTGGTGAAAATGGGTCATGGAGTTCTCAAGAAGAAGATGAAAATGTACACTTTAGGCCCCATTAGAACCCTTCCCCACCCCCCTCCCCTGGGTCCCAAGGGGGGCACCCCTGATTCTGCCATGAACAAACTTGAAACTACAGTCATCAATGTACTAACTCATAGTATTAACTTCGCTCTATCACTTCTGGTTCTAGAGAAGAAGATTTTTACAGATTCCTTAATTTTGGGGGGTTTGGGCCCCCCTGGGGGCCCCCTGGGTGGGGCATGGTGCCCATTTTAACAAATTGAGTTCCTAACCCCCTAGGGATGCTACCTGCCAAGTTTGATGAAAATCGGTCATGGGGTTTTCAAGAAGAAGACGAAAATGTAAAAAGTTTACGCACGACGCACGACGGACGACGGACGACGGACGACGCACGACGCACGACGCACGACGGACGCCGGACGAAGGGCGATCGCAATAGCTCACTTGAGCCTTTGGCTCAGGTGAGCTAAAAAGATCATTTGCTAACTTGCATACGAATTGTACACAATATGCTTCATAAAACCTTAAGTGTAACTTTTTTTCCCCATGCATTCTGACATAAAATGCATTTTTTCACACCAATAATGATATCTGGAGGCAATGATATGCCATTCATGATATGAGTAATAAATTCCCTATCCATTCCCGTTTGAATTATGAAAATCGGTAAAATACTTTTTGAAATACATGTACAGTCAAACCTGCCTTAGCGGCCACCTGTCTATAGCAGCCACCTGTCTACAGCGGCCACTGAAAAATCCCCCCGAGAGAAAAGCCCTGTTAAAGACCCTGTGTATAGCGACCACCTGTCTAACGCGGCCAGCGGCCACAAATTTTGTTTCCCGCGGTAGATTTTAACCTGTCTATAGCAGCCACAGAGCCGGTAATTCAGCATGATTTTCTGATTTGTGGCCGTGCCAGACATTCGTGGGCAACGTTCAGTGATCACCACCGCTGCATTCATCACTTATTCAGTCATAATAATGCACTAGTGTAAAGCTTTCTTCACGACTGTACACATGCTACTGTGCAACAATTTCATAAACACCGGCATTGTTCAATGCATGAAATACACGTGTGTATACTTACGCATAGTACATTATGTACATTAAATACTTATCGACGTATCCAACGATGATATATGTACTATGTATAGGCAATGCACATTAAGTTGGATTACCTGTCTATAGCGGCCACCTGTCTATAACGGCCACTTTTTTCGTTTTCCTTGGGTGGCTGCTATAGACAGGTTTGACTGTACATTGTATATCCAAAAATGCTAGGGGGGAACTTACTTGTTTGGATGAGTGTATATCAGTGGAAAGTTACTGTATGAATTGTTCTATAGCACTGAAGAAACTCACGCATATCTCCATCTTCCACTTGGTCAGCCCAGCTGATTGGCTTGGATCTGTGTGAGAAAATACAGTGTATATAATGTAATTATCGTATGCAGGGTGCGACAACTCAGAAAAAGAATGAGATCTGCTAATCAGAATACAAAGCCTCAGAGGTACATGTACTGTACTTCATGATCACAATAGTCAGATACTCAACGATAAAGTGAGGAAAAATTGTGCATCCCCTACTGCTAATGCTGATGAAGTGGGAATGAAAAAGCTGCGGAGTGCTGGGCAAATATATTATAAAAAAAAAAAAAATCTGCAGCATACATGTGAAGTATGACCCAAAACTCCTGTTGTACATCTAGATCTCTATATAACGGCTATTCAATGTTCCTCTTGACCTTGATAAATAGAATAGGATCTAATATAATATAAACCAATACAGAACAATAATAGAAATATTTACAAACTCAAAAATACAATAATGAAGTTACTACATGCTCTCTAGACTGATAGTCCTGTGCAAAGGTCCAACTGAATGATGTAAGGTTTTTTGTTTGTTCATCCTTTTGTCAGATTTGTCATTTTATATGCTCCCTAGCCGAGTCACGGAGCCAGCGAGACGGCAAGCTTGGTTGACTGCGATAAGCTGGGCGCAGAATCAGCCGGCTGCTTGTAGGGTTGGGGGTACCACGTATCGACACCCTAAGGATCTGTAGCTTGTTTATTCTAAAAATATAATACAAATCCGCCTAATTCTTACCTCAAATATGCCATAAATACTGCAGTTTTGAATGTCGTGACCGTCTCGTTGATTATGAATCTCCGTTTTAAAATAGCGCAATTTTAGTGCGTGCGTTCCGTTTTCTTCGCGCAGCTAAAAAGGGAACCTTGCGATCGACACCCCCTCTCCTCCATAGGTATACACGTGAATTTCACAGCATAGGTATACACGTGAATTTCACAGGCCATAGGTAATACACGTGAATTTCACAGCCATGCGTCGTTACTGATCGGATGTGTAATTTTTAGCTTGGTTTGTTTGAGTTTGATTTTCGTTTCTTCGTTTTTATTGTTTTTATAGCTAATGACACTTAATCCCGCGCGTACTTTTTTGTTCTATACGCAAACAGCCATGATACGCAGGGTGTCGATGGGAAGGTGCCCTGTCGATAGGTGGTGCCCCAACCATACTGCAATTCAATGAATCCAGTCCGATTAAGGCTAATTTTGGTTGTACCTCCTGAGTGAATCACCTTGGAGGCCATCCGAGTATCTATATATGACATTTTTCTTCGTTGAAACATGTCGGAAAAGGATATAAAACGCACAGAAAAGGTAAGAACGATTCGGGGTTTACAGTATGTAACGGCACGCAATACAGCAAGTTGGCTTCCGTTTGCACCTTTGCGATCGGTTGCTAAGCGGAAGTTGCGTTCGCCAAGTGAAAATCCCCGGATGTCCGACCCTGAGAATGGTGGTTCATGGGATATCACCTTGGCGTACAGGGACATAGCCCAGTCGCTGGTGATGGCCATCCGCACGGCATCTGGTCGAGCTAGGAATGAGGTACCAATCGAAAGGGCCATACGGTACATGCATGATTGCCAAGTACAAGTAGGCATAGGCCTACACAGTCAGTCCGCAGCGCGAGCGAAAACGCACGTATTTATTCAAGTCGTATGCACGGCTGAGCAGTGCTTGCATACGTAATGAGCAGATACATGGTCATGAATAAATCAGTGTAGAACGAGTATTTCTTGTCAGTTTTTGACACTTTTAATATCGACTGAAAGAGAAAACATTAGCAAATATGCTCATGATCAAAATAAAACGAAAAGAAGAATATAGAATATCAAAATCTCTCTCGAAGTTTGGTATTGTATTCAAAAACATTCCTTCACGTTTGACGCCCAAAAATTAACCTGAACTCTTTCATGCCCCTCTGAAGACTATGGTGAAAATTATTTCGGTTTTTTTTTTTTTTTATGACTATGGTGAAGACTACAATGTCCGCTAAAGTATATAGTATCACAATAAGGGCAGGTTTTCTCATCTTCATTTCAATACGGGTCAGGAACTAGCAAAATTCAGAGGCATGTCTAGCGTCGAGTTTAAAAAGATTATCCTCGCGTTCGCACCGTAATTCCGGGTCTGTGATTGGTCGAAATCTGTCGCAAGACGCGGCGTGTCGCATTGCGTAGTATCCATTGGCTGCTGACTCAATGCTGTGAGTTCAAAAACTATGTATCAGAAGTGTCATTGATATGAGTAATAGCTGAATAGTGTACAATTGAGTTGGAGGTAATTTGAAAATGACCGCCTACATTAGTTTCATGAAATCCATGATTTTTTTTAAATGTTAGGTTCCAGATTGTGCTCGAATTTTCACTCTCTATACAAAACTTGAACTTTACACAGGAACCAATGATGATGTGTATGTGAGTGTGCACTTACAATGACCCTGAACAATGGACCTGGCTACCACCTGTTCCGAGTTCTGCTGAAAGGCACATGAATGCTTTATCACTTATTCATGTGGATTGCCCTGAGCACTGCTAGTCTGAATTCTTGACACAGGGTGAAATGCATGCACATGAAAGAAGTAAGCACATGTTTCCATGTGCTTGCACACACCACATTTCAGAATGAACAAAGACTAGCTGCGATAGTGAAATTCCTCATGAAGCATTCCAATCCTGGTCATTGTCCACGACCATTGTCTGGGTATCAACAACACTCTCCACGCGTGTTCATTCACTACCCCACTTCCGGTAAGAAAACATAATTTGCCTTGTTTTCAACAGGAAAATTCACAACCTTAAAAATGGTGCCCCTCTTCGTTTTTTAATTGATCATACTCGCTCACGTTTCACGATTGTGAAATCGAAGAAATTACGGAGATCTATTTTCAATACCAGTCAGGAACTAGCAAAACATCAAACTATGATCTAAAAGCTTCTTGAACACTGGTAAAATAATCGTTTACTTTGATGCTAAAATGGACTACTATATTGAGATCAAAAATAGGGAAATCAGGTATCAAATTAATGAGCATAATCAGCTCTATAACCTACCCAACCATCCTGGGTCAAACAATGCACTGCGAAAGCTATGAAAGCTGTTGTTGCGACCTCTGCAAAAACTTTCGCAAAGTATCGCGAAATCTCGTCAGTCTCAAGTGCACAAACTGCACAAACGTGATTCTGAATAAAATTGTCGTTCGTGCCTCATTATCGCACGTGCTGCGGACTGACTGTACATATCATTAAACAGAAAAATTTGTCTGTCCGAAGCGTGGATAATTTTTTTTAAAATCATTCTTTGACATTTATGGCTTTCCTTCATTTAAGTATTAAGGGGATTCTGTGAAGCCAGACGCAGTCTCTGCGGAACATATCCCCAACAACTAACACAAGATACACAGACCGAACTTTCGGTCAATCATATCCCATGGCCCTTAGAAAGTAATATTGATCTCTGGATCGCCCAGGCCAGGCCCAGACATGTGCAGTACAACGTAGATCTCTAACGGTAGATCTATTAACCATTAACTGTTTAACTATTTAGCTACAATAATGCGATGAGCCTAACCCCTAGGCGCTCTCACATGCACACAGTTGGGCTGGTCGCAGTTACAATGTACAATGAGCCCAGGCCCAGCCAGTGCGTGCATGCATGCAGCAGGCAATGCTTGGCGGTGTGGTAGTGGTAGTATGGTAAGTTGTAGATGAACTCAACTCTTAAGCTCTGACACACTGCAACTCATCTTGGGGTTTTACACTGAGCTAAACAGCATGCTCATGCATAACTTAGATCTACTGTAGTAGGGTGGTAGATCCAATTACCGGACGCTTTTTTTCGTGGCTTTGAATTCTGTACTAAGAGGATGAAATTTCGGCTAAGAATAACATAACTTATTCACAGACTCATGGAAATTACGAATTCTAGTTTACGTGTTTTGTCTATGGGAGCTGCACGAGCGGGTGACAATTTGTGGGCCCCTTAGCGCACAACTATTCCACATCGTTCGCGCTTGAGGACGATAGCTACAAATTTCCGATATCGATCAGTGAACTTTTGGTTCTATTAGAATCTTCAGCATTTTTCCTGTATGTGAGTGGGATTTCACAGAATTTCAGTCGTGAAATGTGATTCAAACATGCATAAATATTAACTATGACGAGGTGCGGGTCACTCAACTATAAATTTGAGGTAAAATGGTGAATTTCTTCATGTTTTTAAATTTTTATGTCGCGTTTTTTGCGATTTCAGTCCACTCAACCCCAAAGTTCTGTGAGGCTAATCTATGAAGTCTCGCACGTACAAAATGTCATTAGTACACAAAAATGTGCATGTCCAGTAATACCATGGTGTCCGGTGACACCACGCTTGCCTATACTGCACTAGGGTAAGAGTACCAGTATTCGGTCAGCTACCGGTATTCGGTCACTTATCATTAATCACCAGCCTGTACATTGTAAGTTTCACTGTCACAACACGCGCAAATCACATCAATCCACATACTTGCACACTCATTCACAACAGGAAAGTCCTTTAGTGCCCTCCCAAAATCCATCCAAAATCCCAAATTTCACTGTCAAAAGTGCAGAATTGGCGCAACTTTCCCAAAGCACGCACGGATTAAGCCCAGTTTTTAAGAATACGGGTCGCCAAAAAAGCGCTAAAAATCCAGAAATACGCCGTTCTCTTGCAGGATTTTTTGCTTATCGCAAGCTTGGAGTGTGATGGTATCGTCAAAAATGAAAAAGAAAGACAAAATTTCCGTATGCGCTGATGCCGTGACTCAATGTACAAGGGTTGAATGCAAGTGCTGATTCCCCAGTATTCGGTCACCAACGGGCGCTGCCACGTCCCAGATGCAATTTTGCGCCAACAAGGTAGTGCGTGGCGCATTTTTCAGCTGCCATGATCCCAGCTTGAACACGCATTGACTTTGAACGCGCGCATCGCCTGACCGAATACTGGTTGCGTTGACCATATTCCGGGGGAATTTCAAGAAACAAGGCAAAGAGATATAACGTTAGAAATAGAATCTATATTTTGGGATTTTGTGCAATTCTGTGAGATATTTGGTTTAACGTAGTATTTCTGCTTGCGGCACGATGTACAATCCCTACGCAATACGCGCGTGCTCCGCGATCTTTAGCTGAACGCCTTCACATGTCTTGCGAACAATACGTAAGCGCCAATTCCCATTGCGAAAGCACATGAAAATAGCGGGCGCACATGCATTGGTTGTAAACAAGATCGCAATTCTGGCGGTGTTATTGTCTTTCTCGTGTTTTTCTCAATTTTTTTTTTAACATCCACTTTCCGAACAAAAATGGTGGCCCACATTGGCCTGCGAAAGTTCTATTTTATGTGAGGATACAAGTATGTTTTCAAAATCCATGAGCATCGGGAAAATGACAAAAAATCAAGTTTCTTGAACCATTATTTCTTAATTGTTATGTTAAGAAGTACCGAAAATTTTGTTTTGGATGCGATGTGTTGTCATTTACTGACTTTAGGTGAGAAAATTTCAAATTTCGCCAGAGATCTTGACCATTTTATAGGTTGGTTTTTGTTGATTGCTAGTGTGTTAGTATATGTGTAGTGTGCATGTAAGACCAGGCGTCCACTAGGGCGCGGACAATACGCGGACAAGCTCCGGAATGCAAATTTGGTATTCCGCACTCCTTCGGGAACCTGTCCGCACGTTCCTGAACGTGTCCGCTCACTGTCCTAAACATGTCCGGGCGTTTCCGCACCTTCGGGAGAGAGAAAAATTTCCGCGTCCAAATTTTGATCGAGACCAAAATTTGGACGCGGAAATGAACTTCCTGACACCTTCGGCGACTTGTCCTGACGATGTCCTGAGGATGTCCCGCTTGTCCGGAACCCTTCCGCTCCTTCCGCACACGCTCCGGAAAGAATCCCGCGGTGTGGGGAAGCTTCCCGAATGAAAGCGGAAGACACCAGGAATGTTTTAGGACAGTGCGGAGCCGATGCGGATCTATATATGCAAGTGTCCGGAACCGATGCGGAAATTTTGTGATCCAGACTCGAAAATGTCGACACTTTCCGCGAGCGTCATGCCAATGAAACGCAAAATGAGCAAGAAGGGAGGCGAGGCCCCCATGCAAATATCCCCATCACAGGCACACCTTTCGTCTAGTGATGAAGAACAGTTAAATCTAGGGAATTTCCGGTCCCAGAAGGCAAAGAATAAGGTAGTAGAGACTGTGCCAAAAGCAACCAGAGAGAAGTGAAATCAGCCCCCTAACTTCCTAGTAAGTTTGTTTTGATTTGATCTTTTCAGAAATTATTTTTCATCTGAGTGACTTTCCTGGTTCCTATTACTTACTATAGTACATTTTCCTTTATGTTGTTTTCGTATCTTATTTGCAAACAAACTAGGTTGTCCCATGTGACAGCCCAGCTGAAAAATCACAAAAGTAGGTGGAAGTACACTCAGAAAAAAAGCATAGAATTTTTGGCCAAATGTTAATGTATTATATAAACATGAACAAGTTGTTATTCATACGTAAATGCTTTCTAATGATACAACATATTAGAACAAAAGACAAATTCATCACACTAAAAAGCATGAATTCAGTTGCAAAGATATACCTGTGGTCTCATTACAATGTAATATCTTTGAAGCCCAAAATAATAATGAAAAGCTAAAGATGATTGAGGAAAATGAAGAATTTTCTGTCACTTCAAAATTCAAGTGAAATGAGAGAAAAAGCAATAAATCATGAACTCGAAAAAGTGTTAAATTTCTGTCTTATTATTTTTTTTTGCTGAGTGTATATATTTAAGTACGCATTAAGCATCACAAATCATTTCAGAAATGTTCTTTACCTGAGTGATTTTCGTAGTTGTTATTATCTAATATTTTTTCTTCTCTTTTTGTTTTAGTTGCAAATAAACTCGATTGTCCAATTTGACAGCCCAGCTGAACCCCCCCCCCCCCAAAAAAAAGTAAATTAAAGTAGGTTAAACATATTTCCCCATTTTTACACTTCATTGACAATAGGCTAGTAAGCTCTAAGCATGAAAAAAAAAATTCTCGGACTTGAAAATGTTCAAAAGTGATCAAAATAAGAGAGGGTTAGAGATGCACAAGGGTAAAAATCAGAGAAAGAAAAACAAATTTAATGATTAGGATCATTTTGGCATGCTCTACAGAAGTATCAGACAAAACATGTATATACTTCACGATGGATAAAACACAGGTCTAAAAAAAAGGGAATAAATAAGAAATAGGAAGAAATAAACCGTTGGTGAATACAGCATGAACTTAGTTGCGGTTTTGTTACTTATCTTTTTATCTTGCCCACACGTGGACTACCTTATCAACATGACTTTATATACATATATATATATATATATGTATATACATTTACATTTTTATGTATATTGTATATATATATATGGTTCAAAAAGTTTGCGAATATCATCCATGTGACTGTAGGCAGAGGAAAAAAATTGTTCTCCCAGATGAGACAAATCAAAAAAAAAAAAAATGAGTTGTCAGCCGACATGCAGACAATCCTATTCTTCGACTTTTGCATGGTGGTCACATTTATCAAATAATATTGACCAATCATATTAATATAATATCAGCCGCTACTGCGGAAGCACAACAAGGAGCATCAATGACGGCTAGCAGTCAAATGAGGAAAAGTCAAAGTCAGCCCCAAATTTATACCTTTCCATTTTCCTGGTATTGTCCGCAGTTTGTCCGCATGCCTAACTTGTGTTGTCCGGAAGGCATCCTGATTGTCCGCGTTCATTCCTGGTGTAATCCTAGATATTTCCGCGCTGCCCGGCTACGATTAGCATATTCCGAGGTATTTCGCGCTCTTCCGGAGTGATTCCTAGGAATGTCCGCAGTCAGTCCGCGGACAGTCCGCGGACAGTCCTAGGAATGTCCCAGGACAAGCCGATTCACAAAGTTATTCCGCGTCTGTCGCGGACAGGATGCCGAAATGACAAAATTTGCTTCCGCAACCCTTCCGGGGCTTGTCCGCGCCCAAGTGGACGTCCGCCCTAACAGTGCAATGCTGTGTTTAGCAGTATATTACCATGTAGATGTACGTTGTACCTGCCGCGAACGGCTGCACGGCCGCTTACTGCCGCAGTTAAACTTTACTCTATACGCACTTGCACAAAAGCTAATATCCTGTCCCTCTTAACGCTAGAATCGGTGTGTGACTGTGAGGGTCCACACGCTCATACACATTTCACAGTGCGATAATCTTCAAAACTTGAAGCTGCACTTTACCTGGAAGAAGAAGAAGAAGAAAACTATTGCAAAAAAGCTCAAGTGACCGAATACAGGGGTGTTATCCTACAACAGCACAGCACGCATACTGATGATGAACTGAATTGCATTGTAATTTACACAGCATGCACACCACACTCCACAGTGCAGTAGAGCCTAGTGTGACAAACACTGCACTCTAACACACTTCAGAGTTAATAGACCTCTAACGTTAGCTAGATAATTTCGACTTCTCTCATCATTTACATTTCTATATGTTCACTACAATGGTTGTCAAGTCTTTAGTCTTTACTCACGTGTCTGCGGAAGGCATTCTGATGCTTATGACAGGACAGCTATTCGCAAATTTAGTAAATAAAGTCCTCACGTTCCGTTGTTGGCTTGTGTTAACCTCACCGGTTCACAGTTCGACCATATGTTTCATGCAATGTGCATGTGTGTGGATGAAGGTAAAATCCCGCCCTCATCGTGGGCATGGGGTACTAGTATTAGGCAATCACCGACTAACTCGGCCCTATTGCATCTCGGCCTTCAAGATAAGTCGACTACATAGAGCTGTGATATACAGCTCTATGGTCGAAGATGACACGAGTTATTTGAGAAACACTGGTGCAGAAGGCGGATCAGAGGACTTCTTATCTCTTTCGTTCGATAACATTTCATGCGCTATCAACCTGATGCCGAGAAAGCCCCAAATGAACAAGACTTTCCCCACGACGATGCGGATACCGAATCACATAATCAACACCTCATCTTCATGGTGTCATTATAGGCCTATCATCTGCCCCCGGGCATCTTCCTACAGCCTATAAGATGATAAAAATGATCATTATATAACCTGATAAAAAAGATGAATTCACTATTTAAGATTCACTATAGGTGAATTCCTAAAAGGAATGTACCACAGATGAATCAAATGAAAGACATTGTTATACCTTAGTGTCACACATGTGATACACGAGAGTTGAATTTTGAATTTTGAATTTGAATTTTTATTGACTCTTCAAGCCCTCTTGGGGTACTAGAGTAAATAACAGTATGACAAACCAGTGAATAAAATTCTTGTAGATCACACATAATGAGACAAAGGATATAACAGATAATACAGTGTTTATGAAAAAAAAAACGAATAAAATGAAAAGAGAAGATAACAGACATTCTACATGTAAATAACAGTATTTTAAAAAAGATTAACAAAGAAAGTTGCTATATATAGCAACTTTCTTCTTATCTTCTCTTTTCATAGCGGTAAGTATATATACCTACCGCTACGTGTACGCGTGGGTCCAACTCTTTCTGTACCTTATGGTGGTTGAACGATCATCTCTTTCAGAATTTTTCAGAGAATTGGGACATGATAAGACGAATAAATCTTGCTAAGTCAACTGAAAAGGTACTTTTTGTATCAAAAAGCTCTGATATGTGCAAAGCACTTGGAAATTTAATTTTGGTTAAAGGCATAATCTACCATTTGCAGAAGAAACAAAAACCCAGCATTAGTGCTTTAAAATATTTCTAAAATGTGAGTTAGGGATAGAAACAACCTCTGTAAAAATTTGGATCCGTATAATCGATGTCAAGTATTGTTAAATACACAAAATGTGAACAATAGTGATAGTAGAAACATTTCCAGACTAAACCGTCTACATTACGGTTTAATGAATAAAATACTGATATCTCCTTATATTTTAGGCTTTATTGCAATATATATATATATATATATGTATATATATATATATATTGCCTGATGATTGCCCCTAAATGAAGGTGGCATGAAACTCCGAGTAGCAATAAAATACGGATGAACCTGCTGTCAACCGAGTGAACTTGTTCCAATACTTCTATATATATATATATATATATATATATATATATATATATATTTGGCAGATACAAATGTCTCTCCCTTTGAAAATAAGTGCAAACAAAAAATAAAACGAAACTCACCACCTATCCATATATATATATATATATATACAGTTGAACCTCTCTTATCCGGCCTCCCTTTATCCGGATCTCTCTATTACAGTATACGGACGCAATCTCGCCGTGATTTTTTTTTTCCAATAATTACCGGAGGAAAGGGGGATTCCCAACTCCTTGAGAACTCCTACACAATCACACATGAATTACATATACTTGATACATTTCTTGATAATTATTTAGGTAAATCATCCCAAGAATTTATAAAAGAAAATGATTTCATTCTTGCAAACACGAACCTCTATTTTGGGGTCTGTTACTGAGTGTAACAATGAAAAGGTTGCAGTATACACATTACTACATGTGGTATTACAACGGGCTACATCAGTACATGTGTATGTATATGTACATGTATAAAGCATTGAGTCTCCCGTATCCGGCCAAATCCCTTATCCGGCTGAGCCCCGGTCCCGACTTGTCCGGATACGAGAGGTTCACCTGTATATATATATATATATATATATATATATATATATATATGATATGAGAAGACAAGCTGAGTGTGCACAGCATATAACAATGTGATATGTTAGCATTAAGTCGACCATTGTTTACATGTAACTTTATGCGATCTACACAAAAACTTACATATAAGCTAATGGCATCAGATTATTTGAGGTGATTTTAGGCCTATTGTTTTCAAATACATGGTTGCTTTCAAATATTCTATACGTTGTGCAAAAACAATCGAAGATACTGCGACTAACCATTCCTGACAACAACAACAACAAAAAAACCAACAAACAAATATCATTGAGTCTTACTTTTAGCAACAAGTGAACTCACAGTCTAGTGTTTTCGTTTTGGCCTATTCCAAACATGGATGGACCAGCTTGATATCGCATGTCTTCAAATGATATTAACCATGAGGGGGTAAAGTTCAAAATAATCATCTTTAAGAATGACCGAAAAGAATTAAAAAACATCCACACATATTAATATTTTATACATTTTATAACTCTCAATATTCTTAAGCAGATATTGATTACTCTGCACTTCATAATATAATTCAAAATCAATCCTCGACCTGTCAATCAGTCTGGGGTATATGAACCTCCTGATAATAAATTCCTAAGGAGTTTGCTATGAAGACTTCAATTTGTTTGACATCTTCATATCCCCAGTAGACTTCACTACCATACATACAAGATAGACAAAATCAAATGTCAAATAAGTGACACTAAATATCAACTAACAGCTGAATTTGCTCTGCTTCAGTCATCACACTGTGTCAAGCTTTTGCCTCGAGATTGCCTTTTTGAAAGAAAAAAAAAAATTATTAAATTGTACACCAAGACAAACAGAGTCATAAACCACTTCTACTCTTTCTTGACCAGTAAAATTAGCGATGTTCCTATCTTACCTCTGGAAGAAAATAAGTATCTTAGTTCTACTTGCATTGAGTGTTATGTACAATTTACATCCTTGCATCTCTATTAGCAACTTGCAATTCGTCAGGGCTTTCTGCCAGGATTATTGTGTCATCGGCATACAACAAGCAAACTTTACAAAAAGCTCCAACTCCCATCCCTGTATAAATATTACATAATTCTCTGATGAACAACTTCAAGTCAGGATAAAATTTTGCAATATGTTATTGTAAATCAATAAGGTAAATGGCAAACAACACAGGTGAGGGATTTTCACCTTGTCTAACTCCTCAAGAAGTGAAAAAGTCAGACATCGCACCATTGGCCGAAATACAAATCTTTGCACTTTCATACAAATAAGATTTTTAAAAACATTTAGGATTTTGTCATTCCTACCTACTTTAATAAACTAAAGTACGAAAATTACCTACTTCAACAAATTAAAGTACGAAAACTCCCTATTAAATCAAATGTTTTTTGTAATCAACAAAAGCACAATATTAACATTTACTTTTCTGTAAATAAAATCAATAACACACTTCAAAACAAATACATGACAGTGACGGATTCATCCAGAGGGGGGCGCCCCGTGGGCCCACACCTCCTTTATTTTTTTTGTTAAAACAAAAGAAATGAAAAAAAAATGAAATGAAACCCGCTAGTGGAACCAGAAATATTTTTTTCCGCCCCTCTCCTTTATGGAATTCCTGGATCCGCCCCTGCATGATCAATATTGTTGAAGCTCGAACGAAACCCAGCTTGTAATTCTCCGGTCATCAAGGATTAGTTGTTCAAAACTACAGTTTGCCAATACTACTCAACAAAGTAATTCCTCTATAATTATCTGGATTCGCATTTGCACCTTTATACCAAAAATAGGAATAACTACTCCTATGCACCACTCAGAAGGGTACAATTCCACTATGTTGGACGATATTGAAAAAAAATCAACAACATAATAATAATTTTACAAGCTTTGGCATTTTTCAATTCATCAATCATTAATTCAACCTCTTCTAGTATAATGGGTGCGTTCATGTGGTCGTGCTCTTCTGTCTTCAAATGAATTTTGTACTTTGAAGGGATTCAAGAAGATCGTGTGTTACAAGCAACGAATGATGAGTAGAAGGATAAATTATCTAGGCCCTACTATTTATTCAGTGTCGGATGGGAAGCAAA
Source organism: Diadema antillarum (assembly GCF_040938485.1). Classification (NCBI taxonomy): domain Eukaryota; kingdom Metazoa; phylum Echinodermata; class Echinoidea; order Diadematoida; family Diadematidae; genus Diadema; species Diadema antillarum. The sequence continues at coordinate 351,929 of NW_027270983.1, forward strand.
CCCGGCACCCCTATATTTTTCGAGAAAAAGAGAATAAAAGAAAAAGAAAAGAATTAAAGGGGCGTTTGCGCCCCCAATATCTTTTATTTTGCCCCCCCCCCCTACCCTTTCCAGAACTTCCTGGATGAACCCCTGTTCTTCGCAAATTAAAATCCTCAGATTACAAATTGAACTCCTTCGCACTGAATTCACAGTCACTTTTGATAGAACTACTGTACATTCGATTCTGCATATTGAATGGCAATACAGTACCGGTACGTAAATTCGGCTGAAGAATCGTGTGTTACAAGCAACGAATGATGAGTAGAAGGATAAATTATCTAGGCCCTACTATTTATTCAGTGCAAGCCCCTGGGAGCCGGGGGTGCTGGGGGTGCTGCAGCACCCCTGACTTTTTGAGCAGGGGGGCATAGCACCCCTGTGAAAAATAAAAGTTGGGGGTGCTTCTGCACCCCCAACTTATATCTTTTTACAGGGAAATTTGCTTCTGTTTTTTTTTTATAGAAAATTGTCCAAATATCCCACCCAAAGTGTGCATCAGATTGCTGAATTTCACTTCTGAAAATGCGAAATCCCCATAGCGTGGGAGGGGTATCCCCCTCCCACGCAGAACAAGCTTAAAGTGCAGACAGCACTATTAAAGCATTTCCATTGTCCCTGGATATTTTGCTTTTCCTACTTTTCTATTGATTTTTTTTTTTAAATATGCTATACCTGAAGGGCTCACTAGATTGCTGAATTTCAAATCTAAAAATGCAGAAGTTCCCTCATTAGGGGGAGGGTACCCCCTTCAGGAGAGCATCGATGGAGGGGGCAACATATCATGTTGACCCCCCCCCCCCCCCAGTAATTTCCAAGATGTGGATTTTTTTTTTATTCGACACTGTCCCAATCTTCATACAACGTGTGCACCTGTCAATTCTGAAGTGCGAAATCTCCCTTGTATTGGAGGGAAATACCCCCTCTCACGATATTTTCCTTTCTATTCTAGAGTAATGCAAAAGCTCCCTCGTATGCAAGGGTGCGGGGTAGTTGCCATGATATTACCCCCCTCCAATAATGATTTTCGGGATGTCGGAGATTTTCTTGTTTTTTGTGATGGAAAACTGTCCAAATATTTTACCGAAACTGTGCACGGCATTGTTGCAGTTCAATTCTAAAAAATGGGTTTATACCCCTTCCACATCCTCCCCCTTTGGTCCTTTCCCATAAGATTGGCATATCTCCGAATGATTTCTTTCATCAAAAGATCTCTCATTTCTGTTCAAAAAATGCAAGATAAATTTTCTCGTGTGGGAATATAATATCCTCCTTTCATTTAGGCCCTAACCATTTCCCCGCTTAGTTCCCCTCCATACGTTCCATAGACGTAGTAGTAGTACACTTCTTGGATTGATTATTTCCCTACTTCCACCAAAAAAAAAAATGTGTTTGCGAGACAATGTCAATTGGATTCTAAAAATAACACAGTTTCCTCATACCAAATAGCATTAATCCTGGAATAAAGATATTGGGTGGGAGCTATGCAAAGCTTTGCCCCCACCCTCCCAATCCCCCCCCCCCAAAAAAAAAAAAATTCCCACGATGTGGAATTTTTATTTAAAAAAAAAAAAATAGAAACTGTCCAGATATTTCACCAAAAGTGCACAAGATCGTTTAATTTCAATTCTGAAAATGGAAAATGACCCTGGGAGGGATACCCCCTCCCCCCCCCCCTTATAGGCCAACTTCCATCCACTTAGTAGACTTTTGAGATCGACACTTTTTGAATATTTCATCAAAAAGTGCCCCCAGATCTGTCACTTCAATTTAAACAAATCCAAAAGTTCCAAAATGTGGGAAGGGGATATTCTCTTTCAGTTTACCCTTATTCCCCTGCTACATTTAGTGGGCTTATGCTTCTTTGTTTGACAGTTTTTCAAATACTCCATCATAAATGACTGTTGTGTAGAGACAAGATATTTTCATTTCAATCCTTAAAATACAAAGGCTCTCTCGAATGGGAGGGGTTAGGGGATGGGGGACGACCCCTTCTAAAATCCTCCACCTTGCTGTATTAGCCTCCACCCCTTGCATTGATTATAGCTACATTACATTACATATTAAATCAAAAATATGCGCCAGAAATTCCACATCTTTGAATCACAGTCAAAAAGATGCAAAAGCTCTCTCTTGTAGGAAGGGGATACATCCTCCCACATCCTTCCCCCGCTTGGTCTCCCTCCAGAGATGTCTTAATACACTTGTCTAATACAAACTCCAGGATATTCCACCAAGATTTTGCATCAGATCATTAAACATTGTACAATGTATATTCCAATTCTAAAAATGCAAAAGCTCCGTCGTTTGGGAGGGGGCTACCCCCTCCCAACCCCGCCTTCTCAACTTCCTTACATTTATCACACAGTGATGATGCATACCTAGAACAAGAGCTGATTATACCCCGATTTAATGGTCATTCACATTTCTGTGAATATTTATCTTTCATACTTTTTTTTTTAATTTCAAAAGTGTGCACCAAATCACTGAATTTCAGGTCTAAATATCCAAAATCTCCCTTGTGTGGGAGGGGGATACCCCCTCCCACACCCTCCCCCTTATGTCCCCTTCCATAGACTTATACAAAGCAAAGACCAACAAACGATTCTCTGATACATATATGGGGATAGTCCATACCATGATTGTGCATCATATCGTTGTAATTAAATTCTACAAATGCAAAAGCTCCGTCGCATGGTAGCCACCTCCCATCCCCGCCTCATCAACTTCCATACAGTTATTTCACAGTGATGACGCACACATGGAACAAGAGTTGATTGTAACCCAATTTATTGGTCATTCACATTTCTGTGAATATTTAATATTCATACTTTTTAAAAATATTCACCAAAAGTGTGCGTCAGATCCCTGAATTTCAGATATGAAAATTCAGAATCTCTCCAGGGTGGGAGGGGATACCCCTCACAGTGATGACGCGCACACGGAACAAGAGTTGATTGTAACCCGATTTAATGGTCATTCACATTTCTGTGAATATTTTTTTAAATACTTTTTAAGAAATTTCACCAAAAGTGTGCACCAGATCGCTGAATTTCAGGAATGAAAATTCAAAATCTCTCCAGTGTGGCAGGGGGATACCCCCTCCCACACCCTCCCCCGTAGGTCCCCTTCCATGGACTTATACAAAGTGAAGACACACACAAGAATCAAGAGGTGGGGCGTTCAGCAATTCATCCATGAACATAGTCCACGAGTATTCACTTTTTTTTCTTTGATTGAAGAATTTCAAAATTTACCACATAAAGTGTGTTCAATTTCAATAAGAGTGCAAAAGTTTCCTTGTGTGGTAGACACCTAGATGGCTTTCTCACCCTCGTTTCGATGTCCCCATCCCCTCCCTTCACCTCCCCTGCCCCCCCCCCCCCCCAATATACTAAAACGCTGCTAATATGGTCCGGCAACCGGGGTGGGTCAGGGGTTCAGCACCCCTGTGGAAAAAGTTGCTCCCAGGGGCCTGATTCAGTGTCGGATGGGGAGCAAACCCGGCACCCCTATATTTTTCGAGAAAAAGAGAAAGAAAAAGAAAAGAATTAAAGGGGCGTTTGCGCCCCCAATATCTTTTATTTTGCCCCCCCCCCCCCTACCCTTTCCAGAACTTCCTGGATGAACCCCTGTTCTTCGCAAATTAAAATCCTCAGATTACAAATTGAACTCCTTCGCACTGAATTCACAGTAACTTTTGATAGAACTACTGTACATTCGATTCTGCATATTGAATGGCAATACAGTACCGGTATGTAAATTCGGCTGGTGCACAACTTGCGCCCATCGCCCCCCCCCCCCCCCCCCCCCCCCCCCCCCCCGCGGACAGCACGTTGTGTTATATGTTGCGTAATGCGTAATAGCAATGGATGGATCATCTCACGATCACGACGCACACCTGCACCTGTTAAATTAGCGTAGGCCTACTTGAAAGTTGTGTATACATGTGGTAGCAGTTGATAATAGCCATCAAATTTCTCAAGTTACAGATCAGTAGGTAAGGCACTGATCTTAAAACCCGTAAAGAGTCATTAATATAGGCCTGACGTAGACTGGGGCTGGGTGGTACCTGATCAACAAGTGAAATAGTATAGTATAGTATGTGCTGTCCCATACACCCACATTTGTGTTTGCTGTGTAGCAGCCAGAGCTCTAGCTGGTGTAACCCCGTCGCGGGGCGCTGTAACACAGTAACAGTACGTATTTGTCCGTATATGGGGTCGCTGCTGCGGTTATAGCTGGTGATACAACTCGATAAGTCAGCTACCGGGGTACTGAGCTATATCGTGTTATTAGTTGTTGTTGTTGCTGTTTTGTTGTTGTTGTTGATGTTCTTGTTGTTCTGGTTTGAATGCCGTGTATCACTCTGGAGTAAGTATTTACACCAAGGAGGGCCGAGGGTTTGCCTCAGTGTGCAAGTAAAGTGCGAGTAAATTTAAAGCACCTTTTCTTGGCTTTTGTCAGTTGATTGTTCAGTATGACATCAATATCAGTGACAGTGGAATAGTAGAAGGCCTGGTGCTCATAGTATGATTTTACACATCGACATGCAAATAAATATGATTGCATATTATAAAAGACCTAAATCCTTGCTTTCATAACTGAAGTGTACCACGGGTAACTAGCTGTAAGACAATAGATTCTGCTGATAATAAGAATTATTATAATTATATAAGAATTATTGCTTCCTGTTTCCTATTTTTGTTTTTCAACACGTATCAGGCTCTGCAAGGTCAGACGCAAAGAAATCAACATGGCAGCTCATATTCCACCACGTGTTTTGTTGTTCAACCTTGCAAGGCGATTCACTCACTGTAAGAAGTCAGTACACCTACCACTCCCAGCTGCATCAGTTTTGGTGAATGTGTCCAGCACTCCCTGTCTTCATAGAATGCCAGCAAACTCATATTCAATCCCCTCCCCTGGAAGTTGGTCTGTGTCCCGTTTTCTACACACAACATGCGCTTACCATGCTAAAAAAGGTATAAGCAGCATCATGGATGTAGATCTGCATTTATGTTGTTGATTTGAAGTGCACTTTTGATCTTCATGTATGTTGGGTGAAAAAATGATTTCTTTTAAAGGCAAACTATTTTATTGCTTCACAACTAGTGCTCTATCCAAAGCCGTGTCAATAATCAGAGTATGTAACTTTGATGACTTTGGCAATGGTTAGGGATGGGGGAATGACTGTTCAATACCTGACATACTCTTTTACTTTTCCTAGGTCATAGCTTTTCATATCCATAAAAGTATAATTTTACTATACAATTGTATTTCATACTGTTGATATACGATCAAATACACAATATATGTACTACAATTTTGTAGTGTTGGCATAAGTAAACCTTCAGGGCATTTGCACATCTGTTTCTGTAATTTCTCCCTTCCGTATCCTCAATTTTTGTCTGTTTTATTTTCTTTTCTTTCATGTTCTATTTTTGATCTATTTTCCTTTCATTTGATATTTTTAAATATCTGTTTACTCCCTCTTCATTTATCTCTCGTCTCTGCAGGCAAAAAACACAAACCAAAGGTAAATGTTGATATGTCAGCTGATGACGGCATTCTTGATCTGGAAGAATTGAAGAGAGACATGCAAAAAGTGATTGAAGCCTTGAAACAAGACTACACAAAATCTCTGTCAATCAGAACTTCTCAGGGTAAGTAAAAAAGAAATGTGATTGTATGAAAAGAAACAGACTGGAGGCACTGTTTCGTCTTCGGAAACATCAAATTGATAAGAGCCTAATTTTCAGTTGTATACAACAAGTACAAGTATGCCACCAGTTGTAGCGTGTTGAAATAGCATTAAGGCCACCAGTTGTAGTGTTCAAAATATATGTGAAATTATGAACAAATGCTCTTGATCTTGTAACAAAATGTACTTATAAAAATTAGGGAGATACAGAGACTCCAACCCCAAGCACCTTCTGATCTGGAGATTCTCCCGCCTGAAACCCCTACCAAACGGGAGACTCCAAGTTAATATGTGCGAAGCGTGAAGTTCTCTAGGGTACTAGATGCTCTCTGGTGTGATCTAAGGCTTATTTATTTAACATACGATAGCAATAAGTAAGAAATCCTTTCCAACAGGAGACACAGAGCCAGGGCGGGAGAAATTAAATCTCAAACGGGAGAACGGGAGATTTTGCAAAAATGGGTTTTCGGCGGGAGATCTCCTGTTGAAAACGGGAGAGTTGGAGTCTCTGGAGATAAATTCAAGTTGAGAACTGAGATGATGTAACGAATAAGGTGAAACGAATGCAATGAAGTCTGGTAAATGCTCTGATTTTATTCTGAGGACAACTCGCCCTCGGCAAACTTCGATGAACATATAATTTACATAAACAATATTTCCATATATTCAAATTATCTTATAGCAACCAATAGAAATACATGGAATGGAGGACTTCAATAAAATGGAGGAGTCTAATTCAATAGATCAGCCAATAAGTAAAGAGGAGCATGAGCTGATGGAAACAGGAGGGGGTGATTACATAATAATGGGAGCTGTCTGGGCTCAACTCCAGAATCAAGTGTGGGATGGAATGAATCAACACACCTGAATAGAGAAAGAATGAAGGTGACAAAACTGAGCAAGAGGAAAGGTATCTGAAGTGATGGTTATGGAGGTGACAACTGAATATCATTAACTTAACTGAATTAATGTCAGACTGCAAGGCAGTACTGAAAAGCAAACTAATGCAAATTGATACAAAGTCCAGACAGACCTAGACTTAGACAGAAAGGAGAGTAGACATACCAGAAATACAGCAAAGTAAGCAATAACAAAATAACGGTCCTACACTCCAGCATCAGTCATAGGAAGGTGTTTGATTTGTATCCTAAGCAAAAATCTCATTGTACATTGTACATGACAGCTTTTATTAAAAGGTTTGATGGTATTTGCGTGTGAGTGTTTGTGTGTGTTGTTTCATAAATTCATAGGAAATAGCATCAAAATCGGTATCAAACAAAACATGATTCAGACACCGCAAGAGTCTTCATAAAGTTTTATATTAACCAACAATTTCTATTATGATTCTTCAATTTTGCTCTCACTCATTCTGTTTTTATTTGGCATGCTTGGAAACAAATGTTTAGTGAATGAATTGTTCTAGTGATCTGAATTTAGTAGAATATTAAAGGTAAAACAGACATATCAGTTTTCTGTAGGTCACTAGACCAAGTAACTCTATCAATTTGATTTGTCCCGGAGCATTATTAAAGCTTCTATCGTGATTCAAGATCATCTTGTCATGCATTTTGTCATCTTTAGCCAGTTGAGGATGAGTCCCGTGTATATTTGGGCAAGTGTCTATGAAATTCGTGTTCTAGCAAAATCATCCCGTCCTCAACTGGTTAATTGAAACTAATTGACATTAGATGAATAAGGGGCATCACCAGCTACATCAGCAATATATTGATTCTCATTAAAATGTCAAATTTATATCATACTCAAAGAGGTATCAATTTTCACTTTATTTATTTATTTTCTATTTTGTTTTTTTTGTAATTTTTATGCCTCCGCCACGAAGTGGTGCCGGAGGCATTATGTTTTCGGGTTGTCCGTCCGTCCGTCCGTCTGTCTGTCCGTCCGTCCGTCCGTCCGTCCTTCCGTCCGTCAGTAATAAATTTTGTGGACAGGGTAACTATCAAAACCTTTTAAGGTATCCTAATGAAATTTGGCATGTATGTGTATTAGGGGGTGAAGTTGTGCCTATCAACTTTTGGGTGCACATGGTCAAGGTCAAAGGTCAAAAGGTCAAGGTCAAATACGAAAAATTTCACTATTTCCTCTATATCTATGCAATGCCTGAAGATATTTTCTTGAAACTTAGTGTATACATGTATTACCCAATTAAGATTCTCTGCTGAAAGTTTTGGGTCATGAGGTCAAAGGTCAAAGGTCAAAAGGTCAAGTTAAAATATTAAAACTTTGCTTTTTTCTCCGTACCTTGGAAATTGTTCAAGGTATCTTCATGGAACATAGTATATATACATGTACTGACTGGCAGTTATTATCTAGAGAATCTAGGGTTCATAGGGTCAAAGGTCAGGGGTCAAAGGTCAAGTGCAACACTTCAAATTTTTACTATTTCCCTCATACATGTATTTATGTAATGCCAGCATTTTTTTATGCCTCCGCCACGAAGTGGTGCCGGAGGCATTATGTTTTCGGGTTGTCCGTCCGTCCGTACGTCCGTACGTCCGTCCGCTTTCGTTTACGCGATAACTTGAGTAATACTTACTGGAATTTTACCAAACTTGGTCCAAGTATGAAGTATGATGGGGCAATGATTTGATTAGATTTTGGGTGAAATCGGCTAAAGGTCAAAGGTCAAGGTCAAATCATGAAATTGCCTCCGTTTACGCGATAACTCAAGACTGGATGGAGCAAATTTCACCAAACTTTGTGGGAGGATGATGTATGATAGGACAATTACTTGATTAGTTTTTCAGTGAAATCGGACAGAGGTCAAAGGTCAAAGATCAAGGTCAAATCCTAAAATTTATCTGTTTACGTGATCACTCAAAACTGGATGAAGCAGCTTTCACCAAACTTGGTCCAAGGATGATGTATGATGGGACAATTAGTTGAGTAGATTTTAGTGACATTGGCAAGAGGTCAAAGGTCAAAAAGTCAAGGTCAAATGCTAAAAATGTTGCTATTTCCCCCATATCTATGCAATGCCCGCAGTTATTTTCTTGAAACTTAGTGTAGACATGTACTACTGCGTAAAGATTCTCCAGAGAGAGTTTCATGTCATAAGGTCAAAGGTCAAAAGGTCAAAGGTTAGTTGAAAATGTTGCAATATCACTTTTCTCGCAAGTGGTTCAATGTATCTTCATGGAACTTGGTACATATGCATGTACTGACTGGCAGGGATTATCTAGGGAATTTAGAGGTCATGGGTCAATAGTCAGGGGGTCAAAGGTCAAGGTCAACTCCTCAAAATGTTACTATTTCCCTCATATACTAGTTAATGCAATGATTGCATTATTAGTTTTAAAATTCAATATATGTACATGTATTGCGTAATGGAGATTCTCTTGGAAATTTTCAGCCAGAAGGTCAAAGGTCAAAGGTTAAGGGTCAAAGGTCAGGTTTAAATTTAAAAAATATATATTTTGTACTGTAATTACACTCTTTCTTTATACCTTGGAAATTATACTCAATGCATAAACTTATAATAAGGTCTGTCAGAAGTCAAGTAAAAATTTTCAATTCCCCAAATATGTGTACCTGCGCTCTTTAATAGACAATTATAGCAAACCCAGATCATGGAAAGTGAACATTCAAGATATTTCTGACAAAACTGTTATTTCGATATTTTGCCAGTTATGTGAAACTGTCATCACACATTGTGAAGACATTGTACTATACACCTATTGGGAGAATCATGCATTATGGCGGAGGCATCAGTCGCCATAGCGACATTTCTAGTTTGTTTTACACTTGGTGTATGCATGTATAACCTAAATTATCTGGAAATTTTCTTTTTCTCTCTTTTTTTTTTTTGGGGGGGGGGGGGCGGGGGTTTGCCTCAAAGGTCAAAAGGTCAAAAATCAAGGGAAAGTGCTGAACCAACTTTTTCCTCCATATCTCAGAAGTGGCTCATGTTATCTTGAAACTTACTACATATTTATGCATGTTCTGCCTGACAGTGATTATCCTATGAATTTTAGGGTCAAAGGCCAAAAGAAAATGGTAACAGTGTACCTTTCAATACAGAAATTACACTTTTTCTCCATACCTTGAAAATTACAGTATTCATACACTTATGAATGGGTCAAAGTCAAGTTAAAGTCCTTGAATCCCTAAATACATGCTCTCCTATTCATCTAATTAAGCCTAGGTAAAGGAAGGTGAACATTCAACACATTTGTGACAAACATGTAATTTCAATATTTTGCCAATATTGTGAAAATGTAATTATACATTGTCCACATGTACTATAGACCTATTAGGAGAATCATGCATTATGGCGGAGGCATAGCAGTCGCCTTAGCGACATTTCTAGTTATAATTTGTAATAGCCGTGTCTCATTTCTTGTTGCTCCCTCTAGGGTCACTGGACCACATCATGGTTCCAACTTCAGATGGAAAGTTTCCACTCAACCAGCTTGGCCAAATTACTTCCAAGTCTGCCAGTCTGATAACAGTCAATCTCAATGTATCTGGCTTTCCACAGGTGTGCGATATGCTATTTGTTATGTCACTGTACTTGAACAATTCAAATAACTGCGGTTTTCATACACAACTAATGTGTTTGCCCACTGTGACGTCTCTTTGAGTGAATTCTTTTGAGTCTTAAACCTTTGGACAATACAGTACTTTAGCGTAAATATAAATGATGCTTGGTGCACATAAACTTATCATAAAATATTGCAATTTGTGTCACTCAGACTTTTTCCTAAAGCTTTGCATTTACACCCTATGTTGTCAGCTGAGAAGCAGACTGGGTGTAACTCCTGACTGAACAGCATTTTTGGCCTTCTAAATTTGAAATGATGATATATATGATATGTAATATATCTTGTATCACATACATTTATGAATTGTGTAGATGAGATGATCATGATGTGCATGAAGTTTTAGCATCATTTGATTTATCTCCATATTGTTTTCTTCCTTTCTTTCCTAGGCAACAGAGGCGGCAGCAAAAGCCATCCGTGAATCTGGTATGAACCTTAACCCAAAGGTGGAAGGGGGCATTATCCAAGTTCCTATCCCAAAGTGAGTCAGATGCACTCAGTCTTGTATGAGTATATTTGAGCAAGCTTTACCTATGTACACCAGTTGATATTCAAACTTGTATAAGGGATTTAAAGTCAACCCCGTGAACTCAAGCTTGAAAAACCTTTGTTAATCTATACCTGTGAAGGTGAGTTTGAGGTACCTCAGTGCACATGACCTTGTTCTAGTAACCTGAAGCAAATATACCTTTAATACATATGCATTTAAGTGGTTGCTTAAATTCTCCAAAACAAAGATGGTTGTCTGGCTTGTATAGCAAATGTATACAACTTCAATTGTAAGTGGAATATGATTGTCATGAAAAGAATAATTTCTGGAATTTAAGCTTGTTAATTTCTGTATCTTGCATATGTAATTATTTGTGAGAATATGAAACAGGGAATAAAAAGATATGCTGTTAAAGGGTCAGTTGTGAATGGCTGCAGTGTCACAGTCTTTTTATTTTTGTTTATAAATGAAAAATGAATGTGCTGAGATATTCAACAGGAGAAAACACTATACTGGTACACCTGCTTGATACAGAGTTTCATTCATTCTTTCTCAACAGGATTAGTAAGGAACATAGAGAAAACCTCGCAAAGTCGGCCAAAGTGATGTGTGACAAGTCCAAAGTCAGTCTACGAAATGTGCGGTCAAAGTATGTTTCCATGGTGAAGAAACACAAGGAGGGAACGTCCAAGGACACTTTGTTTCAGCTGGAGAAACAGATCCAGCAAATCACCGACAATTTCAATGATGCATCAGAGCAGCTTCTAGCAGCAAAGACAAAGGATCTTTTAGGGAAGTGAGTTCCAGGCTTAGAAAGGAGCTGTGGAATGGGAACATTCATCACTTGCATGACTGTGTAACAGTGGTTGAATGTTAACCTGTTGAGGACTGGCTGATTTTGCTGTAACACACATTTCTCATAGACACCTGCCCGAGGGTACTCAAGACGAGTCTTCAGTGGGTTAAGAGATGAAACACTCACAGTAGTCGTGTTTATGTTTTGAATCTCTTCTGTTTTATGTTAAATGAGTTAGTCCATCAGAACTAAAGTGTGTCCCATCAATTAAGAGTTTTTTACTTTTTGTTTATTTCGTGGGGAAGAGAACTCGTAATGAAATTTGCAGTACAAAGTATAATTCTTTGGTATGTGTGCTTCTCCTGAATCCTGGAAAGGTTCTAGCTTGACCCTGTCATTATCTGACAGCAATGTACTAGTAGTTGTACACAAAGTCAACAGCTTTTTGAGGGGGTGGGTCTGAAAAAACTGATTTAACTTTACTTGAGATATTAAATGTCACGTAATCATCAGTGTGTGGCAAAATAGACATGAAGAGAGCACTCTGATCGGCAGTGTGCATCAGATACTCCTCGAGAAAGAATTGTACAGAGAATGATATACTGTATATGCCGAATATTTCGCGAGGTTTGTTTTTATTTTCGCAAATTTGGCGAGTCAGGTGCTATTCGTGAAATTAAAGACACGCGAAAATAATTACTCTGATCCTGATATGAATGTGACGCACGTGTATGCATTTCTTCGTTCAGTACATTACTCCATGATCACGAATTTAACCACTCGCGAAATTATTGGGAAGTCCTGATTGGCGAAAATTTAGACTCGCTAAATATATGGCGTATACAGTATAGTGAACGAATGGACATAAGTTGTATGCAGTGTGAAAGTTACTGGTAGTAGAATGAGGTATACATAGGAGATTGTGTTGATGGACATATTAACCCCAACAGGGCTGGGGGGGTGGGGGGGGGGGGCAGAATCCGCCCCCCCTCGACGTTTCGCGCTATAATTCTGTAACACGAGAAGGCCTCATCGCGAGGCTTCTTGACTTTCTTTGTTCAAGTCTCGCACAACGTTTGAGACCAAATTTGCAGCGTCCGCGCATACTTTTTCGAAGCCACGCCTATTTTTGTAACGGCATATCGCCCCAAAACGGGCACAATTTTTTGATTTTGTGTACATTTCCTATGATAAACAGGTTTTAGCATAGCCAGATGAGCGCGGCCTGATTAAGGTTAAAGAGCCTTGCATATTTGATATTCACTGGTGCTATTCTTGTGTAGAGAAAGAGTCCAGCAACCTGGTATGCAAAGGACATTAGTGCATGCTAGTGATTTGTTATATCTTGTGTTCTATTGTGCCACAAAGAATGCAGAATACACCATCATGAGGTTATGTGCTTGTGCAAAGTTGATGGTCTTGGCCTTTTGTAGCTATATTTCTCTTGGCTTTTCTGTTTGCATCATCCTCCATACTGCCAGTAAAATTTGTTTTTAAAATGTAGTGATTACAAGCATCACAGAAAATCATGGCAGTGTTCAATGAATTAGTGAAGCAATCACCTTCTTGCAATGCAAGGAAATGTTTTCTTCTGCAGCGAATCCCACAGTTTTGTGACAATGTGAAGCTTTGAAATTTCAGTACGGTATTCTCTATTGCATCAGATTCTGATGAAATAATTACTATCATTATTTGATTTATTTATGAGGGTCATTGCTCTGTAATTTTGATTGTAATCAGGAATTCTTGGCAATATTGGACTCCATTTTCTCTAGTGATGGGGTTATATTTGTTTTCTTTTTTTCACATGCAGTATTTTGAATGAAACATTGGCAAGATACAGATCGTATGTATATGGCCATTGGATCTTCCTGAAGTGCTAACATTTTAACCAGGAATACCCAGATCAAGGGTCAATTATTTTTTTTTTCCTGGTGTGATTTTAACCATTTATGTAGAGAAAGATATGTCAAAGTACAATCAGGGCTCTCGGGTTCAAGCCTTTTTTGTTTTTTTTAAACAGTGCCTGTAGACAAACAGCTTCAAGTTGTTGAGTACAGCGATGTCCATGTGTGATTCAACAAGCCATGGTGTAATTTTACTTTGTAGCTCACCTTAACCAAAGAGCAAAGTGAGATATTGTGATGTTTGTTGCTCATAAACTTTATACATTCAAAACCCCATGACTGATTTTTATCAAACTTGGCAGGTAGCATCCCTAGAGTGATAGGATTCCAGTTTGTTCAAATGAGCACCATGCCCCTCCCTTGGTAATTAAGGTACCTTAATAAGTCTTTACCTACTCTAGATCCAGAAGTGACAGAGCTAAGTTAATGCTATGGGTAAGTAGATTGGTGACTGGGGTTTCAACTTTGTTCATTTCAGATCCCGTGTTATCCTCCTGGAGGTGCCAGGGGGACCAACTTTGGGTTTTAAATTTTTGTCTTCTTGGAAACACATGGTCAAAATTTCACCAAATTTGGTAGCTATTATTGCTATGGTATTAGAATATCTATTTGTACAAATGGGCACTATGTCCCTCTTTAAAACAAATTACACCCAAATTAGAGAAGCCCTCAATTTGCTTTGTTCCTCTTTGGTAATAATCTGCAAAAAAATGTGTGAAAATGGTGAACTTGCAATACCCAAATGAGCATCAGACCCACTGTGTCTCCTGTTATTCTTGAAAAGATATGCAGAATGTGAAATTTACCTCCACGAATATACACCCATTGTATGTGTACACATCGTATGTAAATGACACTTTGTCAGAGAATGTTCAATACCTCAAGAGAGCCGCTAATAGATTATTATACTCAAAGTTAAATGTCTGCATTTGACTTTCTTTTGTCTCTGTCCAGTAAGAGAATGGTGAATACAGGTTCATGAGTGTATAGGTTTTCAGCTTGCCTAAGGCTAACAAGTCCTAGTCCCTGAGTTAATAGTACACTTAATCTGCATGTATGTCCTTAAGAAAAAGGTTTTGGATGAATACAAAGCAAGAGAAATCTGATCTGGATTGGTCTTCTTTTTCTTCTTATTATGATACACTATGCAGTCTATACCCTTTCTTTGTCATTAACGGAGTAAGCTCATGGTGTCATCTTAGTGCATGTGTAACAATGTTTCTGAATGTTCATTTGGGTGGTTTGTGTGTGTGTGTGTGTGTGTGTGTGTGTGTGTGTGTGTGTGTGTGCAAGCGCACCAGAACACTTTGTTTTTCTGTGGGGGGTGGCAAAATCTCTCTGGGGGCACCTTTATGTGACAGTGTAAGATCCTCAGCAAGGGAGCAAAGCGACTGAGAAGGGGGGGGGGGTGGGAGGGGGAATACCTCTCTCCCATGGTAAGGATTTTTTTTAACAAAATGGATTACAAAAGTGACCACAGAGTGGACAGATTCTGCCATATTTCTCTGAATGCAAAAATGTGCACCGCAAGGCATGTTGGCGTGTAGACGATTTTTTTTTTTTTTTTTTTTTTTTTTTTTTGCTGCTTTAGAGTGCAATTCCACTCCATGATAAAACTGGGGATGTGATAGTCAAAGAAAAAACGTACCATCTACATCAAAACCACACCTGAAAAGATGTACCTTTTTTTTAAAATGTAAGTATTATTTGTAGCAATTGCTATTTTTATACAGTTTAGATGAAGTGAAAAGGTCATGTCCTCACAAGTCTCCAATATTGAACATTATTTTATTTCACTTTTTTTTGACACAAAGCAACAAGAAAATCTTGCACTAGTATCCTAAGCACATTTTTGCTGCATATTATCTTTATGTCCGATTTTGATACAACTTTAATGCGTTAATGACGACTGTAAAATGATGTGGAGTTGATGTATTATAAGATGTCATTGTCGACTGGCATTGACTATCTTCCTTGAACAAAATTAAACCTGTATGCAATGAATACTACAGTTTGGTTGCGGTTGGTCAATGATGGATAGAACCACAGAGCATGTTGAACTTTGAATTTTGAGGGAACATATACATTCTTATAAAGCACGGAAGATATAGAACAGGCGATCGTCTTAATACACATTTTAATCATGGTTAAGAAACACTAAAGAAAGACGTACGTAGAGTGAACACACAAACAATGATAAAGCTCTCAGACAGTCAATATGCATTCACTCAAGCAGACCAGGGATTACAGAATAAAGGTATCACTCTATAAAGTCCAAGCACGTGAAGCCCCGGTCACACGTACAGCACTCCACGTCTAAATCACGTACGAAAAATTATGAAAATATGGTGTGGACTGTGGTCGTAAGTGATAATTTTTTGGTCAATTTTGGATTGGCCGTGCTTTGAACGGGGTATGCCGTTGGCGAGCTGTTCACTGCTGAAGCACTGCCTAAGCACAGCTAACCACGTTCCAGCCACGTGTATATGTGTACGCGGAAAAAAATCCATTTTGTCAGTGATAAAGCCGCTAATCAACACGCTATTTCCCGTAGATACCAACGCGTAACCACGCGTCATATGACCGTGCTCTGCCCGTGACAGACCGCTAAACTTTCGCGTCTTACCGCGTCTCCCCAAGTTTTAATCACTGCCGGAACACGGATTATCACGTGTCGTGTACACGTGTGTTGCACGTCTTTACCACGTGTGCCGCCCGTGGTTGTCCGCGGAATAAATTTGAAGCAGTTCAAACTTTTTACCGCGTCCGACGCCGTTCCGATTTCCCCCCGCGTCCTGCCACGTCTATAAATCGACCGTAGCTCGTCTTAAACTCGACATCAACGCGAACAACATCGTCTGCTTCACGGGAGACCACTTTTTTTGTGTTTTGGCCGTGATTAAGCCGCAAAGCGCTGTGTGACCGGGCTTTGAGGGAAGGGGGGAGGGGGCGATCGAGATGGTTGGATGATTACCATAATACAGCATGGACGGACATTATTAATCGTGGTGTTGTAAATGCTTTGCATGACGGCGTAAATCCGGGGGAGGAGCAGGGGTACATCGATCCCCCTGTGTAAGTTAGTAACCCCTGAGATTTTAAAGAGATTAAAAATGGATGAAGATGAAAGAGAAATATGATTTCATTGATTCCAGTATTATGCTAGGCCCCTGCACGTCCACCAGTTTCTCACCAGAGCTTAACAGTATTCTATATGATTTTTTTTAAAGGATTTGTCCAAACAATTTCACAAGCCCGTGCTCACCCTCCTACTCGCAAATAATAATATCAACCTAATGCATAATTCAGAATGTTAAAAACGTATCTATCACTCTCAAAGGTATGATTTGAGTATCTTTTAGTGCTTGCTCCTTAAGCTATTCTTATATCAAATCAAATCACATCAAATTGCAATATTTGCAAGAAACTCGTTTGCATTAAAATAAAAAACTTCATGTACTTTTCCCCTCCTATGATTTCCATTACGCGCTACTCGGGACCATCCAAAGAGGTTCTGTATATCGTATATAGAACCTATTTGGGACCATCTACAAATTCCCCGTATAGTTATAGGGCTACCCATTGACGTAACACCATCTGCCCGCTTATGCACGTATACGTAAGATATGTCTTTTATTCATTTTCGGAATCACAACAGCAAACCATAGGCAAAGATGACACAGTCAGGATACGTTTATATAAGTATATATATGCATAGGTATACATATATACACAGGGGTGATCAGGGGTGTCTTGGATTGGCCGGAGAGGGGGGGGGGGGTCATAAAAATGTATAAGCTTCCTTGCGTGGAAGGATGATACCCCCTCCACACCCACCCTCTCCCGCTCATGATCGTTCTTCTTCCATAGACTTTGTACACACTTTTTAGATTGACAAGTTTCCGAATATTTCATCAAAATGTGTGCACCATGATCTGTTACTCCTGCAAAATACAAAAGTGTCCTCATCTGCTGCGAAGGTGATATCCCCTGGAATTCATTCTTCCGCCGCTCGGTTCCCCTATATGGATTTAGTACACTTTTTAATTGACAATTTCCCAAATATTCCATCAGAATGTGTGTACGAGATATTTTCATTTGAATTCTAAAAATGCAACAACAACAAAAAATCCCTCGTGTTGGATGGGATGGGGCATAATTAGACTATGAATATTGTTTAAATTTTGAAGATTGACAATTTTCCAAACATTCCACCATAAGTGTGCACCAGATAATTAAATGCATGTAATTAAAAGCTCTCTCGGGGTCATGACTGTGTGTGTGTGTGGGGGGGGGGGGGGGGTGTCTTGTTATCCTTTCCTCCCTATACGGACTTACTACACTTCTCTCTGATTGACAAACTTCCAGATAATAAATCATTCCACAAAAAGTGTGCACTAGGTCGTGGAATTTCCATTCTAAAAATGCAATGAATGGGAGGGGAATACTCCTCCCCCCTCCCGACCCCTTCCATAGACATAATGCACTTTATGGGGATTGACAATATTTTCACATTAAAAAAAATGTGCCTCAGATCAATTGATTTCAATTCTTAAAGTGCAACATCTTCGTTGTGTGGGAGGAAATATCCCCTCCCAGACTCCCTTGACTTCCATAGACAAACAATGATGGCGCATAGGGCCTATACGAGGAACAAGAGCTGCACACTGCTATGCTATCCATTCACATTTCCCTGGATATCAATCTTCTTACTTCTTTGATATATAAAAATCAAATATTTCACCGAAAGTGTGCACCAAATCCTTGAATTTCAAATCTGAAAATGCAAAATCTCCCTCGTGTTGGTGATGGTTATGGTCAATGGGTATGTGTGTGTGTGTGGGGGGGGGGGGGGATACCCCCTGCCCCGCTCCGCTCCCTCGCACATTATTAGGCTGTAATAACATCCAAGTTTTGCTCCCCCAATCATGAAAACGGATCATTGGTTTAATTGACATAATTCAAGAAAATTAAGCACTAACATCCGACAAAAATAAGGAAATGTCTACTACACACACATCATTAAATCTCCATATTACAATAATCATCCCCACTCCTCTGCGTGGATGTTCCCCCCTGTTACCCTTTTCCTTTCTTCCATTCAATTTTTTAGTTTAGTTGTAGCATTGCTCGACATCATTGTGGCAAAAGATTGTTCTTTTGCTATCATCTCAGTGCTTTTTTGGACAGCTATGTTAGGTGGGGTGGGGTAGGGGCAGCACAGAAAGTGAAAATGAATGACTGTTACCGTTTTCCAACCAACCCCTTCATCCCCTCGACAAATGAAATGACAATTAGTTTCAGCAGGGGCCGTATATAGAGAATTCTCATACACTATCATGACTCTCTATACCTATATTATCACTTTTTATTTCGTGTGCATATAGGGGGCTGGGGTTCGAGGGTGTAGATTCATGCTCGAGGTTGGGTGAAGGATCATAATATCAAGACTTCTTCCTCCCCTTTGATGGGAAGAAGTGTGCCTCCCCCAGTTCCGGATGCCGCTCAGAAAGAAAGTCTTTTTGTAACGTATTTATCACGTCATAATATTACAAGCTACGTATCAAAAACGTAAAATTTACGTCAGTTTTGGCGACGTATTTATGACGTCATATTAGCGACGTATTAAAGACGTATGTGGAGATACGCAGGGGCGTCACCAGCTTTTTTTTCAAGGGGGCGCGTTTTGACACTAAATGTAACGGGATTTTTTGGACAGACATTTGGAATATAGGAAGCTCTCAATCCCTATATTATAGACTTTTACTATTTTTTTGAGGGAAACCAAGCGGGGAAAGGGCACCGGCGTAGCTAGGATATTGTCCCCCCCCCCTCCTCCCACGGTGAGAACTTTTTGCATTTTTATGTTGTAAATGGTGCAATGTGATGCAGGCTTTTTGCGTGTTTTTATAGACTTGAAACAGTCCCACTTGTTTAAGGTGACAGTTATACATTTTGATGGAATTTGTTGTTGAATAATGTGCCTATAAACTATATCATTTCAATAAACTTCTTGTATTAATTCCTACACTGATGTCATGAACGCGACCGAGCCCGAGCAAGCGGAGCGAGCGAGGGGGGGGGGGGGGGGAGGGTGTGGGAGGGGGCCAACCCCCTCCCACGGTTAGCACTGAAATTGCATTTTGATGTTGTATAAATGGTGCAATTTGTTGCTTGTTTTATCGAATTGAAACAGTCCCACTTGTTTAAGGTAGCAGTATATATTGATGAAGATTATTATTGAGCAATTTGCCTCTAAAATAGTATCATCCAAGTAAACTTCCTGTTTTGATATTTACACTGAATATCATGAACGCGGCCAAGCAAGTCAGAGCGAGAGGAGTGAGCGAGGGGAGGATGCGGGAGGGAGTGTCCCCCTCCCACGGTGAGCACTTTTTGCATTTTGATGTTGTAAATGGTGCAATTTGATGCAGGTTTTTTGCGTGTTTTATCGACTTGAAACAGTCCCACTTGTTTTAGGGTAGCAGTACATTTTGAAGTAAATTGTTATTGAACAATTTGCCTATGAATGGTATAATTCATCTAAACTTCTAGTAATAATTCTTACACTGATGTCATGAACGCGACAGAGCCCGAGCAAGCGGAACGAGCAAAGGGGGAGGTTGTGGGAGGGGGTTGTTTCCCCCCCCCCCCCATAAATGGATTATGGAATGACGGTGTGAAACGACAAACATCAGGAGAATGGCATAACGATTACATGCGAGCTCGAAATTTTTGACATTTTGCAGTCCAAAAACTGCCGTTCTTAGCCATAGTTTTTCGCTTTGGAAATTAAGGGGGGGGGGGGGCACCGGGCGCAACTGCTGGCAATTATTGGCAGCAACATCAGGTGAATGGCATAACAATTAGATGCGAGCGAGCGAAGAGAGCGAGCTTGAAAATTTTGACATTTTACAATCCAAAAACTGCCATTTGGAGCCTTATTTTTTCGCTTGGAAATAAAGGGGGGGGGGGGCGCCGGTCGCAACTGCCGACAATTACTGGCAGCAACATCAGGAGAATGGCATGACAATTAAATGAGAGCGAGCGGAGCGAGCGAGCTTGAAAATTTTGACATTTTACAGTAAAAAAAAAATGCCGTTTGTATAGCTATATTTTTTCGCTTTGGAATTTAAGGGGGTGCATCGAGTGCAACTGCTGGCAATTACTGGCAGCAACATCAAGAGAGCATAACGATTACATGCGAGCGAGCGGAGCGAGCGAGCTTGAAATTTTTACATTTTACAGTCCAAAAACTGCCGTTCTTAGCTATAGTTTTTCGCTTTGGAAATTAAGGGCGGCATCGGGCGCAACTGCTGGCAATTACTGGCAGCAACAACAGGTGAACTGCATAACGATTAATAATGCGAGCGAGCGAAGAGAGCGAGCTTGAAAATTTTACACTTTACAGTCCAAAAACTACCGTTCTTAGCTATATTTTTTCGCTTTGGAAATCATAAGGGGGGCGTACCGGGCGCACCGTCCTGCTAGCAATTACTGGCAGCAACATCAGGTGAATTGCGTAACGATTCAATGCGAGCGAGCAAAGAGAGCGAGCTTGAAAATTTTGACATTTTACAGCAAAAAAAAATGCCGTTTGTAGCAATATTTTTTTCGCTTAGGAAATTAAGGGGGGGGGGGGCGCACCGGGCGCAACTGCTGACAATTACTGGCAGTAATATCAGAATTGCATAAAGATTAAATGCGAGCGAGCTTGGATATTTTGACATTTTACAGACCAAAAACTGCCGTTTGAAGCTATATCTTTTTTGCTTTCGAAATTAAGGGGGCGTACCGGGCGCAACTGCCGGCAATTACTGGCAGCAACTTCAGGAGAATGGCATTACGACTAAATGCGAGCGAGCGGAGCGAGCGAGCTTGAAAATTTTGACATTTTACAGTCCAAAAAAAAAAAAGCTGCCGTTTGAAGCTATACTTTTTCGCTTTGGAAATTAAGAGGGGGGGGGGGGGGGAGACGAACGATGCACCCCTCCCCCTGGATCCGCCACTGGTAGTCAAGGGTGTCGGTTTATGTTCATGACTGGGGGAGGTACATGTATGACCAGCGAGGTGGCGTCGAAGTGACCAAGCGGGGGAAGGATGTCCAAAATCTGCGCTTTAGAGCATCCCCTATTGTGCGTGTTTGTTTGTGTGTGTGTACTATATACATGGAAAAGTTAGGAATTAGCCCAAGTCAAGTCTTTTTATTGGCAATGCAAGACATTTTATATAGACAAGAATGTAAAGCAACACTGCAAAATCAATGATCTATCTTTGATATAACGAAGCGTAAGGTATACAAAAGTGTACATTCTACATCACATTGCGAAACATTGCAGCGACTCTTTTTGCCGTTCGGATGTTCTGAGTACACTGCGCAACCAGGGATCACGCTGAATCACAATCATTTGTCGGCTCCGGGCTTTTTGAACAATATTTCACACTCCATATACCTATTTAAATATGGTTAAAAGAAATCATAGAAAATATCTTATTTCACCTTTTATCACCCTTTCAATCAAAAGCAGTTTACTAACCCTCGAATTACTATTTTGGTAAGTCTTTATTTTTTTACCAGCGGATGGGGGGGGGGGGGGGGGTGACCCCCCCCCCCTGCGCCCCCCCCCCCCTCCGTGGTTACGTCACAGCTTTTGGGTGAAATAATTGGACAGATTTCTAACAACAAATCAAGAAAATCTTTTCATCGCGGGAATTATGATTATGTGGGGTGGGGCAAATGGTGCGCTTACCTTCCAGTATTTTTATGGAGGCAACATTTTTGTTTTCTTTCAAAAGCAAGAAAATCTTCTCATTTCGGGAATTATTAATTAGGGGGGGGGGGCAAAATCATAATATGCCTGCCCCTCCAATATTTTTATGCATGGGGGCAACTTTTTTTTTGGTCAAAAAAAAAGGTGAGAAAATCTTCTCGTCTCTGGAATTATGGAGTGGGGGTGGGCAAAATGATGTGCTTGCCCCTCCATTGTTTTTATGAGGGTAAGGCTCGCACGTCTTGGGCTTGCAATATGGATTGGTCAGAAGTAACGTACATAGACCCTACATACTTGTAAATAGCACACGTACATGCTAACGTGTACGTGCTCCGTACCGTACGAATGTACAGTACGGTCGACGTATAAAAACAGTGCTGCCAGAATCAGAGGACGGTGAGAATTATTCTTGCCCACAATTCTTTTTTTTTTTTTTTTGTCCCTGGTGCAGATCGCTCGCAGACTGAAGTGTTTTGTTTTGTTTTGTTTTTTTGTTTTTTTAAGGATCTGAAGGGGGTGCGTTCGCACCCAACGCACCCCCCCCCCCCCTGGTGACGCCCATGAGAT
This sequence comes from Diadema antillarum, assembly GCF_040938485.1. NCBI lineage: Eukaryota > Metazoa > Echinodermata > Echinoidea > Diadematoida > Diadematidae > Diadema > Diadema antillarum. The sequence goes on from NW_027270983.1 coordinate 374,765, forward strand.
ACGTCAGTTTTGCGACGTGTTGATCACGTCATATAAAAGCGACGTATTGATGATGTAAACTTTTCATCAGTTTTGCGACGTAGTTTTCACGTCATGTTAAGGACATATTAATGACGTCAAATTTACGTTACTTTGCGACGTTTTAATCACGTCTAGCGACGTATTAATAACGTAAAATTTACGTCAGTTTTATGACGTATTTTTGACGTAATATTATAGCAACTCATTAAAGACGTAAAATTTTGGTCAGTTTTGCGACATATTCATGACGTCATGACAGCGACGAATTAAGGTCGTAAAAATTACGTTTTATTTTGCTATACGTATTTATCATGTCGCATTATTGACGTGTTCATTAGCTGGTAAGCTTATCATAAGTCAAAAGCCACTTGTGACAAAGGGCGTATATGCTTTCAATATGATGTTCTTATATGACAAAATGCATTGTTTTTGTGGTCAAAATATGAGATGAGATTTACGTTAAAGGCTTAATCAATTACCTCCGACTAAGACAATACAAAAGGATTTGCCTTGCTGTGGTCCTTTTTAATGATCGCATGATAACATCTTATTTTTTGAGCGTCAGACTGGTTAACCACACATCATCACATGCATGGACTACCAAATCATGACGTTAATATAGGACGCCTTTATCCACATAAATTTTCCCCTTGTTTTTATGTCCTCAACATGAAGTGAATTTCAGGAAAATATGACATCTTTTTTTTTCATATGTGTCTTACGTCGAAATATTCCTTTATGTGTCGATCGCAAACCGGTCAACTCGTTAGTAAAGTCATAATATAAACTGTTTATGAAGAAAATATATGGCAAATATTATGAACAAATGTTATCCATGACCACTGTGACGTTCATTGTTCATAAATTATTCAAATAGAAACAACGATGCCATTTGCTCAGTACCAATTGGGATCGACTGGACACAAAATGATAGATTGACTAGTTGATTCGGCTTGAAAACAACGGCATGGGCAGGCATACTGAAAAGTAAACCAGTTGACTCCTATTAGGACAAATGGACCAAACTGGGCAAATTCACCAGTAGGACTCTACTGGTCAGGACAGACAGAGTTACCAGGTGATTCCACTTTAAAAATAATTGCGTAAGCTGGAATACTAAAACATGCCAGGTTACGCAACTGAATGGAATAATCTTGGCCTTCAAAACCAATAAGAGAATATACAAAATCAGTTCTATTTGTGTGTGTAAAGAGGCACTAATTTTGACTTTAAAAACAACGAACCTATCTGCATGAAAATTTGACACAAGTTGATTCCAGCTGGAACTTTAATTATTTCTGTTGGTTTTTATATCGAGCATAACTTCTCGTAAGAGACCATCTACAATTTGGACACTACAAATTGTAACTATAGTGAAAATACAGTTGTAGATAAAAGACATAATTGTGTTTATTTTCATGCTTTTAATTTGACATTAATCAATTTGACATGGTTACTAGTTATTCAAACGTCCAATTTGTGTTACACTGAGATGTGATTTCAGTATGCATGGCCTAAGTAAGTGGGATCTAGTTTAGTAACCATGTTATGATGCGTAAAGCGTTACAACTTTTTGCCCGTGTATAAACTCGTGATGGTACTATATTCTCGTGGTTAGAAATAAGACGTAGACATAGAATGATAGGACGTTACTAGAAGTGTAAGATTAGGATATATATTTATAAACATCTATAGTCATCGTGCTTGTTGCTATGTAGGTCCTGTATCTCATCATGGCCGGCGGAAGGGACCATGGGGCATTTTTTTTTTCACCATACAAAGGAATACATGAAGGTGTCATCACTTTGGCCTCCTCACACTTTCTTTTTTAACCCCAGAAGTTCGTGAGTAGCAGATACAAACATTGAAGTGTGAGCACGATGAGGCTTTGTTTTTGCGCTGAAGGCCATATTTTTTCTTTTTTCCCCTTTTGTTTCTTAATTGTCAGCTGAAGAAACCCGGTAATAGAATGAGAAAAATGAGCTGAAGACCCTTTTTTCCCTTTTTTTTTTGCTTGCCCCCCCCCTTTTTTTTTTCTTTTTTGAAAACGTGACGCCGGCGGTGTACCTGTGACTTCATAAGTCAAGTAATTAGGTTTTATTTGTCAAGGTGTTACTTTATTTAAAAAAGTAGATATGATATGATAATTATGTACCAATCTGCATGCTTTCCATTTGGTCGTATGTTACAAAAAGACGTAAATATTGCCGGCTTTTTTACGACATATATACGCTGGTGCAAACTGTCGTCTTTAGATGTAAATATGTCACGTATATATGACGCCTTATAAGGCTTAAAAAAAAGACATGAATATATGACGTCAATATGACTTCGACACGACATTGATAAGACGTAAACATGACGTGATTTTTCCCACTCTAAATACATTTTGTGGTACGTCGTAAAGACGTTTTAAAGACGATTTTTCATCAAGAAGACGTAAAATAGACGTCAAAATATGACGTCTTTTTCACGACAGACGCTGGTGCAAATTGTCGTCTTAAAGACGTAATATGCGACGTCAACATGACATGTGACAAGACTTTAAAAAGACGTTTGACATAAATCTTACCAGTCTCTGCTATCACTTTTAAATCAGGGTGTTCGTCGCGCATATTTTGTATGCATGTATAGGCTACTAGATATTTTTTAGTTACGATAAGATAAAGTATAGTTTACCTGGCAATGAGGTTGGCGGCTCCAACAAAAGCCACGTGGACATTTCAACCTACACCTGTTGTGTGTGTTGTGTGTGTCGTGTGTGTGCACGTGTGAGTGGTGGCAGATTCTGCATTGTCGCCAATTATTCACCATCAGCGACCGGTCGATCTAGTAGCCGAGTGTAATTGCTGGTAACTCTATGGTGCCAATACACAGCCATACTGGTGATACAAGTGTGTACATGTACACTGTATTGTATGTACTGCTGGTAAGTTTTCAGCGGTTTGAAGATGGCTGCCCGTAGGACACGACTCCCTGTCGTCTGCTTAACCCTGCTGGTTTTCTGTTTGTACCAAAACGCTTACGCTCATCCAGAAACTGAAGAGGCTCATGTTCATGAGCATTCACATGAAGAGAATGTTTCGACGTCTAGTAATGTCTGGACCGAGGCGATCGGAGCAACGATATTGATATCAGCAGCTCCGTTTGTGGTGCTGTTTTTGATCCCGCTGGACCAGGGCCGCGAGGGGCAGGAGGCTCTGCTGAAAGTGCTGCTGAGTTTCGCTTCGGGAGGACTTCTCGGAGATGCATTCTTGCACTTGATCCCCCACTCACTTTCACCCCACAGCCACGGCGACCATGATCACGGACATGCACACCATGACCACGAACATCATCATCACCATCATGACCACGAAGATCATCACCATCATGACCACGAAGATCATCAGCATGAACACGCTGATGATCACGTTCATGGGCATGCACACGACCATTCTGGTCCCATGCTTGTAGGTGAGTTTGTGTGAGCAGCAAGTGATCTCATGTCATAATTGTTTTGTCACATCGGTCAATACATGTACATGTACTGCAAGATATTTCCTGGCCTTATTCCCCTCGTATTCACTCTGAATTTTGTGAATTCTAGTAGAATTTAGTGTTAATAATTTTGTGTAAATTGTGACCTTGTAATTGTATTGCAATGTAAACAGCTGGCACTGAAGCTGAAGTGAAGGAAGTAAAGTACCTATAATTGCCTTTATTGCCGGTAGTAAAGTAGGGTGCTATTTAGTAGTGCAAGTGCGTCCAACTTTGAAAGTTATACGTTACTACTTGTCTAGATCTCATCAGTTAAAATAAGTAGAAACTTATCCAAGATTAGCTCAGAGCTGTGGTGAAGAAAAAAATCTGTTAACCCTCTTGAATTTCACAGACTGAAGTTAAAGGAAACCAAAACCCAAAGAGAAATGCAGACTGTGTGAAAGCAGCAACATTTATAGCAGAACACATCAGTGAAAGTTTGAGGGAAATCGGACAATCGATGCAAAAATTATGAATTTTTACAGTTTTGGTGAATGTTATTGGAACCTCTGGATGAGGAGACTACTAGAGATTATGATGTATAGTAGACTCTATGTGGATGACAAATATAAAGAAAATATAGAATTCCACAAAAATTCATTTTTCATGAAAATAACACATTCCATCAACTTGATACCGGTACTGACAGTAGAAAGGGTAGCAATTATTCCCCTGCCCCTGAAAGTGGTTAGTCAAGTGCTCTTTTATTATGCTAGAAAAGTACTTTTTGTGGAATTCCCTTAATATTTTTCTTTATATTGTTGTCCACGCATGACATCAAAACCTGTAGTAGTCTCCTCATCCAGCGGTTCCAAAACCAAAACTTTAGAAATTCATGACTTTTGCATCGATTGTCCAATTTTCCTCACTTTCACTGCTGCTTTGACTCAATCCACATTTCTCTTTGGAATTTGGTTTCATTTAAACTACAAATTGATTCTTTAAATCAATTTAAAAATCACAGGTTAGACAACTAGATTGAATTGAGTTGCCTATGATTTTTTCTTTTTTGCCTTTTTTTTGCCTTTTTTTTTTGGGGGGGGGGGGCTGGATAGCAATAGCTATCGACCGGATTTGTAGGGCTCACTGAACTAATGCAGCTTTTTGTTATTAGGGTTAACGAAGTACTTACATATTACAATACTCACAGGGCTGCCAACTCTCACGCATTGAGCGTGAGACTCGTGCATTTTGGTCCTTTCTCACTTTAAAACTTTATTTCATATGCATGCATTTCTATTGATCTTGCTCATTTTGACTCCCAAATTATAGCATTGGCCTATGGGAGTCTCACTCTCTACTAGTTTCCAGTGTTGGCAGCCCTGCAATACTTGATATCAAAATTCTGTATCGTGTCTCTTTGTGTGTGTTTGGTCTCAGGTCTGTGGGTATTGGTGGGAATCATTCTCTTTCTGCTGGTGGAGAAATTTGTACGCCTTGTCAAGGGAGATGGAGCTCATTCACACAGTCATGGACGCAAGGAGAAGGTTGAAGAAGACAGTAAGGATGACGAAAATGAGGCAACAAATGGCAGTTCCTCAAGTGTGCGGCGCAGGAAAGGTGGAGATAAAGATCAGAAAGCAGCTAAGAAGGCTGTGGAACAAGTTGGTATGTCATAGACTTTTACAGTATATCTCAAACAATTTCGTTGCCTACCTGGCAGAAGGGCCCAAAGACTTGCATGATGTAAACTTGCTAGGGCCCTTCTGCCCTGCAAGCGACAAATTATCCAAGTAGTACATCTGGATTGAAGACAGTGAAGCCAAAACAATTCATAGTAATGCAATTTTCAACAAACAAAATGACTTCTAAAAGGGGTGTGAACTTTGTTTTCAGTGTTTACATGCATGTCTTTGCATTCATTTCTTTAGATCTTGATTCAACCTCTGAATTAAATGACAGTGAATGATGTATGGTTTACCACTGATAATCACATCAGCACCAAAGTAAGTCATTCTATATGAAATGAAGCACTTATTGCATCTGTAATAAGAATTACAAATGAAGCATATACATTGTATCTGCTCGTACATGTATCATACTATAATTCCAACAACGTTTGTCTGTCTGTCTGTTTGTCTGTTTGTTCCTCTACTCCTCCCAGGTCCTTGGTCTGATCTCCATCAAACTTAGTGGGTGGATGCAGGTTCACTGCGAAATTGCCCTTGAGGGGTTCATTATTGGAAAGGTCAAGGTTACTGGGGTCAAAGGTCAAATAACTGTTTTTCGCTACTCCTTGAGATTCCCCCAGAAATATCCTAAATGGGGATTTCCCAGGTGTAGGCCTACTTATGCTTCCAGCAAGTTTGGCCAAGATCGGACCAAGGAGTAGCGCAAAACAGTTATTTGACCTCCGTTGACCCAGTGACCTTGAACATTTCTGGGGGAATCCCCATAGAGGATTTCTGGGCACTGGCTGAAGCCAAACAGTCAGACCGCAGCACCCGATAATTCGCTCGTATTTATTTAACTCATATGCAAGCCCGCTCTAGGCTTGCATACGTAATGAGCTGCAGAAGGGGATTTTGTCCTTGGGCTTTCGGCAACAAAAATACACCTTATATTCACAAATTTGGTATCAAATCCAAAGAAAATATGTAAGCTATCGTCACATGTTACTCAAATTATTGTAAATGAAAAATATCATAGCGTAATTTGAGCTTGAAAAATGATGAAAAAAGTAATTCGTGTAGTACACGTTCAAATCGTCAAAAGAATACCAAATTCACCTTGCGTCTCAATGAAAATGCACTATTTGGTAGCCCATCTCTTAATCTTTGTATCCATGTAAATATCTTGACAATTTGTTGCTTAATCCGGTCAGGAACCAGTAAAATATACATCGATGTCAGTGCTGGTCAGCTTGAAACCGTGCAATCTCAAGAGCAAGTTCTCTCATCGGACAGCGCTTGCATTCAGCGCTTGCATTACGTCATTACGCTGCTATGGTTTCATGCCACGTGCGTGCACAGCGCATGCTTGCATAGGCACGCGTGTAGATTTCTGTGCTTCGGACAGAAGCTAGAAGCTAGAAGCTTGGTACAGCGCGTGCAAATGCAAGCGCTGTCCAATGAGAGAGCTCTTTCGTGCCACTGTACACTTTGTGTGGAGCATACTTCTGGCTTAGGAGTGAATTTTACAGACATTTCAAAACGGAAAAACTAGTATAAATCATGCTTGCGTCTCCGTGACTCCAATATATGATGAGCATCTAAGTTTCCTCTCTACGAAAAAGCCAAAATCAGAAACAACGGTTTCTTAATCCGGTCAGGAACCAAAAATGAACTTTAGATAACAAAATCTTCCGTGAAAAGCAGGTGAAATTTACATAAATTCAACTGATTATAACGTCATGACAAGAACCGATATTATACGCAAATTTGTTATCAAAATAAAGATCAAAGTCTGGAGAACAACTTATTGTGGCATGTAACCATAATGAATGCATGTAAACGTCGCTGCACTGTGAAAACCAAAGCCCTGTCAAACTCTCGCAAAATCTCGCACGCAAGAGACACCTTCGGAACGCAAAGATCGTCAATGAGAGTGCTGAATAAATCTTGCCGGATCGGCTCATTAGCATACATGCTGCGGACTGACTGCAAACAAGCATGATACATGTACTTCATAATAGCCCCCCCCCCCCATGCCCCACTTCGGCTGATTCAGCACTCCACGAGTACATTGACTAGTTTTCATAATTCAAATAGTAGAATGTCATTGTTAGAAGTTTTCGCCTCCCCCTGTAAAAGTTATAACGATTGAAATGTGTATTACACATTTATAAGTATCCACCAATATTGACGTTGTTTATACAGAGCGTATCAAAAAAAAAGTGATCCAACTTTGGAGGGCTACCATTTCATAATTGTCTGATATAGAGAGTGCAATGTTAGTTGTGAGGAAAGAGGAACTTTTCTTCTTTCCATTGATACCTTATTATGCTGGAAAATGTCATGCATGACAGAGCACATGAACTTTAAAGACAACAATGACAAATTACCGGTACACTTTTTCCAAGTTTGAGTGTTATTGTGAAGGAACAATGCATGTCTCACTGAATGGATGGGATTTTTTGAGTGAAAGTGGTAACATTAACAGGCCAGCCTTCTTGACTGCAGGTATGTGTTTAGGGCTTCGTCTAACCTTTTATGGTCCGTAATCATCAATATGGCCACCGTTGTTGATAACTTGGTCACTCCCACAAATGCTGAACCATTATCCATTTTCTCTCTTCACATTCAAGACTTGGTTTGGCCCTGCGAGCTATGTGTTGAATATGGACAGGGAAAATTGGACTGTGTGGGTTTGCCTTAGTAGGAGTGACCACATTATCGGACAGGTGGCCAAGTTAAAGGTTATGAACTGTAAGATGTAAAAAGAAACCCTTTACACTAACCCTAAACACATGCCTGCAGTCAAGCAGGCTGGCCTGTTAATGTTACCACTTTCATTGAGCGATCCCATCCATTCAGTGAGACACGCATTGTTCCTTCACGATAACACTCAAACTTGGAAAAAGTGTAATTTGTAATTGTTGTTTTTAAAGTTCATGTGCTCTATCATGCTTGACATTTGTTAACATAATTAGGTATCAATGGAAAGAAGAAAAGTTCCTCTTTCCTCACAACTAAAATTGTGCTCTCCATATGTGACAATGATGAAATGGTAGCCCTCCAAAGTTGGATTACCTTTTTTTTTGATACGCTCTGTATTTTGTGGTGTGTCATGATATAGACACACAAACAAAGGAGAAGTTGCGAGGCCATTGAACTTGTCACTTCATTTGTTATATTTGCTTTCCTTTGAATTATACAGAAGAACCAAAAATAAAGGTGTCTGCATACTTGAATCTGGTGGCAGACTGTACCCACAACTTCACAGATGGTCTTGCCATTGGTGCATCATTTCTGGCGGGCCGCAACGTTGGCATCGTTACCACGGTAACAATTCTTCTACATGAGGTGCCTCATGAGATTGGGGACTTTGCCATCCTTGTGCAATCTGGCTGCAACAAGAGGAAGGTGGGTATTCAAAGGGGTAGTAGATAGTTAAAAGCTGGTAGATGATGATGCAATTCTTGTGTTCTAATTTATTGTAATCAATGGTGGACATGATGGAAAATAACAAATAGTGAAGATAGACCTGTAGATATTGAAATCAAAATAACATTTTGTCATGATGTCATGACATTATATTTATTTGTCTAAAATACTCTCAAGCAGAGATATATGAATCTTGATGTGTAGATTCATAGGTTGAGGAGGTCAGTTTATTTTTAGCAAAGAAATATATAGTTCAGCCATCTTTTGACTCTGAGACAAAAAAAAACAACAAAAAAACAACTTCTCACATAGTGAAGATGGCTGCAGGCTTCTGAAAAAATTATTGCCTTTTTACATTGTAGATATAAGTCACAGAATATTTGAGGATAAGTTCTGATTTCCTTCCAGCATCATATTCACTTTTGAGATTGTATGCTAGAATGAAAGTGAAAGAACCCTGGAGTCTTTCAATGGAGGTGTCATTTCCTGGCTTTGTGTGACAGCCAAAAGTTCACAGGAAATGCCAGTCATAACAAGTTGGTGATTCAAACACAATGTCTGTAATATGAGACCTCGGCATTTTTGTTCTCATAACAGATGTTGGTATCCCTTTCATCCCTTTAAACCCCACCAGGCCATGTACCTGCAGTTGGTTACAGCTGTCGGGGCCTTGGCGGGATGCATCTGTGCCCTCCTAGCAGAGGGTGCAGAGGGTAGCACATCAGTGTGGGTGCTTCCCATCACCGCAGGTGGTTTCATCTATATTGCCACGGTATCAGTCATCCCGGAGCTTCTAGAGGACACAAAACTCAAGCAGAGCATCATGGAGATAATAGGACTTCTTTCTGGAGTAGGCCTTATGTATCTTATTGCCATGTATGAGTAGAGGGGGATGTAAACAGCTAGGAGTAGTTAGGAAGGTCATAGCTCAGTTTTCTTAGAAATATTTAATTCTGGGAGGAATCAGTAGTCACTTCTATAATTTATTCAAGCCTCCTTGTCTGCCTAGAATTTTGCCGATTTCCATAACGGTCAACATGAAGTATTATCAGTTGTAAGTATTTCAAGGAAAATCATGTGAATTTGTTATAAGTCATTGAATATGCAAATTATTTCATATAATGTCCTTGATCATGTTGACTTGCAATAGTCAAATAAAATTCTGAGTACCATACATGGTAATTATTTAACATAAGGATATGATTTTGTAGATTGTATAAATGATTTAATTTTCCTTTTTTGAGTGTTTATTTTACTTTTTATTCATACTGTCTTGCATATCAGATTATCAACCATTTGGGCCATGAGTGTCCAAGTTGAAGTGAAATACAATGTATATCAAGAAGTTTCCCTGCAGAACTTTATTTTATTCTCATCCTAACAAATAATTTTGTTTTAATGTGGTGCAGGCAACACCATTGTATTCTGAGAACTTGGATGTAGTTTAGACTCAAGAAGGGAATTTTACTTATATCTCTACTGACTGTTGTTATTAACACTTGTGCAGGATCTGTTTCAGAGTATAGGATGATTTGAAATCACTGGTATGTCCTCTTTACGGTAATGGTCAGCTTTCAATTTGACATATTGCACTTTACAGAGCAACTTTATAAAATGAATGTGTAATGACTTGTAATGATAGCTTACAAGAACTTTTAGTAGTATTATATATCTTGATATCACACAGGGAGTTTACATGTGTTAAGTTTTGTTTTTTTGTAGATCCCACTTTGATTTATTAGAGTGAATACTGTATGATAATATGTTATGTGTGTCGTATTAATGATTTTATTGTTTGTTACCTTCTTTTGAAGCCCTTCTTTTCTGTGATACAATGACAGATTTGTTGCTTCACAACAGTATCATCTTGTGTCTTTGCAGACTAAAGCAAATCACAAATGTGATGTTTCTGACAAGTCAAGCTCAATCCATAAAATTTGCATGAGGTTGGCAGATCCTGAGCTAAGCTTAAGGAATCCATGAAATGGACTGATTTTTTGTTCAACAAAAAGCCGATAGACTCTCCCTCAGATAAAATATTTGAGGGACAGTAATTGCTTGTTTCCTATAATCTACTTCTATGTGTTTTAGTGAAGGATTATTTTGTTGGTAACCAGTTAGTAATTGTAGTGAACGTGATATTCCTCAAAATTGTTTTCTATCCATGGAAACTTGCAGTTCAGATTTTTTTTTTTCTAGTTGGCTAGATATCTCTGATTGCAGAGACAAGTTCCATTGATTATACATGTATGCCTAATGATCAATGAGTCATTTTTTGTTCGTGTTGAAAGGACTGTGTGCTTATATTTTAGCAGCTTGAGTTCTGACATTTCTCAAACAAACTGCTGATTCCTGAAAGAAGAACTGAAGGAGGTTGTTTATTCTTAGGATATCAGACGATATAAGATAGATCCTCAGTACTGCGTGGGATAGAATAAACAAAACCACACTCTGATTTCACACAGTGCCTTTCATACGTGTAGGTACATCAGAAGAGTGTGTAAGTTTTTTCCAATTAAGAGTCATTTGCTGTCTTAGATTGTGTGAGAGCATCTCTTAATGTGCTAATTGAAAATTATGCAGGTTAATGGCAATGTACACTTCTTAAGTCTGAGGAACAGTAGATTTCAGGGGGCCGTCTTTGTTTTCATCTGAAAACAATTCAAAGACAATAGAAGAAAGATGAAAAGTGTGCTTGTTACTCAAATGACATACTGGTATTTGTGTAATTGTAGAGGTTTTTGTATTGACAGCAGGGCTGTGAGTTTAAGTTAGGTTTTGGGTTACCTTGTATGAGTTTTATTCAGAATAAGCATAAAACCCCTCAAATTGTTTGTCTATTATCATTTCTGATGAGAATCAGTGGCAAAAATTTTATGCTCAAAGAATTTTTTAAGAAGACATTATTCTGTAGAATATGATTGGTACAGAAGCAGTCAAAGAAAAATAGCAGATACAGTTAAACTCGCCTAAGTCGACGTCGCATATGTCGAATAATCGCGCAAGTCGAAGATTTTAAAAAGTCCCGATTTTTCCCCATTGACTTACGTGTATTAATTCACTCACGAGTCGAATTCTTTAAGTCGAATACTCGCCTAAGTCGATGAAATTCCAAGAACACTTTCACGGAAAAAACATTGAATTCACTGTGCCTAAGTCGAATAAGATTTTATTGTGTAATAAATCACAGTCAAAATCACGAGACGCCAGTTTTTGTTTACATACAGCATTACCAAAAGAACCTTTTGTGTCAATAAACATTAACGTTTCATTAACGCAAGCGGTTTCACCTGAATCGTTATTAACGCAAACTAACGATCGGGAAAATTAACTTTTGTAGTAACGATGAGTAACGATAACAAGCGCAAATTAACGATGTTTCGTTGACATTAACGATAGGTAATGCAAGAAATCACGCGAGATTTTGGCTTCCGTTACCCAGACCTGGTGAAAGGACGACGTACCGGTAGCCCCTGCCGAATGTAGCGATCTATGCCTTATATACTTGGCAGAGTCTTTTCACGAATCGAATCACGATTTCGCAAATGGTTAATACGCAACCGGGGTCACCAAAAACGCATGCCGGGCCACCAAAAAAAAAAAAAAGCCGGATGTTTGCCTTAAGTTTTGAAAATGAACAGCGGTAACAATCGGCTCCATGCGATGCTAGAATAAATGTCAGATGTTTGCTCTTAATTTTTGAAATGAATAACTGTAATATTCAATGTGGATAAAGTGTCTTGATGAAGGGCAAATATCGGGCACACCGCTCCAGCTCTCGCCTCCAGAGTAGACAACATACATGTACATTATACATGTGCACGCGTGGTGTAACTGTAAGTCGATTTTTTTTCGACTTACGCATAAGTCGAAACTCGCCTAAGTCGATGTGTTTTGCTCAGTCCCGAGAAGATCGACTTATGCGAGTTTAACTGTAGTTAATTTTAGAATAATCAACCTATAGTGTATGATGAGATCATGACTGTCTGAAGAGAGATCACATGTTGCACAAAGATTTTATGTACTAAATTTTCTGTTTGGTGGATGTTAATGTGTCAAAGTGATGTTTTATTTGTTGAAGGCTCCTTGCTTCATATTTACCTTTCATCATCAGCATAAATCATTGTTTTTCCTTCCTCTTTGTGAGATGTGTGTACTGTAGTTTAGTTACACAAGTTTTGCTGCCACTGAAATGCTTTCTTGATTTAAAATGTTATGTTGATACACAGCTGTACTAACTATTATTCCATGTATCCTATTATTGGTCTGCCTGTGATATGTTTATGTTGTTCTTGGAAGGTGGCGGGAGCAGTTTGATTACAATATCAAAACAAAACAATTCAATAAAATGTGACTTTAATTCTACTCTTCAGGTGCTAGAGGCATTGCTTGAAACGAAAAGACTAATACTGTAGTTGAAATACATGGCCTGACCTTTCAAACTGAAGCATAATACTGTACAGATCTCCACAAGATATTTAGCAACAGAGATCCTTGGTTTACTGTAAAAGTAGAAATTTTCGCGGTGTTAAAATTTTTTTCGCATTTCGCGCAACCAGAAGCTAGCGTGAAAATAAAAGCACGCGAATGTTTTTTTGCATGCCATATTGTCCAGTAGTGGATGTCTTGATTCCACGGAATTAAAAACACGCAAAACTCTTCTTATCCGGCCAAGCGCGAAAAATTAGTCGCGCGAAAATATCCACTTTTGCAGTATACGAAAGCTGGTCCATAAAAGCACCATATCAGTCAAAATCTATAAAATTAGCAACACAAAAAGATCTATGGCCATTTGAAAGTCAGAGTATAAACATTCTCTGTAGGGTGAATATTCCAGATCAAGAAGTGAATTCTGGTACAGGTATGATACTATGTGTAAAACATGTGAGGGTGAAGATACAGTGTAGCACAACTTGTAATTTGTTGCCATAATGTAGCAATCACCATGTACATTTAATAGGTTATTATTATTCCATGGGAAGACACCATAACCATTCTAAGAATATAACAGAAAATGATGGAATGTTTCTTGTTTTTTCATTGATGTCTTTGTGACACATGCTGATCAATGTACAATACTAGTATGCAATAATTTCATGATGAAATCTAGTGGAAATTGGGGGGGGGGGAGGAGGTTGGGGAAGGCAAGACAAGTTGTCATGTGAGTGCTTCCTCTATGAATGTGGCTATGCCTCAACATGGAGTTTGTTCATCTATATTGGTAGCATACATACATGTGTGCGTAAAGGCAACTTGGGTACTCTATGAATATTACTGTATGTGGTCTGTATTTGAATATACAGTATGAGCTCCCTCGAGGAGACTTGGTATGCATTTAATATTCTTGTTCATATCTCTTTAAGATCTATAATGTTTGTTTTATGTTATAAGTGCTGTCTGGGGCAAATTATTTGTATAGGGCCCCATTTCTCTCTCTCTCTCTTCTTTCGATCTTTAAAATAACAACAACAACAGTATCCCACTGTCAACCAAGTGACAGGAACCAGTCTTTGTTACCTTTGGCGATGATTAAACCTTTATTGGTATGCTCTTCATCAAAAGCCACTTGACCATATGCAGTACATATGAAAGAAAGCACTTCATACACAGTCATATGTATAGCTACTACATTAGGTTTGGTATTTGTTGTGTTTTGCACAGCTGCATTTATATGTGGATATACTGTATGAATTATTAAATGCCTAATGTTTGGACAAGCACGCTAAAATTGGTATTTTCAGGAGCCAACATTCATCTACTGTGAAAAGGATTATATCAACAATGTATTAAAGTCATTCTTTGATTGGTTCTACAGGGTGAAATGATTTAGGGCCCAACAGATAGCAGCATTTTATGGGTCCATAGGTAGTTAAGAGTTTAATTTGAAATGAGATATTCATGAAAGGATATTTTGCATGTACTCAGTTTGAGCCTATATAAGCCTTATCTCTGATATTAAAGGTTGACTTTCGGCATCTTCACTCAAAACAACCCATGTGTGTGTGTTTGTTTGTTTGTTTGTCTTAGTTCTATGTGTTTTTCCTCCAGTGTTGTCTTGGTGTTCAGTACCACATTGCTATATCTTTGAGCTGTAATTTATGGAGAAGCAGTTGCATCAAAGTTATTGCCCCATGTTTTTATAAGCCTTGTTTGCCTCTTGGGCTTTGCAATTCTATGACAGATATTTTCCATGGCAACCTACAAACTTGCCCAAAGATTTGTTGTCAAAGCAATGACTAATGAAATGCAATGGAAATCTCCATTTCACAACAGAAATCAACGAGCAGAAATGTTTCTTTGGGTTTTTTTTCATCACTACATGCATTAGAATGAAACAGTTTACAATGAATTTGAAAACACTGGTGAACCCACAGACTGTTGTAATTGTCCTAAAGATCTCAAGAACATGTAATGATACAGTAGCATGCACTAAATATCCTCCCATAGATTACATTAGAAAAAAAAAAATCATAACTACAATGACTGAAAATGTGCATTACAGAAAAGTGTGATTTCATGGTTTGATCATTACCAGGCACTTGCTCAGATTGAGATTACACAAACATTTTAAAATACAAATGCAGAAAGCACTTGCCAATTGTCTGATTGAGTAGCATGAAAAATCATAGAAATATAGAAATATATACTTGTATCAGGAATCTCACTTATGCACTAGCTGCCCCATATTAGATAAGTTTACCATCTAATATTACATAGACACCTGTCATCATTATGGAGAAATAGAGTACATGTACTGTGTATTACATATTTTGTCAGGCTAAAAAGATGATATCCAAAATCAGATAAAGACCTGTGGTCAAGTTCAAATTATTGCTATTGCTGCTGCCAGACAAAAGAAAGAGTGCAAGATTGGCTTTAAGAGCAGTGAAAAAAACAAAAGGGAAACACAGATTCAGATTCATGGATGGAATATTCTAGTTTCGTCAAGTGTTTTATGCAGATATTTAAAAAAGAATCTGAAAAAAAATCAGGATTTAGTACACAAAATCTCTTTGAGCCACAGACCCTGAACGCAATCTGGGCAAGAAAATAAAGCAGTATGTGGGAATGCAGAAATTTGTGTCATACATGTACATGTATAATCATTGTGGATACCATTGGAAGTTATTCATCTCAATTTGGCAAACACACTACCAAGTAATCAATCAATTGTATTTGTCTTGGCCACTGTATAAACACAGCTAGATTTATTTAATGCTGTGCGTGTTCAGAAAGTTTAATGTGAAAAAAAAGAAGGAATTAATCACGAATCCAAGCAAATACAATATATGACAACCCCTTTTCATTGTATGATGGCCGGGAACTTGC
This sequence comes from Diadema antillarum, assembly GCF_040938485.1. Classification (NCBI taxonomy): domain Eukaryota; kingdom Metazoa; phylum Echinodermata; class Echinoidea; order Diadematoida; family Diadematidae; genus Diadema; species Diadema antillarum. The sequence continues at coordinate 390,682 of NW_027270983.1, forward strand.
AAATAAGCACTTCAAGGATTCACAACTTGGCACACAACTTCTGCACATTACACGCACACAAACATGTGGCACAAATTGCACCTCGACGCACACAAAGTAGAGAGACAAAACCCTCTGTGCAGTGTATGCTTTGTACATATTTTTGTCTAGCATGCAGTATAAAGCATACTATCTGATCTACTGGTACTAAATTTACACACATGATCATAGAGGAGAAAGAGATAGGGTGTGACTGATTAGGGATGCTACTAATCCTGTGTGGATGATTGGAATCCTTGGAAACAAGTCTCTCTCCCCTCCCTACAAACCCATTCCCACCCATCCCCCATTTCTAACTTTGCAATGTTTGTAATCCAGTTGTTTCACTGTGAGTCTACAAATACATGAAGAGTTTGTTCGCAAAAACCGATAAGTCCATTTTTGAAGATTTTGAAGTACGGTCTCTGTCATAAAATACAAAATAATACCTTTAAAATGATATATTAGTCACTACATATAAAGGTACATTTTTGAAGTTATGGTCAAAAGAAGCAAAAATTTTCTTATTCTCTTTATTTTTCTTGACCTTTAATCGCAAATATCTCCATTTGGCAAATATGGACTTATCGGTTTTTGCGAACAAACTCTTCACATGTTCATAGATTTAATCTTCAAGATGCTCTGCGGTTGCTGTCACCTTGTTAGCATGATATATATATATATATATATATATATATATATATATATATATATATATATATATATATATATATATATATATATTGTAGTTGTTCCGCGTATTGGCAGTACTAGAAATAGCAATAATAAAGTCACAACAGAGGAATGCAGGGAATGCCTTAATAGCCAATCTTGATTTAATGAATAATCCGAATTTTCGAGGAACCTTCCTCTTCTTCAGGGATGACAGTGCGAAAACAATAATCCGAATTTTCGAGGAACCTTCCTCTTCTTCAGGAATGACAGTGCGAATTTTTCGCTCGTACTAGTGGTGCCACCCACGACAGGCTTAGCTGTATGCTGTGGGGGAGCGGAAAACGGAATTTCCATCCCGCGATATCTCGTGAATATAAATCCACTTTATAGCTCTAACTGAGCTATAAATAATAACAATCCACAATATGATAAGATATTGCGACGATGCACAGTTAAAAGGACGAATAAAACTTGATTTAGACTGCGATGAGGGAACTTAGCCCCTCGTGCAAAACGTGCGAAGAAGCGATATGACTGCGCGCGCGTTGAGCGGGCTCTCACTGTGAGTTCTTGCGTAAACTCACGAAATAAAATGCATTCCTCTGTTGTGACTTTATTATTGCTATATATATATATATATATATATATTCATATTATGCCAACAAGATGATAGTAACCATCTGTGACGTGTGCATGTTTATAGTAATACAATTCAAGGGTGTCTGAGCGAGATATTTCAGATTACCTCACTGACTTCATTTCTGTGGATCAAATATCAAAATCATATGAATTTTGCAAAGTATGAAGATTGAGTTCTAGTAATCCATCATTTGCATCAATCTTTGCATTAGTTGGGTTACTGTGCATGGCTACTGCACATGTCCTTAATGGACTAGTACGAAAATGACAACATATCTGCCACAAAGGAACAGTGTCTGCAATGGAATGAATACACCAATACACATCTTACGATTTGCAGGCAAAATCACTTTTTAATATAAACTGAATTTCAGTTATACCTGGTAGAAGGGGTGTGATGTGAAAACAAGTGAGTAACAATAGCAATGACAGAGAAAGTTTGGTGACACATGTGTGCAGTATTCTTTGGGGAGAAGATTTAATGGTATGTCTCACAAGACTCATAGATGCTTAAGGGGGAACAAAATACAAGAGGTGGGTGTTGCTTGCAGCCTGACTGGTTATTAACATGTATGTATTTCCGACATATGGCAGCCTATTTCTATGTGATGCAACACTAAAGAATATTAAACTTTAATGTTATACAAGAAACAATGCTTCTTTTCTTGAACTATCAATATCAATTATCAGATAATCCAACTTTGCAAAGTTATTCTACCACTAAGACAAAAATAACTGTAAGGCATTCTCATGCAAGAAATGCTATTCTTGCATCAATGATTTTGACAAAACAAGGAAATATGTAACACTAAGACTCAGATGGAAAAAACATTTCTGGAAAGTCTGTCTACGCCACAAGAACATGGTTTCAACCACAATGCAATGCACAGGACACGGTGACTTCACATAATATGCATGTATACTTCCATTTTAACATATGTACTTCAAAAGCTAATACAGTTATGCTTCTGGTAAACGTGGAAATTTTGCATTCGATATACAATGTAGCCTATTCTGTGCTTTAAACATACAATGGACATGCAGAATTGTGCATACATCACAGACATCATGTAATTAATAATTTATAAAGTATCTTGCTAGGCATGTCCAGTCAGTGCAAATTTGGACACCTAGCAGATTTGGTTTTTCTCAACAGGTCATATTGCAGCTTTAAGTCACATTAGGACACATTGTCACAATCATATCATACAAGACAAGACTATATAATGTGCAAAAGGCTTTTTTATCACTACACTTTGTCAATGACATTACAAACAATCATGATGCATTTACTATTTATCAAGGGACAATGGTTGCAATCATATTCAACATTAACCATCAATTTGCTATTTGGTTATCAAGGATATGTTGGCATTCTATCTTCACACAGCAACCACTCTTCTACATCGCAGCTGCACACAGTTTGCTTGCTTGTGTGTTTATTTTTCAGGATAAAAATTTCAGATGTTCACATCTGTGATCACATCTGTGATCAATGATGACTTTTCATACTGTATGGATAGATATGTTCATTTTCTATTGAAACAGTAGTATGCTCAATTTATGAAATAGTAATGCATGCCTACAACCTTCATCTTATAGGATTCTTTGCCACAAAGCAAAATGGCCACTCATAGTTCCAACTCACCATGTGTACACACAGTTAACACCAATGTGATTACACAGATTTGTGTTGAACACAAAGGCATACCAGTATGTCACACATTGTCATGTACAAAGCGTACCAGATAAATCTTCATGCAATGTGTATCTGGTATAAACACTTTATCATAACACACTGAACTTTACATACAAATCCAGATGCAACAGTCTCAATGTCCATATATTAACTATAGAAATGGTTTCTTGAAATGTTGGTGCAATGAATACTACACACTCATGACCAAATTTAACTATAAAGCAATTTCCATAGATTCACCAATATGCCTAAAGTGCTGCACTATTATTATAATTCTTTTATGTAAAACCCCTGTGTTATATTGATTTACAGTATCAAACTGAGCAAATCATAAAGTAGCAAGCCATGTATAGAAAACAAAATGAGAAGGCTGTGTATCGTATATATATTGTAATCCATGAATCATACACACTGAATATTCATGATCTCTTGCTTACGTTAAGGATTTCATTATATTTGCTAGTAAACGTAGATCTCAATGTTAAAAATCCCAACAATGGGTATTGATTGTACACAAATCAACATGACAATATCTTCTACATACCATCATGCTTGAAAACAAAATGTTGATTATAGTATAGTGGAATCAATCAATGTTAAAGTGATGAACAAAATTTGGAGAAAAAAAATGATAATTATAATAGTCCACTCTTATGAGACTTGACAGCATCGTGTGTTTATTGACTACTTACCTGTCAAGTCTCATAAGAGTGGACTAAGTAGTCAATAAACACACGATGCTATAGATGGCTAAATATCCTGATAATTCTTAATATAAGTTGCTGACTCAGCGGAATATGAGACTGCACCAGCAGGAAACGTGTTCCATGACACATAATGCATACATAGCATATAATCAAAATTTGGTCAAATGATATACCTTCAGTATTTGTTTCTAGCCTTAGATTAGAAATCTGCAGAATATCATTTCCACTGCCTCATGCTACACTGATCACTGAAGACTGAAATAGAGTCCTACTGAGATTATCACCCCCTAAATATGGACTCTTCTGAAAAGGAGGATATGAATTACACAACAAAGAGATTAATATATCATGTAAGTTAAATGAAAATCTGGCATACATTTCTGAATTAGATCATACAGCATGGACAATACAGGCACAAGTCAATCTACATGCCAAGCACACACAATAGTATTTACCGGTACGGGAAATGTATTTTGTATAGACCTACACTAACCACAATGTCAGCAAGCTACCAATTGATTTCAAAGTAAGAATGTCTTCAGCTCTGTCCAACATGAGTTCTAGTGCTTTGCCTGCATTGTACACTTATGTGGAAGTTTAATAATTTGCACATAGACAATAATACACCTGAAACCTAACATATTCACTCTCTCAGACCAACATCAACACTTGAATCACAGACAAAGATATCAGCATGCAACTCTGGCTACCCAGGCACCACCAATGGGTAATCAGCTAGATGACATTAATGTCATCAAGTTGGAAAGGAGTGACGACAGTCATAGGGATCAGTCTGACAAGCTTTGGATGATTGGCCATCAAAGAGGTTCAGGTGGAAATAAGTGAGCCATGCCTCATGGAACAGACTTGAGTGTGTCGACCAGGAACTGATCTGGGTTTGTTATGTCCCCTAGCAGACCTGAGTGAAAGGGAGAGGACAATATCTTGGCTTTTAGCGATGAAACAAATGTGAATCAAGTGGAAGGTAATTACAAATGATATGTACATAAGGAAGAGCTGTGGCATAGGTTGCAGTCTATTGTACATCAACCTTATACTATAAAAACATTAAATATTTGCATATTTCCGACACTTACATATATATCTAGGAATCCTATAATGTATCTTTCTTATCTAGCAGTCTAATCTAACAGTAAAGACCTATAAGCAACATTAAGTCAAACCTTAAGTTTGTAGAACGAAATGCTGCAGACAGCATAGCCCCTCAAGCCTAGTAAACTTGTGCACGGAAATTCTCCACGTGTCCTGAAGAAACAGTGTGTATACCATTGCGGTGCATCATAAGACTCTGTTTTGTCTCTTTCATTTATTCATTTTCCTCATCTATAAGATGATTGACAATTTGTAGAGTAAAGCTTTTAAACACTGCACTACACATACAGCGTTCCAAAATGCAACTGCCTAACAGTCATCAAGAGCAAGTACACTGCCACGTCACATGAACGTGTTAACATCTAAAGCACCTCCTACACAGTGTCTGAGTACAAATTTATTACTTCAGCATACACAATATGATAAGAAAAATTAAAAGAGGAGGATCATCTCACCATTGACATCACAGAACTCTGCAAATGATTCACAAGACAGCAAGTCATCTTCACAGGTTGCTAGCAGCTGTGATGAGAGAGAAAGAGATACAGAGGAATTTAAGAAAAAGATAGTCAGATAGATGAATAGAGAGTGAGAGAGATAAAGTAAGAGGGAGACAGAAAGTGAGGCAAAATTTCATCGTCACCAGTTAATACCCTGGTTTGGTGACACATTTCCATTTGTATTTCTAACTGGCTGCCTGAAGACAATCAAAATGTGTGATATGTATTTCATTGCAACCTAATAACCTTGCTTTAAGGTAATAGCACATGGGGACTATTAGAACATATCTGCACTTGGAATATACTGTATGTTTAAATGATAAATACAAGGCAATCGCCAAATTGTGTCTCGCCCATTCGCGCACAAGGAATTAATATTTTTTATAACTCCCAGAAGTTAATTGACCTGCTTATGACCTTTGACCTTGTGGTGACCTTGAACACCCTAAGGGACATTTACCATCCAAGTTTGGTCACAAACGGACAAAGGGATCAAAAGTAATGAGCCGTAATCGAAACGCGCCATAAAAACTTAACATCGGGCCCTAAAAATTTATTGACCCCTTTCTGTGACCTTTGACCTTGTGATAACCTTTAACTCCCCAAGGGACATCTACTGTCCAAGTTTGGTCACAAACGGACATAGGGATCAAAAGTTATGAGCCACAATCAAAACGTGCCCTAAAAACATAACATTGGGCCCTAAAAGTTTGTTGACCCCTGTCTGTGACCTTTGACCTTGTGACGACCTTCACCTCCCCAAGGGACATCTTCCATCCAAGTTTGGTCACAAACGGACAAAGGGATCAAAAGTTATGAGCCATAAACGAAATGCGTCCTAAAAACTTAACATTGGGCCCTAAAAGTTCGTTGACCCCTGTCTGTAACCTTTGACCTTGTGGTTACCTTCAACTTCCCAAGAGACATCTACCATCACCCAAGTTTGATTGCCATTGTAGCAACATGTGCTGAGTTACGTGTGATAAGAGAGTCTTGCAAGTAAACTTTAACGTATGACCTCAAATGACCTTTGACCTTATCATGTGACCTCTTACGGCACCATAACATGAAGGTACCCCCAGTGCATCCATCACCCAAGTTTGATTGCCATTCAAGTTCAAGTTCATTTATTTTCATTTCCAACAAACAAAATAATTGGAAGTACAATGAAACATTCGTATAAACAGATGTCAGAAAATCAGTACCACAATGCGATCAATAGAAATAACATTGTAACACAGATGCAGGTAAATTTCCAACATAGATACAAAAAATAACTCGTGTCGCTGTGGTAAATGCATACACAATATTGCTGGAAATGGAGGGGACTGCTAAAAAGCAGAGCTTGTAGAGTGCAGTCCCCTCGTATAAAACACACACACACACACACACACACACACACACACACACACACACACACACACATAGTAACAAAAACAACAAAACAACAATTTCCCTAAGCGGAACATGTGTCGAGCAACATGTGTCGAGCAACATGTGTCGAGTTACATGTGATAAGAGAGTCTTGCAAGTAAACTTTAACATATAACCTCAAATGACCTTTGACCTTATCCGGTGACCTCCAACGGCACCATAACATGAAGGTACCCCCAGTGCATCTATGACCCAAGTTAGGTTGTAATCCAAGCAACTTATGTGAAGTTATTTGTCAAAAGAGAGTCTTGCAGGTAAACTTTAACGTAGAAAAGAGAGTCTTGCACATACTCTTTAATATATGACCTCAAATGACCTTTGACATCATCACATGACCTCTGACAACACCATAACATGAAGATACCCCTAGTGCTTCTATCACCCAAGTGTGGCTGCCATTGCTGTAACAGTTGCCAAGTTATGCATCATAAGAGAGTCTTGCAGGTAAACTTTAACATTTGTGACGGACGACGGACGGACGACGGACGGACGACGGACGGACGACGGACGGACGACGGACGGACGACGGACGACGGACGGACGCCATTTGGATCCCTTAGTCTCGCCTTCACCTCCGGTGGGCGAGACAAAAAATTACATATGGATCTGCAACAATGCTTGTTTCTACACGTTTGCTAAATACATGCTAAAGATGTTTTGTAATGATGCATTCAGTCAAATTTTGCCTGGGACTTTCTTTGTGCATTCTGTGTGTAAATCTAATGTCATATCAAGAGCCACTATTTACCTTTGCAGATGAAAAAAGACACACAGCTTTAGTGCTTCAAAACAATTTTAAAATGTGAGTTAGGGATAGAAACAACCAATGCAAAAATGTTAATCAGTTAAATCAATATTAAGTATTGTTAAATGTACAAAATGTGAACAACGGTTTTTATCCAAATCGTTTAAAGAATGAACAGTCTACAGTTATGGTTTATTGAGAAAAACAGTGGTATCTTCTTATATGTATTTGTGGCTTTACTGTACAGTGTGTACTGTAAAACAAGGAATTTTCGCGTGCACTTTAATTTCGCGAATTTCGCGAGTGCCAAGATTCGCGAAATTAAAATGCACGCGAAAGTCCATATTCACATTATATGCATTGAATGCCAGTGGCACTTCGCGAAAATTTCATGCCACGAAAAAGGCTGTCGGCTCCAATTCGCGAAAAATTCATGCCGCGAATATTTCATGTTTTACAGTATATGGTACAGTGTTTTGTGATACAACTGAACTACATGTGCATCAAATGCAATAACTCAAACATTGTTTTAATCACTGCTCCCAATGGTCAACAGTGGCTTTATTCAAATGATAAGTAAGCATTTGTAATGCTACAGGCAGGAACAAAAGCTGCTGAAAACTGCTTACCCAATAAAAGTGAGCAAATGGAGTAAAATTGAGCCAACCCATTTGTGGTACCTTGTGTATCCATTATCATGGAGTCACCTTCAAAATGTGTGATTATGCAATGTGTGTGCCACAACTACACACGGTGTCTCTACCACTGCACTCAAGCAGTTAAACGTAATCTCAGTGTATATAATGTACCTTGTCGCCAGCCTTGAGGAGAATCTCGTCACTATGACGGATGAAGTTAGCCAGGTTGACTGGCCAGGTGTTGCCTGTTTGATGAGTCATGTCCTTCAGCATCAGTGTGTAGAGTTTCTCCATGAGACCAAAGAAGACCAGAGCTCCCTTGTACACCCTGTACTCCTTCACCTGCTTGTCTGACAACCTGCAAAATTCAAGCAGCATAGAGTGCTCCATGGATACAGCAGCATGATACAAGCTGAACTGAGAATTTCTGACAAAATTGTTGACAATTTCCTTCGACTCAATTTCTTCTGCAGTACATCTACAGGTACCTAATAATATAATTTCATGTTTGTGACTACATGACTCTAATTATGAATGGTCATAAACAGGCCACGGAACATTTCTTTTTTCAGGGTGAGGGCTGTGGACCCTGGCTCAAGGTCGGGGGTGCAATGGTAATCCCCACCTTACCTTCCAGAAAGTCATGACCGTGTTATTTTTTTCCCCCCTGAATTTTTGTTTTCTTTTGATTCCCCCTCTCCTCCCAACACAAATAATGGTTCTACAGAATTGTGATTCTTACTTCACTGAGGTCCTAGTACACATATAATAAATTTATATGGCTTTGTTCTCTTTGAAAATGAAAGACAATCAGGGTAGACTTACATGGTAGCCCCTGAGGGGCTGACATGTCTGGTGTGGGCTGCCACAAGGAGTTGCTTCAAGACAGTCACACGATTCTCCTTCCACTTGTCTGTGGGCAGGAGGTGGACATGCAGAGTAGCGTAGTAGAAGGGGCCATCCACCTCATAGCTTGCCTCCACCCATTTGGACGGTAGAGACTTCAGGTGGCTGTTCAAATTCTTCTCCTCTCGTGGAACAGAGCGTGTTCTGATGATTAGAAGCAATATATAGACAGAGTCAACTTATCAAGTATCCATATTTCATGTCAAAAAATACTCAAGAATGTTTAGCAATTTCCATATTAATCTTCAAGTTTACCAAACACAGTCAAACCACAATTAAATTTTCAAATTCCAAACCATGATTAAATTTTCCTATCAACAACTACATTGATTCTAAACAAACTGTCCAATGGTGTCACACAGAATGGATGATCCCTCCGGTTGATGCTGAAGACTCCTGTACAGTGTACTTGTTTACAATGGCATTTGAATTTCTTGATGAAATACTCACAATTGCAATGCACACAACAATACACCAATTATGTTATCATTATAGATGAGTAAAAAACGGATGGTTTAGACCAAACATTTCATCTTTGAATATTGTATATATGTTTATTCATATAAACAGGGTACAGTAGTGATAAAGTAGGGTTATACTTGTACTTTGTACTTTCACAACTGCACAGGAAGTGTCCACCCATGCCTCTTAATATCATTTCTACACAAAGCTACATCCACAATCACTGCTAAGAACACTTGTGCCAACCAGTGCAAGCTCTAAACTACAATATGACCCATAACCATTGTACAACCAAGCCATACTGAGACAACCAAGCCAGACTCCTTACGTATTGATGACATAGAGGGCCATGTGCATGAGATAAGGTATCAGGTGGATGTTGCTCTGCCGGCCCCCGCCCCCGCTGTCGTCACTGAAGGAACGCTCAAAGGCGAATCGCTGGAGGAGGAGCTTGAGATCATGGATGGTGGCATGGTGAGCGGGCTCCCGGTGGCCTGTACACTCCTGTAGGTAGCTGTTATGTCTGGGAAGATGAAGAGGTTGGTGAGATGGTTTAATCAAGAGAATATGTGTGCCAAGTTACATTTCATGGGGGAGACTGAATAAAGGATCATACCTTTACAAGTATACATAGCAAGGTAATGCAACATATATGAACTTATCTGTAAAGCAACGATATGAAGCCGTCTCATTTGCTTTGATAACTATAGTTTACTACACCTGGATTCTTTCACCTTTTTTCCCTCTCATCTACATTTCGTACTTTCACAATTCACTGTTTCATTCATTGCATGATCTCACTTCCTGCTTTGATGTTCACCAGTTTGTCACTTTTCTTTCAGTTGGCACTTGTACAATTTCAGTCATCCTATGGAAATGTTACTGTATATGTCATTGACTGCTGGAATACTGAGCCAACAAACATCATGCATGGTTTGGGCCCACATTTATGGAGTGGAACCAAGATGTACCTTGCTAGACAACTGGCAAAGGCTGACTCCGGCACAGATGGTCCCCATAGAGGAAGCAGTCCATTGCACTTGGTGTTGGCGTTCTGTAGAGCTGCACTCTCCCATTCCTCTCTGCCTCGGGCGTGTCTATGGGATCAAAGGTACACAGTTTTATATCTATAACCCTATTTTATCACTACTGTATTTATCACAGAAATCATGTCACAAGTGGCAATCAAAATTTGTCTAATTAATTTTACTCTTAGTGCACAATTTGACTATAGAATGATGCCTAGTAGGCTTGTTCCTGCAATTGATACTGTTACATTCTAGAACTGTCGACTTTTGTCAATAGGTGGACTTTTATCAAAATTCAGTAAAATGAGCTCATACATTGATAAAATTCTCAGATCATAATTTATAAGATGTCATCTAATCATCTGATTGTTATTTCAAATGTAAGAAGTGAGGTCAAAGTCTCCAGTTTACAGGTCCCTCTACACAAAGAAACAAATTTTGCTGCAAAGGAAAGTTTGATCAACAGAAAGGTCCCAGGTACACATTTAAATGAAACAACAAGTCAAATGGTGCCATCATAACTCACATGAATCACATTGCCATAGACTTGATCTTCTTCCTTTCTAATGCTCACTTTCATTTTGCTACTTGACAATGCAATGACACAAAATGACTCTCCAAGAGTGTGTTTTACAGGTTTTAGCTACATGATTGCAAGAATTCTCCAGTTGTCTGTTCATTTGTCAGTAAAAATGAAGATCACAGCCAGAGATGATTTATGGTCCAACACCTTTCCACTGACCACTCCATAGCTGCACACTGACCTGCTTCCCCCTGACCAGAGGTGACTTCTCATATTATTATAGAGAAACTAATACAGAGAGACCAGTATGTACCTGACAGCTGCTACATGGCAGTCATAGTGAACAATGTTAAAGTGGCAGACTGTAGTGTAGCCCTGCGTCTTGCGAGATTTAATCTCAAACTCTTCCAATGGGGAACACTTTGTGAAGGTGTAGATCCCAAGTACCTTTGAGAGAACAAATGGCATAAAAAAGAAGTCATAATTCTGCCAACTCTCCAAAATGTTCACAGTGATTGTTAACTTAATTGTCAATAATATAATAATGCCAACCTAACGTATGATTTGGCATAACTTATGGACATAAAATTAACAAACTTCATTTCTTGTGAAAAGCAGGGTGCAAAATCTGCAAGTTCTGCAGTCTTGTTTAATTAATTATCTGTAACACATTAATTGAATCAGCCTCATCCTTACATACAATTGTACTTACTTCTCTGAGCATACAATTATGCAAATAACTTCAAAACAGCATCTGCTACTAACAATATCAAAGTATTACATATTTTTGTCAGTGATGTTTGAATGACTTTTATTTAGTGGTTACATAATTCTGTTACCATAAAAGTAAAATAAAAGTAACCCAAATTCATTGTTACAGTCGTGAGATCTCATCCATTTTGTTTGTCCGGCTATGTGAAAATCACAACTATGTGCTGCATTTTACCTTTTCTGGCTGGTACTTGTAGCCTTCTCTACATATACAGCATGTAAGTCCAGTCTCTTCCATTAACTCCTCCATCTGTTTGAAGACTGTCTTTTTGGCTGTCACTTGACCCTTCTCATTTGTCTGCAAGAGAGATGTCAATCATCAACCAAACACACTTCATAAATCTATGCATAACTTGGCATTCGTAAGGCTCTGGATGAAAAGATCTAATACAGGTCAGATCCCTCCCCCCTCCCCCAATGTGCTCAAACCACATGCAGCTGTCCCTGTGAGACTAATGCCCTTTATCACGGCTGGAAGAAACTTGAAAATGACTGTAAGCAAATATTTCTTTATTAGCTGAAATACGCAATGGACATCCACGTCTACAAGGGTTTCAAGCATAGTTTCACACATATGCAACAATTAGACATGTGTACATTATCATTAATGACTGTATGGTCTCCCGACTTCTTGTCACGTTTGATTCCTTCCACAGACACACTGGAAAATACAGATAAGATTGTTTATAGTGAAGATGGCAGTCTCAGATTTGGACGACACTTGGGTTATGTTACTGATTTGAAAGTACTCTCACACACACACACACACACACAGAGGACACTAATGTACGGGATTATCGCACAGATGACCGATGTCTTTCAGTCAGCTGTCGGCAAGTCCCAGTGACCATAAGGGTCCTTTGCTCTTCGTGGCGTGTATAACCACACTTGGGCATTGCTTAGCCAGTGGGCAATAAGATAACCACGACTTTCAACATGAGGGCATTGACCACAAAAGAAGTTAATGCCAACTCTACCATTCCATAAATTGGGTACCTGCAAATGGTGATCTGTTCTTTATCATGCATACACATACCAAATTTGAGCTTACTCAAATACAATGTCTATGTATGCATTTAGCCAGCAAATGTTTTACATTATCAATGCTTTACTTCTATAAAGGTCCATATGAAGCAATGTTATCATCATCTCATTCACTTTGCACATGTGGCTGTGGAGGATGTTAGTTCCATGAAAACATGCAAATTTTCAACTTCCATTACATATTTAATTCAAATTGAAAGATGACACTTGTATGGTTATGGCTGTTTGATTCTACCGCCATCACTAAATACAAATGAAACATGGTCCTTTCATCAAGGATAACCTGGATAACCTTAAATCTCAATTCAGGCCTTATATTGATGGATTCTCAAACAAAATCTCACGTCAACTTGTACCAAAATGAAATCTCTACACATACACAGCACTGTATGGCAATAGAATAGTGTGAAGAAGGGTGTGCTCACCGACATGCCTAGTGCACCCAGCTGCTTCATTCTCATGGCCATGGCTAGTTTCTTCTTCTCTGCTCTTGTCTGGGCTCTCACCTCATCAATCTGTAACAGGAAACATATCAAAAGATCCTTTACTGGATAGCTTCTACTGCCAATAACCCTTACAAGGTATACAATTAATGCAAAATAATACCTGTCAGACGGCAGCAGGAAGTAATGAGTTTTGTCATTCTGCTTTTTATAATTGACAGGATACCAATCATGAAATTTGTATTATCATGTTTAGGGGAATGCATCCGACAAGCAGTGCTTTTTTACCATTCCTCCCAATTTCCAGCATTTTTATTCAATGAACATGTTTTGCAATCTTATAATTTTTGTTGATTGTACATTGCAATGCTAATCTATTAACTTTAAAAAAAAATATTTATGTTTCTGTTGGATATAAAAAAATGAATGAATGCATGAATGAATGAAAGTCTAAACATCACACACACCTACACACATAGTGTGGACAAGAATGCCAATATCTGGAGGTCACAACGAAGCAAACACATATAACAAGATGAAAGAGAATTCAAGGAACAGCAGAGGGAGCAGAGAATGATGAAAGAGAGCCATGGTGTAGGAGTCCTACCTTCTTGGCCACTGTGGGGTTAGCCTTGAGGGCCTCCATCAGGTTTTCTGACAGGGATCCAATGCCTTCTTCAGATGAGATCTGCTCCATCTTGTGTATGGCTGGGATACACTCACGACCCGCTAGCAGCTGCAAATGTAAGAGATGAACACAGTCTGTGCACTACTCATGACACTTTAGAATACTGTGTTCATTTGTGTTCACTCTTGATTCTGTCCAAATGGGACTAATTAAACTTACTTTCCCTTCAATCTTGCCCTTATATAGCAAACAGAAGAATCACAACAAATTATTTCATATATGTGGTTGACTGACAATTCATAGGTGAATACTATACAGATAACACAATAAAGAGCTACTAAACACTTTAATCAGTTTTCAAAATGCACACATAGTAAACCTTCTCTTGTTCAAGCCTGTCCAGCAAAATATGAACTATAGGCACTTAAATTAAGAAGTCATATTTTATCTCTATAAAATATTCCAACATTTATCCTGATAAGTCTTATCATGTAAAGAAAAATATGTATAAATTACAATATACTGCACACGTTGTATACACGTATAATGTCAAATCTTTGGCATTTTCTTTAACATTGAAAGATCAAAAAGATGTGGCAATGTCTACATAATCATCTGTTTCTAATCTCACGGTAAGTTCTCATTTAGGAATTTAAACTGATAATATCGACTATACTAATGGCACAGTTCATCGTCTGTTTACATCATGAGAGGGTAGAATTAGAGCTAAATCTCACCTGTGACTTGGCATGGCCTGTACACAGCCCTGTCAGAATTCTGAGAACATACGGCAGAGCTGGCTTGGCTAGGAACTCTTTCCATGGCACAGAATCCAGGCTGTTCAAACAGACAGAAAATATTGTCATCAGTTACAGTCTTTCTTTAGCTATAAAACTCAATTCTCATCCAGATACCAGTAGTAAGATAAACAAAGCTCCTTCACACATCTACAGAAACAAACTTGTCTGAAATATTGCTAAGCAGATCAACATAATACTTTTTATTATTCCCAACTGATTTGACAAAATTCGCACGGAGAAACAGCTTTACAAACACTTATATGTACACATATGCAGGTGACATAGCACAAGTATCTCAGGCAAGAATTCATTGCTTTCAAAGTCAGAACATCAGCATCTGATATTAATCAAACATTCAATCAAACATAATGACATTGGTAATCCACCATGATATATTGCAGACATGAGGAAATGCAAGTAGTACTACTGATTCTCACTTGCTGGCCTGTGGGATCTTACAGCTGACGTATTTGATAGCATCCATGACAATTCCTTCTTCTATCATCATGTCCTTCAGCTGGATACCATTCACATTGTTCTGAGGAAAATAAAAAGCAATTGTCACGTATGTTTTAACAAGACACATTCAAACACATTATATAGTCAAACTAAACCACAGCCACAAAAAAGACTGAATATCATGCACTCATACACGCAGGAATAAAACAAGAAGAGAGAAAGAGAAAGAAAATATACCGATATGAACAAAAAGCTTGATTGACCACTGATATTAGATCTCTGTTTAGTATGCTCTGTGTACTATCAAGTATGCGATGCTATGCATACTGCATGTGATTGAAGGTACTGTTACTTTACCAGAGTATGAAGCACAGCACTTTCAAAAAACATGTTGCCAGATACCAATCCGACATTTACAAATGTAACACCTGCCTTACATTACTTTAATGACAGTCACATACAGATGTTATGAAGAAAATTTGTCTGGCAGATCTCATTGACGTGCCAGTTGTAGTGTCTGGGAGTAATACATGATTCTCTTCTCAACATACAGTAGATACAGACAACCCCTTCAGGGAAAGGAAGTGAAAGATTTCTTCAGATTCACTAATAAAAGAAAATCTCACCTCTATACCAGCTGTGATGACACAGAAACACTCCACATGTACTTCATCATCTTGGGAGTGGTCAACGTCAAATCTGAGCGGTGAAAAAAAAAACCACCACATCATATACGCCTCCATATAATAATACTTACAAGAAAAACAGCTGGAAACTGTATTAAGGCAAGTATTCAAATATAAAAAAAATTTATCAGAAGATAGCACCTGCCATAAGACAGTGTTCCCTGAAAAGTCAATTAGCAAATTTCAAAGTGGATGACAAAAAATGACTACTAAAATCTTGAGGTTTCTTCTAAGAGTTTTGCTACAAGGATTTAGAATCTACTACATCAGATCCATAGTGACTATGACATTTAACATGATAATCCACTTAATTTGGTTTCATGTTCCCTGAATTTAAACCGAAGATGAGTCATAAAGCACTTAGTGGAGTTGAGACAATAACTTCCCCACATAAGGAGACACCATACTGCCCCCTAGCTGACTTACTTGTCAAAGTCTAGGTAAGACTTGAAGTGGTTGATGAGGGTACGCATCTTGTCTGCCTCCCCAAAGGAGAGGAAAGGGATGATGCGCATCAGACCCTGGAGCACGCTGGCATGGCTCCGGACAAAGGGACTGTTGATGCGGTCAAGGAGGACCACTAGCTGAGACTTGTCACATGAGAGGATCACAGATGGCTGTGGGGGTAGAGAATGGACAGTGGAGACTGAGATGTCCGCTGATCTCAAGGCAATGTTTCATACTAGGAGTATGCTTAATTCACAGCAAAAGAAAGAGCAATTTGTGTGTGTGTGTCCCTCATCTCTGATTTCTCACGAAGAAAATGGTTTTTGTGCTTGTGGTAAGGGGCTGTTTTGAGGTGCACATTTCTTTGTTAGATGTAAGTTGCTGGTATTAATGGGAAGTAACATAACTTTCTCATTTTTGGTCAATATTGCCAAATTTCCCACAATGTAACACCTCTGCAACAGCATGAACATTTTCTTTCTTTTTTTTTCACTTCACCTTTTGCATAAACAGCAGCACATACTGACAAATCTAACTGGACAATTCGCAGGTTTGGCAATGTTGATACAGAGGCATCCATGGGGATAACAAGTAAAAATCACATCTTTGCATTATTCTTTTTTTTAATTCAACCAGAAATAAAAGAAGAATAACCGTATCATATAAAATGTAACTGTTTGATATTGATTACCACACAGTAATGATGGACCCTATCAAAACAAGTTCTGACACACAGTTATAAATGAGGTTTTAGACATGACAAAAAATCTACCTTAAAAATCCATGATAAGTATTTGGCAAATGGTATATGCATGGGTTAAAAGGTTGCTGAATTCACACTGTTACTAGTACCTTGCCACCCTCAAGTGGTTCATTGTTTGCTTCCATCAGAATGACTTCCATGATTGACAGCAGTTGCTCAGCAACCATGGCTCCGCCTCCTGACCCTGGCTCCTCATGCTCTGCCAGCAACACCTGCACAAAATCATTGACACAGATGTCACCAAAAGTTACAGTTTTAAGCTTTACAGAAGTTAACAATCATAGCTGGAAAAGTTCCTTTTTTTTTTTCAGAGTACCACGATCCAGAAACCTTTTACACCATGATACATGTACTTGAACAACAAGCAATCCTCTCAGAAGTCATTGCTAATAGAAGAGTGAAACAAATGTGCGACTTATAAAATCCTAATCAACAATCACCTGACTTTTACATGCTTCTAGCTCAAACAATCACACAAGTGTTCATATAAGGAGCATAGACATGACATAATCATTCCCATAGGATGGGTCACTGGCAAAGGCTTATGTTATTACTCTGCTAAACACGATTGGAAGTAGTAGAGATGGAGGTTTGAGCCAGTGTTGGTGTTTGGGTTGGAGATCAAATTGGTGTTAGTATTGGTGTAAGGGTCGGTGTCTCTAGAGATCAAGGTCTCACCCTGTTGAGTACAGCCAGCATGATGTTCAAGGTCTGCATGCCTGGTTCAATGAGTCTCTGGCGGTTGCCTTTCACCTTGGTGCAGTAGCTGAGAAGCTTGAGTAGGACGGTCAGCAGCTGCTGGCCTCGAACCAGGTCAGTCAGGAAGGCCAATCTGAAAACAATCATCCATGAAGTGTGACATTATGCTCTGGTGTAAGACTGACTGTAATTCATTTCATTTTTATGGAACCCATCTGCGAGTCCAGCGAGAGTAAACTGTATGCAACGACACTTTGATATCAAGAAGAAGTTTGTTTCACATGTTGTACACAGAAAAAATAATCTCAATAAACTTCTCCTTAGCTACGTTTCATAGCAAATGTTTCATTTAGTAAGTCATACAATTACAGTTCCCACAGAGAAACTACATTGCCCAAGTCTGTGTGGTAACTGGCAAGAATAGCAATATTTCACTTCAAGATGCTTTTAGCGCTTTATGAGAATAGGATTTGTACCCCAAATAAGAAAGACTGAAACTTCACATATTAGTTCTGTTTATCATCTCTTTGACTTTTACCTGTGCAGCATGACCTCCAACCCTTCACATTCACTCATCACTGAGGCCAGTTTGTACACTTCCTCCTCATTGGTGTCTACATCTGTAAAGGGGAAACAGACAAGTGTTACTAGATCTCTATGAAGCACCACTCCTCCTGAATGGTGCTGGGCATAGACCAGAAATATTGACAAAAACTGCACATTTCTGATTCATGGTTCAATCACAAACACATACTTTGTAAATATACATCTTTATTGTACTGGGAGAACACCAATCAAACACTATATCATATTTTGAGACCACGTTATGAATAAAGTGCATCCAACCTCTTAGAGCCCACAGCTTTTTTTCTTTCTTTTTTGAAATTAAACATCTTTAGATTGCAAACATTAAAGCATCAGATTCTTATATCCATTCCTTCATCTGCATGTACATAGATTACATAGGAAATGTTAGTATTACAGAAAAAAACTACAGCGAAACTGCAATGACTCTTTCAGCCGATTCAAACTTGATTACATAGATTTCCTATCAACTTCTCATATGCTTTTGATTTATGATATCTTATTTCATAATATGTTCACCCACGATGACATTTGCTTCTGAAAATGATATTGTTTTATGACAGATAGTTGTCTTTACTTGAATTAAAAATAACTGAATTGGGATGAAGTTTAAGTATGAAAGATGCCTATCCATCTCACTAGAGTTAATATCAAACTGTTCACCTACCATTTGTGTTGTCCACAGACTCAATGAACTCTTCTGTGGCATCACCCAGCAAACCACGCATGCGATAGATGATTCGCATCGGCTCACCCTACAGAGGGAAGAAGATGGCTCACAATTCAATTCAAACCAAGTAAAGAGATCTGAACTGTGAAACAATAAACCCCACATGGTTGATTATAGATGAAATTACGAAGCTTCAAAACAAGGCCTTTTCTTGTATCACCCATGGGGATTAAAAAACAAACAAAACAAAACACCCAAAACATGTCGGGCAATACATTTGTGAGATAAAAAGACTTTTCCCTGCCCTACATTGTACATGTTATGGCAGAACAACTTCAACAGTCATTTTACCAAACCAAAAATTACACTTTAAGATATACAACAGAGCAAAAAGTACATGAGATACACACCTCATTCTCCGGGCACCAAATCTTCTTGTAGACATCCTTGACTGGCAGGTCCAGACTGATGATCTTACTGTTCACCAACAGCTGCAGATGGAATGTGAAAGTTGGACTTTCTTAAAACTTCACAAAGATAGACAAACTGGGACATCATTGCGAGAGAATGTTGGCAGGAACTTCATTGTACAATTGTTATAACTGGTATTCATTGTGACCATTCATCACTAACAAAATTGTAATGTTCTAAACATGTTCAAAGTAGATGCCACTTATAAGGACAAAAGCTCTGTGCAATAATATCCATAATATTTTCACAACCTAAATGATTTTACTTAAATTCATTCTTAGTGGAATCATGATGATATACAAGTATTTTTTCATAATCAAGGTTTCTTTTTATTGCCTGTAGCATACTAGGCAAATAGACAGACAAATGAACAAGCATATCACTGGCAATTACACATTATGAAGATACACGAGGCTACCAAAATCAAAGATTCATATGAAACTCACCTCCATTCCTGTATCATCCTCAAGCAGTGCTATCAGTTCACAATCTGCAGGATACATTTAGGGGAGTAAAAAGATCATCATCATGCTGAAAACATAGTAGCTTTTAATACACTGTGATGTAATACATTTTAAATACTCATAACATTTCAACTGTGTGCTTGACAATGGTGCATGAAGGGAATATCTTAAGTTCCTTTTATTCCCTTTGAAAGCCAATGGTCAAACACAGACATATGATCTCATCATAAGATCTCATCTGTACTGCAGATAACTGGTTGTGATTTTTCAATCAAAGACCAAAGTTTCTACAAAGTAAACAGACAAAAAAGTGAAGCAATAAATCCCCTTCAGAACCTCTACCAAAATTGGCCTCAAACATGACTTCCATCACTAAGGCACCATTAGACATAAAACTCTGCACATTTTTTCACTAGGAGTGTCACAGTTTTGTTACAGAGAAAACACCAAACTTTGCGGCCTTTACCAACAACAATTCTTACCTCGACAGATCTTATTCTTGACATCTCTCATGAGGGGCCCAAGATCTGGTTCATTAGCACTGTATGGGTTACCCTGCATCCTGCCTTGTAGGAAATCTTCCTGCTGGGGATCCTTTTCTAGTGTCATGAAGAATTCACCAACCTCATTCTCCTCCTGGTAGGATACAGAGGATGAAATCATCAATATCATCTTCACTATCACCATCACCATCACCATCACCATCACCATCACCATCACCATACCATCACCATCATCACCATCATCATCACCATCACCATCATCACCATCATCAACATCATCATCCATCATCAGTATCATTATCCTCCTCCTCCTCCTCATCATCATCATCATCTTCATCATCATCATCAATCAGCATTATCCCCATCTGCATATTTTCATCTATTTCCTGTGCATTGTTATATATGTGATGTCATTTTCTCCATGAAAATCCCCACTGAAGGTTTCTGCACA
Source organism: Diadema antillarum (assembly GCF_040938485.1). Lineage (NCBI taxonomy): Eukaryota > Metazoa > Echinodermata > Echinoidea > Diadematoida > Diadematidae > Diadema > Diadema antillarum. Next base: position 411,653 of record NW_027270983.1, read on the forward strand.
TTGATTCTGATTTCATTAGTAGAAATATGGCAAAGTGAGAATCTAAAAGGATTTCTCTACTTCTTCTTGTCATAACAAATTGGAGGAACAAAGAGTGGGCACAATGACTCCAACAAGAAAAGCAAAATCATAATGTTTGTATCTGTGATTCAACAGACACAAAACTTGTCCTGTTGTGTTGACTTACTGGGTAGATGATGCTACACAGTCTCTCAAAGATGAAAACTGGGGTACGGAGGTCTTCCAGACCATATCTCTTCACTGTGTCAACACACACTGCCATGAAAGCTCTGGTCTCAGACTCAGTTCCTAGAAACAGAAGGTGAGTAATATGACATACATCATCATGTTCAATGTTCAATGTTCAATGTACATCGTCATATTTATCGTTCGCACCATTCATGGGACTATTTTTGTCCAAAGCTGTGAAAATTCCCTGCATAATTTGCAAACTATTATCATTTGTAACAGAGAAGAAAAATGTAACATAACATTTGTCATTACTTCGGGACCTTCTCTATTCTGTTACATATTATTTCACTGACTGCATCAGTGAAAATTGAAGATTTACAAGCCCAAACATACTGTAATTAAATAGTTTTAGCCATCAATATAAATCACACTTCACTGGATTGAAGATGCAGGTTTCTTTTTGTATATATATATATATATTTTTTTTTTTGCTCTAAGAGATTTGCACTATAGCAGTGAATAATGAAGTTTGGACAACCTTGGACTGAATCTCGGCAAAGAACATCAAACTAAAAAACTAACGAGAATACTATAGAGGGAGCTGCTTAATCTCACCTGACGTCATCTCTTCTAGGAGCTCTAGGAGGGTCTGTTGTGTCTCGTCTACCAGCTTGGTGCGCTGAACCACAAGTTTCCTGAGGGCCAGGTAGCCGTGAAGCACAGGCCCAAGCAGCTTGGCCTTGTAGTGGCTCCTGATGGTCGCTACCTCCAGGAATGAAGCAAGCAGGTCTGACAGGACACAAAATCAAAATCACACAGATTAATCTATTGTGTAGAGAAGATACAGGTATGGGGATAGATGCTGACCCAAGTTCAATCACAAAGTTGACCTACATACAGCTTACTGTGATGATCTTTGATGGTGTGTCATGAAATAAATTGTAACTACAGGCCTTTCTTCAGGGGCCCTTTACATTGACCACTACACACTCACAATGCACTTTACCCAAATGGCCCAAAAGTGAGATGATAAATGAAATTCAGAGTGTTCTGGCCCTTAATACTCCTGCCTAATATTTCCCTACTCACTTTGAAAGATTTTGAAATCCCTACTCCCAAGGATGCTTCCTCCTAAATCTGATCACAGTGTATTTTGCAGAAAATGACTGAATGGTAGACTTTTCCTACTGTCACACCCCCTCCCACCCAAAGGTGGGTCAGTAAACTACCAATGCCATCCTAATTATTCATAATTTTTATACTTTACCTGTGAGCATCTTGAGAGCATAACCCTGAGAAAGGTCAGAGGTTAAGGTGGTCTCCTCCAGATTGGACAGGACGTCGATTTCCTGGAATTAAAAAAATTACATATAATTATTTTCTTGATTAAATGAAACTTTATGGTTGCATTTTATGCTTTTATAATTATCATTATCACATAACATTTTACTGAAACTCTGTAACCTTCAGTTATGTTACACAAGTTTTTGTGTAATGCATGTGTGCTATCAGTACATTCAGACTTTGCTACATTGGGTGACTGGAATAAAACAGTCATACACCTGACAAACAAGTTACAGAACAAGCAAAAAGATACAAATGCATCACTCCCTGTAGAATTCATCGCTTACCTTAACAGATCAAACCAGCTGCAAACTCTCACCTTGGCAATGAGGCTAGCCAGATGGGGCAGTAGCCCCTTGGCCGCCAGGTACAGCTTCCAGTGGTCAGCCTTGGTTAGACGTTGGTACAGAGCCAGGAACTCTTGGGCACTCTCCCCACTGGGTCCAACCTGGTCCAGGTAGCTGGTCAAGAGGTCTAGCATCTGCTGTCTGCGGCTTGAAACCTGGACATGGTTTGTTGTTTGTTTTGGAGAGGAGAAATAACACTGAGAGAATAAGCTTGGAAATACCAGGTTAACAAAAACCCCACCAACAAACCAAAAAAAAACCCAAACAATAATATCATTTTTCAACAAATACTGCTGTATCTGATTTTTTTTCTACCATCGTGTACAGCATATTTGCTATTCAGTTATAATTTATTTGATGAAGGTAGTACCTTGTATTGATATATTGCAATGACCACTAATGCAACTACAACGCTACAAGAATGAAGCTGACCTGCTCTTGATCAGGGATTAACACATTGTTACCGTACAGGCCACAAACATCACAAGTCCTTGAAATAACAAGGTCGAGAAAATTCTCCTGGGGAGTCGGTGAATGTGGACTGTGAGATGAGAAGAAAGAGTGAAAAGCAAACCAACCTGGCAGAGGCTCTCCACAATATTGCAGGCCACCTGTCTGGCAGCTCGAGAGGAGGAGGAGAAGAGGACACGACGCAGCCAGGTGCTCCCACCGAGGTGTAGGCTCTCCGGAGACTTCTTGGTTCCTGCCATCCACTTCCTGGCATACTTCTCCATCAGGTAGCGACCTCTGACCTCCTGTGAGGGGAGCTTCTTCTCACCAGTCTCTGGTTGGGTGGCTGCAAGACAGAAAAAGAATTGGATGTAGACTGTGTTGGAAAATGTCTTGGGTCAGAGTGGAGACTACTACTCATGCAATGGACTGCAAACCTGGAAATTTTTGAGAGCATTAAATTTTTGCCAATTTCCAAAGAGCCAAGATTCATGAAAGTAAAATGCACACAAATGCTTTTGTCTACACAATACTGTGCATCATACAAGTTTTCATACTAGTAAGCACACTAGAAGTATTTTTGATGGTCACATAATTTTTTAATGGTCAACCATTCACAATAGTTTCATACCACGAATGTTTCTGGTTTTACAATATTGAGTATCTGTAAGTGGCCTCTGTTTGGGCACATCATTTCACGACCATCCAGTCAATATATGTCTCTAGCTAATATGTCAAACAAATCAACAGGACGTGGATCCTACACAGCACAACAACAAAGAGTTGAAAGTTTGCATGAGGATGTAAATGAGACAGCAAAGACAGAATAGTGCTTTATAGCATGTCTGCAGACATTCCATATTACACACTAAGAAAATTCTCATCACCATATCTCAGTACAGCATTATACCACTGGATGGTTCTTGGTCTTACCCTCCTGGGATTTCATCTTACCTGGGATGTTAGATGGGACTCTAGTCCTCCATGTGGCATAGCCCATGTCTCCTACTCCCATCCACTGGGAGGTGTTAATGTACACATCATTCCCTGCTGGTTTCATGGTGCTCAGTGTCTCAATGCTTTTATCCTGCCATCAAAGAGATAAACATTCAAGAATGTAACTTTGCATCACAAACTTCCAACACCCCAAACTTCACATGCCATTGATATCTGAATCAAGCATCATTGGGACTTGCTGTCATTGTCCTTCCTCATAATTTTTAGCAAAGCAGCTAATGTTGTCTGAATGTGAAGATCTATTGAACTGTTATTTTGAAGAAATGCGATATGGAGTCAAAGGGTAGAGAGTAAGACAAAACACACATTTTACAAGCTAGCTATGTTGACCTCTGGAGTGTAAGAGACAATATGTAAACATGATAGCTGCTGACACTCAACAGACTTTGCTCTCTTATTAAATTGTATATTAACTAGAAGAAAAATAAATCACTGCAAAACATGTGTCATACCTTGTTCTTCTTGCTGGTGGGCTGGGGTGGCTTGACAAGGTGGTGCAGGATGCGTAGGCATGGCAACGTGATGTTCTCCATGACAACAGGATTGCTTGTCTTCACTGCCATCAGGAACAGCTTCATTACTGCAAGGAAGCATCAGTCATAGAAATAACAATATTATCAGTTCACACCTAAACATATATATGTACAGTGGTACACATTTAGAAGTCCAACTGAACATGGCTATACCCCATCAAAACAATTTTAACTTCTTTAGAGACAGATAAATTAAGTATTAATGAAATTTTTTTAATTATCCAAATCAACTCACCTCTCCCTAAATCTGTACTAAGACTTTAACCCTATTCTAACTGGGCTATTTGAGACCAAGTTTTTACTGGGGGGGGGGGGTCAATTTGACCCCCCCCTTCAGATCTCGGCCACCGATCGCGCGATCACCGCGAAAGTTTGCCTGAAGATAGAGCTGGATGTCAACTACAAGATTACGTGGTCATACAATAGAAAAATGTTGCCTTTCTATTTTTAATAAATTAATTATGCAAATTTGTGCATGAAATCATATTTTCACCTATAACTCCATTAAAAAGACTGAAGTATCGCTAAATTTTTGTGTCAAAATTCCTCAAGACATATCAAACAATTTTCATGTAAAAAAATAGCACAATCAAAATCAATTTCTTTTGTTTTTTATTGTTTTGTTAATTTCTTATGTATTTTATTGTTTTTTCGACCTTTTGTTTTCTATTCTTTTTTGCCAAAATTTGTTGTAGGCACTTTTTCAGGCTTATCTACACTAGAATTGATTAATTTCAATGGTTAAAAGTTGAAATAATCTAATTTATATCAATTTAACCAAAAAACACAATTTGCATTCAATTTGCACACGATATCATGAATTTGAGCTGTTTTCGGGTTGACATGCATTTGCATAACATTACGTAACTTCAGAACGGTGTACCCGGACGTCGCAAATTTCGTCTCAAAATATGTGGAAGACTTCACTGAAAAAAGTCGTGAAACGACGTGGCAAAATCTTTGTGCGTTGCGGAATCGTGGCGCGAAACGTCGAGGGGGGGTCAATTTGACCCCCCCCCCCCCCCCCCCAGTTAGAATAGGGTTAAGGGAAATAAGGCATCATTCTTTGCAAGTGTATGATTCATGTCACATGATAATGCAGATTTTATCATGCATTATTCTAAAATATGGATTTCAAAAGTTGTCTGTTACATATCACGAGATATCACAAATTACCTATTTTGTCACATGAGCATACACACATGAATATTTGACATCAAATCTACAAACTAATCAGAAGCTGGCCTTCTTTGATGAAGTTCTGAAACAAGAATATTGGCAGCTAGCAAGCATTCATGATTTACCTCACCACATAAATTTAACACAGTGAAACTGCTTCATTAGTGATATCCAAATTAAAACTTCAGCTCCATTGGACATAGCCTACTTCCAAGCCCCATTGTTTCCCTTACCACACTTGAGTCGTTTCTCCCAGCACGAGTCATCCTTCTCAATGGTGTGAATGAGGAGAGCCATCTCATTGCGTACTGCCCCAGCCTGGAAAAAAAAAAATTATATGCAGATATACTTGTAGTTGAAATAGACTAGACGAACTTGAGCAATGATGTAGTAAAACTGCTGTAGGCAAGTTTCTTAACTTGTAACAAACTTTTATATGAAATATTTCATTTGGTTTTGTTTCGGAAGCTGAAAACATTTACCTCTCTGACCTTCAGATCATTTATTGAAAACACTTATTAAGTCATTAACATGAGTCAGACATTGTACAGGTGCATGTGGTAGATTGCTTTACAAAAAAAAAATACAAAAGTTGTATGAGTCTTTCCTCATTTATGTCTTCCTCTAAAAGATGGGACAAGAGGGGACAAATAAATACGATAGATAGATACAGTGTAGATAGATATATAGATAGATGGATAGATAGATAGATAGATGGATAGATGGATAGATAGATAGATAGATAGATGAATAGATAGATGGATAGATAGATTAGATAGATAGATAGATAGATAGATGGATAGATACAATTGTAGATAGATAGATAGATGGATAGAAAGATACAATTGTAGATAGATAGATAGATAGATAGATAGACAGAGAAAGAGAGAAAGGGAAAACATACAAAGAGTATATCAGAGGACAGGACTGTGCTACACAATCGCTCAAAATGGAGGACAGGCTTTTCTCTCACCAGGTCCGGGTTGGAGCGATGCCCCTGGAGGGCGGAGGCAATCCTAGCCATGAGGATGTCATTGAGGAGCTGAGTGGCTGAGGCATTGTCCCGGGTTAGGAGGAACAGCAGCTGACGTACCTCAGTGCGGATCAGAGCTGAGCCACGACGCATGTTGTACTCCACCAGCTCTTGGATCAGACCCTGAGTTACATGAGATGACAAGGAAATCACACCTATCAATATTCATTCATCACAGTCTAATCATGCTAATGGTAATACACTGAAAAGCTGTTTTGAATACCTCTGTAATATTGCAATTAGAGGCATTTGTTGAAATAAACTAAACTGATGTAGCAAAGGGAGGGCATAGGCAAAGCAAAGTGAAGAGATGAATCACTTGGTTTGAATTATAAGTCTATCAACTAACAAAACAAAATTTATTTCTGCTAGTAATTAGAGATACATCATGTGGTTTGAGAAGTACACATACTCTAAAAAGAAACATGGTGTAAAATAAAACATAGGTCTGATTAAGCTTTGTTTTTATACAGCAAAAGTCTCACACCCTCTCTATAATATATGTTTCATCGAATAAAATACTTCATATAGTGCAACCAGCAACATAAATGTGTATTATCACCAAAGTTTTGAGAAATTGCTCCGAAAAATGATAAACAAGAGACCCGCGGGTCTAGCGCTCACCTGAGTATCGCAAGTTCACCTTTCACGCAGTCACTAATCTAAATTATTCACAGCTCTACCAAAATTTGACCAGGCATTCTCAAGTAGAAGATGAAAATGTACAATAAGGGCCCAATTTTTTTAAGATTCCTTAATTTGGGGGGATTGGGGGCCCCCTGGGGCCCTCTGGGTGGGGCATGGTGCCCATTTTGATAAATTGAGATCCTGACCCCCTAGGGATGCTACCTGCCAAGTTTGACAAAAATCCATCATGAGGTTTTCAGGAAGAAGATGAAAATGTACAATTCAGGCCCCCATTTGGACCCTTCCAACCACCACCCCCCCCCCCCCCTACCCAAGAGGGGCACCCCTGGATCTCCTATGAACAAACTTGAAACTACAGTCATTAATGTACTCACTCATAGTATTATCTCAGCTTTATATATAACTTCTGATTCTAGAGAAGATTTATAAAGATTCCTTCATTTGGGGGATTTGGGACCCCTGGGGGCCCCCTGGGTGGGGCATGGTGCCCATTTTAACAAATTGAGATCCTAACCCCCTAGGGATGCTACCTGCCAAGTTTGGTGAAAATAGGTCATGGGGTTCTCAAGAAGAAGATAAAAATGTACAATTTAGGCCCCATTAGGACCCCTCCTCACCCCCTCCCTCCCCTGGGTCCCAAGGGGGGCACCCCTGATTCTGCCATGAACAAACTTGAAACTACAGTCATCAATGTACTAACTCATAGTATTAACTTAGCTCTATCACTTCTGGTTCTAGAGAAGAAGATTTTTGCGGATATTCCTTAATTTTGGGGGGTTTGGTCCCCCTGGGGGCCCCCTGGGTGGGGCATGGTGCCCATTTTCACAAATTGATTTCCTAACCCCCTAGGGATGCTACCTGCCAAGTTTGGTGAAAATGGGTCATGGGGTTCTCAAGAAGACGATGAAAATGTACAATTTAGGCCCCATTAGAACCCTTCCCCACCCCCCTCCCCTGGGTCCCAAGGGGGGCACCCCTGATTCTACCATGAACAAACTTGAAACTACAGTCATCAATGTACTAACTCATAGTATTAACTTAGCTCTATCACTTCTGGTTCTAGAGAAGAAGATTTTTACAGATTCCTTAAAGGGAAGGTAAACCCAAAGAACAATGTGGAGTGAGTGAAAGCAGCAACATTAGTAGAACACATCAGTGAAAGTTTGAGGAAAATCGGACAATCGATGCAAAAGTTATGAATTTTTAAAGTTTTGGTGTTGGAACCGCTGGATGAGGAGACTACTAGAGGATATGACGTATGAGTGGACAACAATACAAAGAAAATATAAAGGAAATTCAACAAAAATTCACTTTTCTAGAATTATGAAAGAGCAATGGACCAACCGCTTTCAGAAAGCAGGAAGAATAATTGCTACCCTTAACATATGTCAATATCAAGTTGATGGAATTTGTAATTTTCATGAAAAATGGATTTTTGCAGAATTTTCTTTATATTTTCTTGGTATTGTTGTCCACTCATACGTCATAACCTCTAGTAGTCTCCTCATCCAGCAGTTCCAACATCAAAACTTTAAAAATTCATAACTTTTGCATCGATTGTCCGATTTTCCTCAAACTTTCACTGATGTGTTCTACTAATGCTGCTGTTTTCACTCAATCCACATTGCTCTTGGGGTTTACCTTCCCTTTAATTTTTGGGGGTTTGGGCCCCCCTGGGGGCCCCCTGGGTGGGGCACGGTGCCCATTTTAACAAATTGAGTTCCTAACCCCCTAGGGATGCTACCTGCCAAGTTTGATGAAAATCGGTCTTGGGGTTTTCAAGAAGAAGATGAAAATGTAAAAAGTTTACGCACGACGCACGACGGACGACGGACGACGGACGACGGACGACGGACGACGGACGACGCACGACGCACGACGGACGCCGGACGAAGGGCGATCGCAATAGCTCACTTGAGCCTTTGGCTCAGGTGAGCTAAAAAAGCAATGAACTATTTCCAGCCATCTTTGATTGCTATGTCTATCTTGGACTACTTACTGGAACAACTTGGAGACTGGAAGTGCATCTTGCTTGGAAATCATATTTCATTTCCTGATAATATCAATTAATTTCCACCTGCTCATTACACATATTTGTCACAAGATAACATGCCGTTATACCACAGTAATTACCTGATTGACGAGAATCTGCCTTGTTTCATGGTGAGTAGCCAGAGCTCGGAGAAGGGTCACACAATGCTCTGTGGCTGCTGCTGCACAGCCATAGCAACGCCCCAGGCTAAACACATTTGGAGAAACAAAGAAGACTGCATCAATTCACAGGGTCTTGTCTACCCAATGATCATCCCCCAGTCAGAATCTGTTACTTACACATCAAACAACTTCTATAACTCATGTGTATCAATGACACAGTTTTCAGTAGATCTTTCCCAGACCTAAAGATTGACATGATATTGGTACAAATGTCAGGGAAGAGCTGTCATAAGTTGTCATTACCTATCAATTATCATTTCTTTATGTGAAGTACATTAATACTATTTGAAAGACATGACAAGATGTGATTTCACTTGACTTAGGTATATCTAACCTTCTATCACCAATCATTGCATTTCTTTTCAGGCAAATTACCTCTTAATAGAGATGAATCCATGCATAAAAGAAGGCATAAAAACAAACCTGCGCTCTTGCTGACAGTTAGCCACTGCGACTGCCATAGAACTGGACGTAGGGGTAGGGTGAGGACTGGGGAGGGGTGACATGAGTGGAGTCATGCCAGAGTGTGGCCCAGCAGCCTTCATGGAGGACTCATGCTGGCGTCTGTCATACTCCATGAGTTCCTTACGGCAGGCTAGCACTTTCTGTTATCAAGAAAATGACAAATGTAAGGAGAATAGGGAGAAGGGGGAGGTAGGACACTAGAAACAAATAACAGGGAGGTTTCCATACATTCAACAATAAGCAAATCATTCTTCCATCAAATGCAATTACAACTCTCTTCACCCGATTCCTCAGCATGTTCCTACAATGTAAACAAGAGGTAGTAGTCCTCGTATCTAAACTTTACCCAAAATGAAAGCAGCATCTATAAAGTTTCTAGTCAAACTGCTGATGAATAGCAGCAAGTTATAAAATTATTTCCTCGGACCCTTTTCATATAAATTAATTCAAATACAAATGACAGCTAAAAACATCTCACAAAATCTGGCAAAATGATGTCTTAAATCTGGTAAGCTCTTCACAGGTTAGACGCAATCCATACAAATATGAGATACACTTGCATGTGATAGAACCAATGTATTTGGGTACAAGAAGTCATCAATCTTCACATAACCACCCGTCTTTCCTATAAGATCAAGATTTGCCATCTTCAAGTGGCTTTTCTAAGACTTTTATAGTGAATCCACCTGTATGATCTTGCTAAGCTCTTCAAAGTTCCCCTTGCAGTCTCCACAGTAGCGCTGGGCTAGGAGCTGGATGACCCGATTGACTGTGGCCACACTGGAGCTCCCTGATGGAGCAGAGGAGGTCCCTCCTCCAGAGAGATCCTGGTGGAAGAGACACGAAACATGATGATGCCTTCAACATCTTGCTTTCAAACAAGTGATAGTAGAGTGTGGCATTAGCAGAAAAGAGGGTATGAATTCTACAGTTCTGCAGTATGTAGAGCTTGGTGAGGGACTAGTACACACAGATCAATGAATCATTTGTGACTTCCTCTGCCAGTATGCCATCTTGATTGTGGTGTGCACTATCAATATGATGCTGCAGTCACTTAATAGATGAATCTCTCCCTTTCTTTAATTGGTACTACTTTTTGTATCTAGAAAATAATTATGATTTTGTCTGCATCGCTGAACAGATGAATTGTGCACTGCAAAATATATATATCAGAGTACGTACAGTTCAGTCATGGGTTAACCATAGTCATTTTGAACCATTTTTCCAAAGGGCCTATTTTCTGGAAATTATCTAATTTTTGTCACTTTTATGTACAGTGTCATATACCATCATGATTTCATGACTAACAGTGTACTTAAAGCTACACAAATGCAATGAGTTGCTTCATTGCTAACTGTTGTTTGCTTGCTACAGATGTTTGAGATAGAACATCATCAAAAAAAGACTCTTTCAAAGAAGATGAAGCCATCATGGAGCATAACTGCATTAACTGCTTGTCAAATGGCAAACTGGAATTTCCAAGTATGTTACTGGTACATGTACATTCGTATATACTTTCATCACATATAGGAATCTTGTTACAAGAGCAACTGTGGAAAAGACAGTTACAGCATTCACGTTATTACACTGAGAAAAGGAATGCTACTGAAACAGGCAGTCAATGAAGGGGCAAGCCTACCGATGACTTGTCTCCGCCAGCTTCATGGACCTTCATGAGTAGAGCCTCAAGTTGTGGGCGGTGGGACACCAGCTGACGGTATACTCGGTCTGCTCTCTCTAAGAGGGAGTTGATGCTGGTTGTTGCCTGCACAGAACAAGGAGTGTGTCAAGAATTTATTCAAGTGTGACAATTCTAGAAACATTTAGGTGTAATCATTGGACATTTGGTGCCACTTACAGATGTACTGTATGCGCTCAATATTTTGCTGGGTTTTTATTTTTACGAATTTTTCAAGTCTGGTGCTATTTGTGAATTCAAAAACAAATGAAAATTTCAACGGTGATCCTGACATGAATGTGACAAGCACGCATATATTTCTCCATTCAGCGCTGTACTCCACAATCACAAATTCAATCACTCACGAAATTGTCGGGAAGTCCGGATTAGCAAAAAACTTAACTTGCTAGATATGTGGCATAAAGAGTATACATAAAAGTATAACCAGCAATCTCTGCTTTACACATAACTGGATAACTTTGATTGCATTGGTGCCTAGCAGGTGCATACAATGGGTACGATGGACTAGACAACCATTGCATAAAGGACATACCTTCTTCCTGTCTTCCTCATTCTCAATAGGATCCACAGCACAGCAGGCTCTGGCTGTCAGAGTGTAGTCAAACTTGGCATACTTGCAGAATCCACAAGAGTTGCAGAGGAACGGATCTTTCTCATCATAGTTGATGGCTCTGTCAAGTCAAGAGAGATGAAATAAATCTTGTTTCAGCAAACATGCACCTGTCTGGATTTGTGACATTTTCCTTACACTTGTTGCTTCTAGAGGTGAGGTACATAAATTGGATTTTACATAGTTCTACATACGTTAGACAACTTCCTTTTGCTTGTGGTCCATTCAATGCCCAACAAATGAGCATCTAACATTTCTGCGGGGACAGGGTGTGAAGCCTACATGATGACTAAGCTTCTCTTATCTGATCATTTGTCTGTAACTGACAGTGGAATCAAAATCAGTGACTCTATAAGGTACAGTACACAGCCACCCAAGTAGTTGTTTGATTAACATAGGTTTATACCACTGCAATTTTCAGAATGATACCATTTCCAGTCTTTGTCAAGTAGAAAGAACTTCTTTCCAAGCTTTCTGTTTGTTTGGTTTTTTTTTTTTTCAATTCCACTGATAAATGTCAACTGTTTCAAAACAATGATATAGAAAGTAATATGACATTGCTCCCTTCTTTCATTGTGAGCAACAATAGCTGATAAAGATGTGATGCACATTCTACAGCTGTCTCACCTGCACTTATGGCACTGGAACACATTTTCTCCACAGTTTCCACAGACTCCTGGGTTGGCAGGCACAGAGGCACTGCACCGGGGGCACTGCAAAGTCTCAGCAGAGGCTGTCAAGTTGTCGTAGAAGTCTGCATACTCTATCATGATGTTAGCTGCCACGATGGGCAGGGGGAACTCCAGTTTGAGTTCAGTCTGTCCAGCCACCAACACACACTTCTTGGCCTTGTGCCAGATGGTAGGCCTACACAGAAGGAAAAGGAATTGTTTGTCATTTCACTAAATGCCAAACTCCATCAATGCTCTGCCTTGACTGTCGACTTGGTTGAGTTTGGTAGCAAGACTAGAAATTTCAAGCAAAGGGTGAAGTAAAAAGAAATGCTTTCCACATATCTAGACGAGCTTGTATGCAATATGCACTTTGTATTGTTTTCTTCCACGGTATGCCATGCAAGTGGTGGATTTGAGTTCACTGAGGTACTGTGACTCACATAGGTACTGTCAATTGGTTCTGGAATAGTTTTTAAAAACATGTGACTCAAGAAGATAAAATTTCAGGCTTGAAAGGAAAGTTGGAGGTCTGTTGATTGTTCTACATGTGATGTATAACCTTGTGTTATTGTGTAAATCTATACAGTAGATGCACTACAAAAGAACCATTGTATCAGTACTGCCATCACTCACTTGTTCTTCAGCTCCACCACAGAATGAACAGTGCGGTTATTGTAGTAGATGTTGATGGTGCGGACCATCTTGGTGCGTTTCAAGTCACTGATGCGCAGGGTAACCTTGGCGATGGTGTGGGTGCCCACCAGCTTCACGATCTGAGAATTGGCTGTGTTGCGTGAGTCCACTTTGAGAGCAGTCAATTTCATGTTCTGTCAAGACACAAAATTCAGATTGCTGGCATATATATCCTTATAAACAAATTCATATCATAAAACACAATATAGAATTTACACTTTTGCCTCGGATTTATCAGAAACTTGCTACAAACACACACACACACACACACACACACACACACACACACACACACACGCAAATTGTTGATGAAACATTGTGAAGAATGTTCTCTGTCTAAAAGCACAGAATTAAGTCTAAACAATCTTACAATATTGCTTTCCGAGTACTTTTGGATTGAAAGGAAATACTGCCAATCATTGTGCATGTGCTCTAGAAATAATGAGTGAGCTATGTTTGACTTTTTGTAGGAATAGTATATTATATGAAAAGGCAAGGTGAAAGTCACATTTATAATGTCTTACAGTGAAGGGAACTTCTGGGTTGTTGCAGACCAGACAGGGTTCACTCTCCAGATAGAAGCCATCAAACTCAACCAGACCAGCCAACATGCTGAAAACAAAGAATACACATCACAGTAATGATAATTTGACTAAAATGACTGAGAATTGCTTCTATATAAGTATATCATATCACTTGAACACACGCCTGGAAGACTCCAAATATGTTCTCCTTTCATCACATGAAAACTATCATTTGTGATTCTTCCATCTGAAATCAATTAGAGTATGTTCAGAAATGTCAATGGAAACACAAGTACCAGTACAATACTGGAAAAACAAAAACACATAATCGAAACAGTAATATTGCCACTGCCTGGAAACAGATCAAAGTAATATTAGTTTAGAGGTGTACTTACATATACATCATATATGACATACAATGCAACATCTTCAACTTGATATCTAATCTTTTGTTTCGACTATTGCACAAACATTTCTGTCGAGGTACTTTGTCATTGTAATTCTGGTGGCTTACATATCATCAGCTTGTGCTTACTTGTAGATGTTAGAGTTGGGGTGGTTGGCCAAACACAAATTCTGAGTTTTCAACAGAGCAGCTGCCTTCTGGACATACTGTAAAGACTATGGGAAAAACAGAAATATAGACACACAAGTGAAGACTACTGCTTTAATCACTGCTACAAAAAAATCTGCATATACTCTAAAACTTTTTTCAAACTCAATGGTACTCAAGTTACAATGCATAAAAGACTAACATATTACAAGAAAATGGACTGATAAAACAAAGACAGTTGTAGCAGACAAATGAATACTAATACATGTATAACAACAGCTGGCATATTTTTTCTTTTCATTTCATTGATATTTCAATTGAGACTCGACCTCGATATATAGACAAACCAAACAATAAGTAATAATGAGAGTTGAAGTGATTTCCTACCTTGCTCACACTGTAGGGAGCCTTGAGGGAGAAGTAGCCAAGCAGGTCAACAAACTGTGCAGCCTTACGCCCATAGTTCGACAACTCTGGCCACAGCTCCCACATGAGCTCCAAGAGTTCTTCCTGTTTGGTAGGGGGTGAGCTCCTGCTTCAGGAGAGAAGATGGGGATTGAATATTCAGTGTTAAACATCGACCCGCAAGCCTTCTGACAAAGTGGTCTGTCCTCCGGCTGCTTTGATACATTGTATATCCATTCAATTCACTTTAGGCTGGCAATGTCAAATATATGTAATACTCGACCTCAAACATCATTGATAACAACGCCATCACCTTAACATACACATTTTATTATATTATTATTTTTTCTTTTTGATACAACAAATTAGAGCACAAAGAAACCAAATACATGTAGTTCACGGGACAGTTGTTGTTATAACTTCTATTTAGTTTTGTTTGATTGTTGTTCACATTTGTCAAGCATATCACATAAAAAGCTAACATGGCTGACAGCCAAGCAAGTTTCAACAGGATAAAAGGTATGTCAGGATGTAAAGAGACCTCCAAGTGGAAAATTAACAGTTTAGACACACTAACAAATTCTCAAATTAATTAAATAAAATAGTCTTTGTGAGGGGTAATGCAATCTTCATCTATAACTACTTGGGTGTAAGGATTTCCATCACAGATCACTTCAAGAGTTGCACGTATGATTCCATGAGAATATGTGCAAAAAAATACCCATTAGTAAACCTTATTCACTATTAAAACAAAAAATGTTACACACAAAATTTACATGTAACCTTAGCCCTCTTTTGTAAGCACTATGAGATGTTGGACTCAAGTTGAGTTAGTTAGGACTGCGACCCAGGATGACGCCAGCATGACTTACTTGAAGATGTGTAGGAGGAAGCCATGAGCCTGCCAGCGGAGGGAGGTGTTGTTTGACTCCAAGAGGTGGATGCGAATGAATCGGCGGAGGATGTCACGGCTGATGGATTTGTTCAGCTGATTCACAAGAGCCTGGCACAGGGCCTCATCATAGGCAGAGCTCGTCTCTGTAACAGATTACAGCATTCTCTCTGACATGAATTCCAACAGCCCAAGATCACAGTTTAGATGAAGTCACAAGGCAGAAGTTTAAATGTAAACATATCAAGTATGGTTCATGATTTTTTCTCTCTCTCATTTTATGCTGAAATGCACAACAAAACAAGAAAGTACAGGTTTGAGAAGCAAAATGACCTTCCTTGCAAAATCTTTTAAGGCATATGATCACATCATCACTGCCATCTTTTTTGCTCATCTGAATTATTACCAAGATACTGAATATAGCTCACCTGACCTGGAATGTACATAATATACACAGTACAGGTAAAATATGACAAGAGGTACTGATGGCATTAAACTTTGCACCACTGTATACACCTTGACTTATAAATCTTTTCCACATCTGACACTAATTTAACAACACAACCACTGTGTGAGTAGCTTGAAGAAAACCTCACACATAACACATCCTCAAAAATGTCTGAAGATATCATAAGTTAAGAACACAGACTGGAGCATTAAAAGATTGATTTTTTGCAATCCATAGTTGTTTCCATCCCAAAATAACTGAAGATATGAAGTGATAGTATACCTTTGTCCTCTGACTTTTCTTTTTCCTTCTCCTTTTCCTTCTCCTTCTCTTTCTCCTTGGCACGATCCCTCTCTCTCTTCTGCCGTGAGCTTGACGACGAGGAAGAAGAGGATGACGATGAAGAGGATGTGGTTTGACCTTTGGCCCCACAAAGGGCACAGGTCAGGAGCTGCAGAATGAGAGGGGCAACGCCTTCGTCCAGATGGAAACTGGCCTGGAGGAGGCTTGGGATGACCGCTGTCAAAACATAGGATGCCATTTCAACAAACATTATATATTTGATCAAGTGCAAAGCACTGCATACTGTTTTACAACTTTGTAATGATAAATCCATGCTAAACTTCTATCACTTACAAAATACTTCAGTTTACTCCTTCTAGAATTACTGTGAGACACACACAATGGAAATGTAATGACATCACTACAGTCACAAAAAAAAATCTATTTTTTTTTTAAATGTATTTCTTTATAAGGAGTGGAGCATTACCATGTCCATATTACATGTACTTCCAGTGAAAACAGTAAACACTATTCAATTCAAGGTATATCCACTATGTCAAGCCATACAAGTCACTTGTGCAGTCAGTCACCCACAACCAAAAAATGCAAATAAATTTCCTATAGTAATTCAAGGCCTGTTTCTCACCTACAAATGTCCCAATTGACTTTTTTACCATTTTGTTGAACTTAAAAAGATGATGTGTTCATGTGTACATTCTCTTTTCTCTGTTAATGCATATCCTTTATCACAGTCAATGTAATCATGAAAGTAAAATGTGAGGCTTCATAACTTTCATGATGACAATCTGGAAAAATCAAACACATACATCATTTTGAGGTCTTTGAGAATTCCACTTCAAAATACAAGGACAGAGCATTGTATTTCATGGATAAATAATAAAAGGACCGTAATGATGTCTCAGGCTTCTTTTAAAAGAAACCTGTACTGACATTTTCTACTTGTCTGATAATTCTAATCTACATTTTTTGATGCCTACAACGGGAAAGAGAGGATTCTGAAACCCAGGATAAGCCTGTAATGATTTTTTGAAAAAAATGGAAACGAGCAAGCCAAGGAACGATCCACACAATTTGGCATACGTCACAGGTGCCAACCTCCGAATTTAGCAAAACGACCTAGAAAGGTTCTACACCATGTCAATTTACTGATGAAATCTCACACGAAGTACTGCAAAAACTGTTATTTAGTAAAATTGCAATATGGAGCTGAAATAAACATGTTAAACAATATTTATTAATTTTTAAAAGGAATCTCTTCAAAAGCTTTTTATTTAGACCAAATTTGTGGGGAATATTCCAGATATGCAAAATGAAATTGGCATCATTGTCCGAACGTGCTGCCCATAGAAAACTATGTGTAAAAAAAGTAACGTTGCACTAACTATGCATTGATGATGAGCGATAATGGTTCGACATCACAGTTCAAACTATCTAACGAAGATGAGGACTGAGTGATTCTTAAAATCTAAATCAAAAAAAATAGTCAACAGCAATCACGTTTTACGCCTAGTTAGAAGAAAACGGCACTCACTACATATAGACTCTAGACTAGAACTAGGACTAGGACTAGTGAGCAGTCAAGGACCGAGAAGATTCTACTCTCGCCGCTCCGTCGACAGCTGTACGTGCACAGCGCTAATAATAGGCACAGCGTGAACGCCTCGTATGCAATTTGTATGCAATACATACCCCGAATGGCCCTGCTGCCAGAACTTGAAGAAAGTCCAGACGAAAGTCCAGACTCCAAGGTCTAGCGTTGCCGCTAGAGGCCCTTGTGCTGCAGGCCCTGTTGTTTCTGTGCTGAATTTTGCAGGTAAGGTATCTGCTTTATGGATTTTCAATGTTTTTGTGGTCGAGATAAATCTCATGGTGGTCGTATTAACACCAAGGACTAACTTAGATCTAGTTTTAGTAGGACCCATACCTCGGAAGAGTGGCCCGACCACGTAGATACAAACAGTGCCACCGCTTCGCGATCCAAACGCTGGTGTAGGCATAGAAGTACTAGAGTACTTCCGTATCCATGTAGATATCTCAAAATTCACCCAACCAAATTGCACCAAAATCACAAGAAGTATTTTATGACTCATGTCCACTTGCTCAAGCTAATTGGAACCAAATCGCAAGTTGAGAAGCGTAAGTGAAGTTGTCGACTTTCCTGTCGTCGCTAAAAACAATCTGCTCTGTAGGACTAAACAAGAGTGATCGCGGCGTAGTAGCCCTACTTGCCTGCGCACGCACAGACTGAAGTTAGCCATCTAATATCATGAGACAAATCTTTCAAGTAATCGGGAGCAAGAAATCAATTTATAAATTATTTGAGCTAAGTTGAATGAAAAATAAAGTTCGTAAATCACATAAATCGCTAAAATCATGACATTTTTAAATCTAGTTCCCGCGTAAATTCCCCGTTCGCACAGCACTAGTCGGCTAACTTCAGTTCTAGATTGTGCATATCGCGTTTACCAAGATCTCTCGCGAAGTGTGAGGTTTTTTTTTAGTGACAACTTGAAATTCGGCGTCAATATTGATACTTCTCGATTACCGATTTCAATCAAATATAATACGGTATTTTGAAATATGCTTAGAAGTATATCCTGTAATTTTGGTGCGATTTGGTTCAGCGAAATTTGAGACAGCTGCATGGATAGGACAGTACACAAGTGCCGCCTCCTAGCTAAATTGGGCCTAAGCGTCGTCTGCTACTCGGCACGATTTAACGCACGCGTATGCGAGGGCTTGTAATCAGTGAAACATTTGGCACCTGTGACATCACGACATCCGGGTTCGTCAGCTCATTAGCATAATTCTCGCCAAAAAAATTCCATTTTCAACATGAAATTACGGACTAAATCGTTATGAAATTCTGATTCTGTTTGCACCGCTGGGTCTTTTAGAATTAAAAGAACAACATATAAAGAAATAAAAAACCGGTACAATGCCCTTTTAAAGGGTTTCTAAAGTGACTGAATGACTATAAGGAGAAAATAGAGGCACTGACTCTCATCTCTGATGGCAAACTTCTGCCAGTTGATGGTCCTGGATGTGGCTACCTCCTGACAAGCCTTCAAGTGTTCAATCTGGAGAAGCACAAACAAAGCAAAATGAAAGAAATATTTGGAATGCAAAAAGTGAAATGAACTACAGCTCCCAGTCAATGTGACATTAGATTACATCAAATCATCACATCTGCAACTCACACCCACAGACACCTCTACAGCATGATGTATGAGTCAAAACTAGTCAAAAGTTTGAGGCAATACACATAAAAGAGAGCCATGTCTAGCTGGCAAACATTCACACATGTGTAGATGTACATACATACAAAAATACTTGGATCTTCAAAATGAACCCTGTAAACTAAATCCTACCACACAGTTTTTTTAATTGCAACAGATCGACAAATTGCCCTTCTTTGACATAAATGAACACCAATTATTCAGTGTTTTGATAAACAGCCATGACAAAAATCAAGGGCATGCATACCCACGTTGGACTCATACCAATGTCCACTAGATTACCAAGCTTCTTACTAATAGCCAGTGATGGTCCTGATCACTAATGGTAACAGTTACTGCATATTAATGATTCTTCTGTCATTCTTTTTTTTTTTTTAACTGATTGACAAATCAATATAATCACTGATTTGAAAACTACACAATTTATTTGTGAATTTGGTTGGCACTTACCAGAGTGATGAGAGTGTCATATGGGAGGGATATCGGTGTAGTTGAAACTGTTTCAAGATTCAATCCATTCTCAGAGCAAATTTGTCTGTGCACCAGAAATGAAGAAGAAGTTTAGAACAGTCAACATAATACACAGCAATGCATCACCTGGGAATATGCTATGATGCAACTTATTTTCTTTAAAAATAGTCATCACAATATGTAACCTACTGGAAGCATCTACACGTATGTCAGTCTTTATATTCAGTGAATTCACAATCTGGAGTAACAACTGGAGGAGGAGGAAACTTCAGTTTTCACAAAACAAGATGGCATTTTCCTTGTGATGATCTGAAAGTCCAGCCTGTTGCTTGCAATATTAATTTTCTTGAATGTCACATGCGTTTTAAATAGTTTCTTCTCATTATCCTGGGTAGATATAGCACAGCATCAAGAACTGTCATTTTGCTGTTCAGATGGGGTATAAATGGCAATGCTTGAGTGTAATGAAGAGTCGTTCAACACACAGACCAAGCTAGGCATATACATGTAGGTGTGCAGTTGTTTGAAACATAAAACAACATACCTGACTAGGACAAAACAAAATAATGAGAGGTTGTGTGACTTAAGAATCCAACTCTCATAAAATAAGAGAATTTGAAGGTCCTGAGACCTCCCAGGCCCATCATTGCGCAACTGCAAAGCCTGTGATGTACACGCTGTAGTGTGCAAAGCATGACATTCCATGACATTCCACAACATTCCATGACATGACATGATACTGCAAACAAGCAACAGAGGTTAGCACAAATATACCAAAATGATACCACCAAATCCTACATCTAAATCAAGGTGAAATCTTTTTGCCAGCTCATGCCAATTCTGTAGCCCCTGACAATCCCCAGCATCTCATCTACAATGTACTCACTTGATGTCTCTCATGTGGGACTCCAGGGCATGGAGATCCCTCAGCTGACGGTACTTCTCCTTGGAACCACAAATAAAGAGTAGCAGTTTGCGCACCTGTCGCCTTACAAAGGGGGTCTGCTGGGTCATCATGTACTGGAGCAACAACAATAACATTACACCAACAGTTGAAGGATATAATGTACAACTGTATATTAGAACTGGCAAGTAATTATTCTTCTTTCACACAAAAATATGAAAGATTTGAAATGGGTAATATCTGATAAAAAAACAAAACACCAACAAATGGGTGAGAGATAGAGCAACCAAATTATTACGATCTGAGATGACATACATGACATTACACTCCTGGCCACTTAAATTTACATTCCAACTGACGGAAGTACAAAAATGTAGATACACGGAAAAATAGACAAAAATAACACATGAGATGAAAAATGCGAACAAATCAGCTTTGTACAACAGAAGATAAAAAAAAAATTTTACTTGTCAAATCTACTTGAGCTGAAAGTTAGGGAGAAATTGACAGAGTGTGCTGATAATATTTACCTCACACAAGTAGTAGAACCAAGCCTGATCAAACACAGGGACACCAACAGAGGGCGCAGAATCACAGATCTTCTTCATCTGAAAGACATCAACACAGAGATTCATGACATGAACAAAATGTGAACTTGTTCCTAAAAACAAATGATGTGGGAATAAGATAGAACTCTACAGTAGAATGTAAACTTGGAAAAAAATAAAGAGACATACGTAAATGAAAATGCATTAAAAGCAATTACACAGACAAGTACACAGTATAAAAATAATTCTGATTGTTAAAAGGTACCAAACATTGGGATAAAATCTTAGACACAAAGGTGTGCTACACATACAAAAAGTCACATTTTTCTTTTCTGATCCATGAAGAATAAGTCACTTTAAAACTAATGCAAATACAGTGCCGTTCTAGTTTTTCAAAAATGCAAATGACTGCAAAAATACATATTTGAACACTATCAATTTTCGTTGCAACTTTATCAAATTATAACACCAGTGTCATCTAAATGGAAATCTATATTCTCACATCAAGCAGGTAATCTTCAAACCATTCACAAATTGTTACCCATCTCAATTACTTTTCCCCTTATTTTCTCATTCAGTCACCTACACCCAACGGCTTCATCAGCACATGGCTATACAAGGTATAGGAGGATGCTGATGAAGTATATCTGTACCTGGTAGGGGAGTCTTAACACCATTTCAGTCAGTAGTTGAGGGTAGGCTTCAAAGACATCCCCAGCATGGCCCTGTGAGTGAAGGATAGCAAACATCTCAACATAATAGAAATCTTGTGATGACCACAACAGAAAGTAATCAATGAATTGACCAGAGGCCAGATACGATCTGCTTCAAAGCAAGTCACATGATGTCACAATATTCAAAGAAAACAGTTTTTTCTTCATTTAATGAAAAAAAGGAAAGCAAAAATTATTCTCAATTTGTCAATGTGCCTGAATAAACAAAATACACTCAGCTTCCAAAGCATGATAAATGACATCAGCTACTCATCAGAGTACTTTTTTTTCTTTTTCTTTCAGGCAACATTTTTCTGGCTCATATGACAATTTCGTTTAATATACACAATGATTAAAGTCTAGACATGCAATGGATACAGGACTCCAAACAAACTCTGCTAATTGAATATTGTCATGAAACAGTTCCTTTTCTGTACTGACAGCAGAGCAACAATTGGTGCCAATTCCAGAGGGGCTGTTACCAGTACACTGTAAATTCAGGAATTCATGGTCTCAGAAGCAACAAAAGTAGTAGTAATAGAAATAGCACTTCTGTCACCTACATATTGTACATGAATACCTGGGCCATCCTTTATATCTTTATACACACTATATCCTGGCAATGACAAATTTCTGGAGACCTACCTTGACATACTGGCGTAGGAAGAAAGGTGACATGTCTGGTGGAGCCGATGGAGGATGAGGTCTTAGT
This sequence comes from Diadema antillarum, assembly GCF_040938485.1. Taxonomy (NCBI): domain Eukaryota; kingdom Metazoa; phylum Echinodermata; class Echinoidea; order Diadematoida; family Diadematidae; genus Diadema; species Diadema antillarum. Next base: position 434,463 of record NW_027270983.1, read on the forward strand.
AGGTTGCCTCCTGGAGGAGCAGTCTCCTGGAGAAATCATCATAACATGGATTACAAACTAAAGAATGGACTTCGCTCAAACTAATGGTAATGAATGAATACACACCAACCAATATGGGAACCAGAAAGTGTGAATACATATTTAAGGTGATGATCTCATGCATTAATTGATGGCACTCTATCAGCATAGTCTCTGAAAAATCTAATCTCAGAGGAAATTACACAAGCATTCCTCCTAAGGAAGCATACACATGAAAATGGCAAGACAAGTACGGAAACTATCACATGCAGATTGGCCCTTTTTTAAGCAGCTTAATTTTACAAAACACCCATTCACATGATTTTTGCATCGACTCTTCAGTTTAAAAAGATAAACATATACCTTTTCTCTAAGGTGAAGAAAACACAGTTACACAGAAAGAGTTACAGGGAATGAAAGAAAAACAGAAAGAGTTACAAAAGAAACAAAGAAAGAGTTACAGGAAATGGCTACTTTCACAAGGCCTTTATGTCTCATGTGCACTGTTAATGCAACATGTTTGATATGAATGATAATCTTCAGGCAAACTCTACTATAAATGCCTACAAAAAGGAGCATACATTTTCACATCAGTCAAACCAAAGCTTAAAATTTTAACGTACAGAAAGGCTGAAGAAACTGCACCAGTTCAATTACATATGTGGGAGAAACCCTTTTAAGAAGTCATTAAAATTTTTGGGAAAATTAAATGCATTTTACAATGACACCGACATGTAGCATTTTACCAATAACTAGATACAAATGTGTCAATGGTGTACAATAGATGTCAAAACTGTGCAAGTTTGTGGCAACCTTCATGGACAACTTAAATCACATCACCAGCTATTAGTTTTGAGTGAAGCATTGAGGAGAATGCTGTGTGACTCACATCATCAATGCCTGTTTCCTTCCAGTGGTCCAGGAGTGCCTTCAGGATCAGCAGACAGTGGTCCACTGCACCACAGTTCAGCAGAGCACCTGCTGTGGCATGTGAGATCTGGGTAGATGACTGCACACACACACACAGGAAAGAGAAGAGACAAATATTTCATCATATGTGTATTAAAGCACACTTAACAACATCTTGCATCAAACCTTTGCCTCACAAAATAATTATCTTGTAATCTGATGTTACCACAAAACGAGTGCGGAAGTTCCCCTTCATGGAAATATCTATGAGTGAATTCATTTGAACACATCCATAGATAACTTCTGAAATTAAAAATAATCTATATTGACATTTCTCAGATAAAAAAGAAGAGGGGGGGGGGAAATGTGTCAAGCAGGATGGAAACATGACAGTTGATATGTCACAATGTATGCCCACATGCATTATTGATTTCAGAAATGACAGAATATGAATGACCATCAAATATATTTCAATCAATAGCTTAAAGGGACTGTACAGTACTGGTTGAGGTAAGGGATTCATGTTTTGAACATTTCTAAGTGAGATGATGAGAAACCTCTTATGAAATATGGAAGAGCATTTAATTTTAGAAGGATTCAACGTTTATTTGATGAAAATTGGTTTTGAAATGGCTGAGATATCCAAAAAAGTGATAATAATAAAAGGCGACATGCCACAACTTTATTAGGATCTCTTTGTTTCACCTTGTTTTTGGATATCTCAGCCATTTCAAAACAGATTTTCATCAAATAAACTTTTGATACCTTTAGAATTGCATGCTTTTTGACATCTCATAGAGTGGTTTCTGAATATCTCGCAAAATGTTAAAAGCTAAATCCTCACCTCGACCAGAACTGTACACACCCTTTAAAAGCCGCTTCACAGTGATTTCATTTATTCTCTCACTCACTCTCTATTCCAGAAATAATGGTGAAATAATCATTAAGTTCCATAGAATGAAAATTAATCTTCACAACTCAAATGTCCCCTGTAGGGAGTAAAGACCATCCTTACCTCAGAGGCAGTCTTTGTGCCTGACTTGGTGCGTGACATGAAGACACTGAGCAGCCGCATGACTATGAGCTGGACTTCGTGGTGTGGTGTGCGAGCTGAGACATCGCTAAAGGTCTTCCTGTCCAGCTGCAGCTCATACAGCACAATGGTCAGTAGGTGGTCAAGGGCTACCTTGTCCTTGTCATCCTCTGGGTCAAGGTCAGAGCTCAACATCAGAATCACCTGCAACCACCATGAAAGGGGCACAGTGAAAGGGTAAGAGGGTATAACATATAAGCTGTGTTTGAATACACTAGGAATCTCACATACATCTACTGTACGGACCCTGACAGGAAAAAGGATATGCCTCCCATGGTTACAAAGTCAAGAACACTGTGACAAACTCATGGCAATATTTGCAAAAGATCAGGCTTATTTTGTACATTGGTCTCGCTTTCAGTTGTAGATATTTGTTATCACTGGACCTCATCTTCAAACTGACTTTGCATGATGATGACCTGCAAATGAGGTTAACACTCAAATTTGGTCACTGTACATTAAAACGATACATACATTCAGGAATGTTTGGCTTAATTTTTTCTTTCTAGAAGTAGTGTATATGCTTCTACATCTTCTGTTTGACAGAGTTTTGAACCAACAACAATGGTGCGACTGCATCAAAAATTACCAAAGTAAATTCCATGGTACGGAAACTTTTCTTTCATGTTGAAAGCCCACTGACCTGCATGAATGGGATGGCACGTACTCCACCCACAGCACGAAGGTCAGGCAAGTACTCCAGGAGCCTTTCTAGGAGCAGGAGGCGCAGGGTGTGCATGCGCTGGCCACCGTCCATATCGGTCAAGTTGTCAGTTAGGTCACCCCCTTCATCACGTACCCCAGACTGTCCCACCAGGCCGCTGCCACTGGACACACTCTCCCCCTGGGTGGAGGCATGCTCAGGGATGACATCCCCATAGGCACTGCTCCGCCCACTCACTGCAGACAAGAGAAGTCAAAAGGAGCAGCTCAGACATGGCCTCTTACACATGAACCAATGTGCCTTCACCCTATCACAATGTGAGTTGCATGGTGCAGGGTCCTACCTGTGCAGATTGAACCCCTGGGACATACTAACTTCATATGCTTTCACCCTATCCCTAACTTTGGTGCATCATGTGCCAAATTTCCTAGTAATTTTCATTCACTCTATACACACACTCATACACACACACACAAACACACACACACACACATAAAGGGGGAAAATATCATTGACAAGTAAAAGTAACAAGAGGTATCTGTATTAACCTCTAAGGAGAATTTAATACAAAAACAACACAGAAGTAGGCAATGGCAATTGCTGATGGCAGTGATATGTTATTGCCTCTTGTGGCACACAAGTTTTATAAAAATAGTATTTGATTTCTTTGTAATGCAGTTACAATTATATGCTCTCTATGGTCTTATAATGAAGGAACCCAAGAAGTTACATGTACAAAATGAAACCATGCAGGAAGATGGTAATCATATATAATAAAGTAAAAATCATTACAGTATGCAATTACAAAAAAAAAAAGAATTGATGTAGATATGATAGAATCAAGTGCAATTTTCTTGTGCGTTTAGCTCCATTTTGATGTCCTGTAATTCATGTCACTTGAAATGTACCTCTGGGTGAAATAGAATCAAACTTGTTTTACTCTGCTCATCTGTTGTAAAGACAGTGGCTGAATTAAAATGGAATGTATCAAGTTGGGTAAGGTCATCAGAATTACCATAATGGCATTGTTAGCATAATGATAGAAAGAATCCTGACGTTTAGATGAGCTTGAGACAAAGGTCCCTGCATCCCAGTAGAGGAGGAACATTAAGTGTGGAGGTGCTTGGAAATGAAACTCACTGCTGTGTTCACCTGTGATGGAGTCCACTGCACTAGCACCACTCTCTGAGCCGGCGCTGCCACCCTGCTCTGCTGGGGAGGTTCTCAGTGTGGACCCATCGGTGGCTGCTGTACTCCCTTCATCATCACTGGCAGCTGTAGAACACAACGTTGAGAATTCTTTCACTGAAAAACTCCATTAACTCTATTGCTTGAGCTTGCACATTCCTTTATAATACATGTATGTCTTCCACAATTTCACTCTTACGGTCTGACTGCATTGCTACCAGGGCTGCCATGGAAAAAGTGATGCTGAACTCACAGCATCATGATCAAAAGGTGGTAGATGTAGAGCTGATGTACGAATGACACACACAGGAACATATTATGACTGCACCTCACAATGGTTCATGGGGCAATCAGTGACATGCCTTTGCAATAAACTGCAAAAGACACACAAAGCCTCCAGTATTTAAATTAGGAAGTTTATAATGGTTTTATGACATAATAGGCTTACTGTAGAAATGCATTCACTCTCTCTCTCTTTGTGTGACCATGTGACTGTCAGATGGATAAAGAATGGCTGATATATGGCAGTGAAATTTAGACTTCATCAAGGCTCATCACACCCACAACAACATCAAAGAAACACATAATTTGAGAAGAGGCTTTAAGTACTTAAAGTAGGGAGGCAAAGTTGTGAGATTTTTATCTTTTTTAAATCTATGGCTAGAGCTCTGAAAAAGGGACTTGGAACTTCAGGAACTACTTATCTGAATCTTCAAAAAGCTAGCTGCTCCAAAGAAAGTTATGTCGTCTTGGATATTGCACCTTCACTGACTGAGATCCTGGGAGCATACTGCAATACCCATCTGCCTGATTTATGTGCTTACCTGATGCAGTGGTATCAGACAGAGTACCTGCCTCCAAGGAAGAGGAGCTCTGTCCCTGGACACCTGCTCCAAGACCAAGTCCCTGGAGGTTCAGTCCAGCCCCGCCCTGGTTGGATTGCTCCTGGAGGCTGAGGGCGATGGCAAGCTCCATCATGGCTTCGTCGTCTGCCTCAGGGGGTATGTCAAGCATGGGGGCGTAGCTGCTGCGTCCCCCTAGGAGGGCTTCCAGGGAGTGCTGGTTGTTGGCCCCGCTCCCCAGACCAGGAGCCTCGCCTGGTTCCAGAACCATTGGCTCTGCATGCTCCTGATGGGAGAGCAAATATTCCACATACATGGTTTTTTTTTTTGCTTTTTTTTTTGTTTCATATCTTTATGTTACTGTATCTTACACTATCTTATTGTGTTATTCTATTGGTACACTGGTACACTTGCCATAATATTACACATTATTATCTTCCATCATCAGAGAATTATTTGTTTCTAGAATAGGTGGACATGAATAGTGGGCTGAATTATATGACGTTTGATCACTTCATGACAGTACAATACACAAGTTTGCCTTGAAATACAAGCTCTCTTGACATATTTCACCGAGACAGCATTTTCAAATGGCTGTTGTTGTTGTTTTTTAAAATGAACTGTACAGGAAACATGTGATTCTGAATATGAAGTTTTTATTTGAGGTTATATTTCGTTTCCAGAACTAAGGCAGTTTACACATGCTGAAAATAGCATACGCCCTGACACTGTTTTTCTGTGCTGAAATATGTCAGACTAGAAAGCAGTGTGCCTTCCTTCCATCAGCATCAAAGCTGTTTAGAGAACATGGTGATTGGTACAACTACAGTCGTTATCATGACGTTATAACAGTGGAGGCGGTGATACAGTCTTATATGAAATTTCAGCAAGTTTTATCAGGCATGATTTTCCAGGCTGCACCATTTTATGCAAAGGTACAAGTAAAGGTACTCTCATTGCTCTAGGGTCTTCTTTTGCCAAACAACAGTCCTTTCAAGGAGTACATACACATGGTGATACCTCAAACTTCTCTCCTCATGGCAGAGAGTGCCCTTCTCACTGGCTGACTAGGGGTGCTCCTACTTTGTTATAAAATGATGGATGTTAGACACGAGGAGTCTACTCACCACCACTTCATAGGATGCCTCATCCTGGAGTCCCTCAGCATCCTCAGCATCCTGGTGTGAGCCAAGCTCCCTCTCCTCCTCATCCTCCTCCTCTTCCTCCTCCTCCTCCACACCCTGTGCTGCTCCGCTGTCGTCTCCCTCGTCGTCGTCTCCATCTGGATCGTGATCGTGATCGACGCCGTCTGGCACGGGCGGGGAGCTGCACTGCGGGGGTGAGGGGATGATCACACGGCGACGTTTCTGGCGGGGTCGCATGACTCGTATGAGAGCCTGCTTGGCAGCAAAACTTACTTGGACATCCTGATGAAAGAGAAAACATTTTTGTGTGTGTGTGTGTGATAAACATTCTTCTTAGATATTCTCAGCCATGATATCATATGATGCTTTAAGGGCATACTTCTCACAAGACAACTACATTCGGCTCTGGTAGTGCATCACTATGAAGATTTACCATACTATGTCAGAGGGTATACTAGCACACATGTACACTGTCATGTCTTTTGGTCTGATCATCAGAGTACATTACTATCCTCCTAATACTAATTATTCCACTACACATGGACATGTACCATTATTTTTTGTTGATGTAAAACCCAGACATCTACTAGAAGTCAGGGGTTAATATCACTGTCACATCAAACCATCACTTGGCTTGCATCTGTACATACCTCACACACCAGCATCTTCATGAGAAGTTTTGTTGCCAGGGTGACGTTAGATGAATCGCTGTAAGCAAAGGCATGGATGACATCAACCAGAGCTCCTATGGTGATCTCCACATGAGTCAATCCTGAAGAAGAAAAATAAAATTACAAGAACATGAGATAAAACAGTAATCTGTTTGAAGACACATTGCTAAAATTTCGATAGAGCATCAATTACACTCTCTCTTAATTGTGTGTTTGACACTTTTCCTACATTTACTGGTTGGAAGCTTCCAATGTAGAGGGCATCTACATTAATTTCTTGCATACCTTTAGATATGCACAGACAGGGTGCACAAAGGGCTCTCATAATTGCATCACTTGCAGTACATTTAATACACCAAAGATATTCTACTAGCTTGTATTCGACACTTCAACATCCTCTTTAATTGTTGTTTTAGATTGAATATGTGACCTATTACACAGGAAGTTCACATCACTACATCGGTTTCCAACAACATAAACAGGTACAGTATGATCGTTAAAATTTACATCGCTACCACATACCAGAGTATAGCACAACATTGAGTAATAGTCAGCTGCACCAGGCTAAAAGATTCAAAACATCTGTATGGATTAGACAAGATACTCACTTGGTAGACATGCTGGAGCCAGCATGGGATTGGCTGGCCTGCTGCCATGGAGACGCCAAAAGGCATCCATGAGGCGTGTCAGGAAGTGCTGAGACTCCGCTTCCGTCATGGCTAGCTTCTTGGAGACAAACAGCACCTGGTGGTCGCTGGCCAGATCAGAGGAGGCAGTGCTCGTGGTTGTAGTGGATGTTGGAGTTGAAGATGAAGAAGATGAAATGGATGTTGATGAGGAAGAAGAGGACGGATGTTGCTTATCCTCAATCTCAATGTCAGTGACTTCCAGATCTGGAATAAAAAACAAAACAACACAAATATATTTAAGGCATATTTTTGATTGTTGGAAATTACTCTTAGAATGTGCTTATTAGGCATCTGAGTCACAACAAACAAATGAAAGAGTAGTACATTGTATGTTTGCAAACAGTGGATATGTTGACTACTCTAGAGAAGAGTAAAGATGACCAACCTCCAACATTCCTGACTGCTGTCAGTGGAGCGCTCTCGGAGCTGGTGCCTGCAGCAAACCGGACCAGGTTCTGGGGTCGAGCCACGGCCACAGACCTCGCTGTCACCACTAGCCGCTGGAAGGCCTCTGGATCTAACTCGCTGCTCCTACTGCCACCAGAGGTGACTGATGGTACCCCGTCGGAGGGTGCAGTGGTGGTGCTGGTGGTACAGGGTGGTGCTGGAGTCGCCATCATGGATGATGCTGGAGTCTGGCTGATGGCATCCAGACACTGCACAACATGGGCTAGCTGAGATTGGTCCTATAAAGAGATGTGGTATAGGATTATTAACAAATATACACATGTGTCTTACCTTACAGTAATACATTGTCTGAAGACTTGCCAATTTTGGCTGTCTATTTTCATATTTGGTATCAGTGCCATAAAATATGATTACAGTTGCAAACAAGAAGTGTCTCTGATTGACGGAAACTAGGAGGGAGCGGTCCTGGTGAGGCAAACAACCACCTAGCAGTAGAATAGCAGCTGAGATGCTTCATCTTCATGTGAAAACCCATTTTGTATGATGTTACATGAAACGTTATCACCATTGATTTGTTTCCTAATTCACACTTGACACAGTACGTGATCGTTTTCAACTCCATAGGGGGTTTTTCTAGCCACCATTCCAATTCTTAGGGGGAAAAATGTCTGAATAAGTAAACAAAACACTGAACAGTAGTCACTTGGATGAGTTGCAGAAGAAAGGAAACCAAGTCTTGTTTGTAGATAAGTGGCTAAGAAGATGAACCCACTATAAGCCTATCAAAATGAATGCATTACAATATATTTGCATTTTTTAAAAAAATCCACAATATAGGATTTGTTGTCTCACCTTGTGGTTATGGTAGGCTTGATTGTTGGGCTGTATAGCAGCTAGTAGTGTCTTGGTATACTGCTGTACAGATGTAGGTGTGGGTAGAATCAAAAGCTCCGTGGCCAGTTCTTGGATGGTGTGCTTGATAGATTCCTGTCAAGGCATACATACAATGAAGTAATCCATGATTACCTGATGAAATGACATCCTACAATTACAGTTTTATCTATAAACCTCCACATTTATGTGAAATGACAAAACAGAATGTAAATGGCTATTATGTATGAGATAAACATGAGCTATACTGCTTTAGCAAATATTTTTTCTATATAAAATAGAATAAAAACATTTAGGAAATTTGGATGACAGGCAACAATCTTTTCCCACAATTCTGTTACACATGCATACAAGTGGAATAAGTTTGTTCTAAGCTTGAAGAGCATTTGCCACTTACAGTACATCAAAACAGATAGTCACACTGAAATGCTATAACATCTACATAGACTACTAGACTACTGTCTCATTTTCTATTTAGTTGTTAACTGAATTTAGTTTAGTTTACTGAATTTGTTTTAGTATATTAGCTTGTTTTGATGACTCTATGCAAATTACTCAAAGCAATTAAAATTCTAATCATTACTAAAGTTCATCTTGTGTTCATGTCTCTTGCTGTTTAATGAACTTGTGCACTACAACCCACATTTGGCACGGTGTAATCTCATTAAGTTAAGCCAGATCTGGTGAAGTCTTACTTTATCCTCCATTGGAATAAGAGACACGAATCCATCCAGGACCTCCAGTGATGAAGCCACCAGGCGATCGAGGGAAGTCAGAGGAATGGGCGGGGCCACGATCACTTCACTCTCACTGGGAGAGTGGGAAACAGAGATCTGGGATGCGGTCACCGAGGTGGTGCTCCCGCCCCCTGAGCCAGACCCTCCACTGCCACTGCCGGTGCCACCACTTCCTCCCACACCAGCGGAACCTGTGCCACCACCAGTACCACCACCGGTACCACCACTCCCTGCGGTGCCTGCCCCAGCCGAGGTGGTGGAAGTGCTGGTGCTAGAGGTGAAGTCATCTGGGGGGTCGTCTGGCCAGCCAAATGCCTCCTTGGTCTTGCCATATACTTTGATGGAGTCTACCATAGTCACACAGGATGGGTCCGATGAGGGTCCAACTGAAATCCAAATAAGAACCACTAGATATCACTTTCTGTTAACATGATCGTACAACTTAAAAGAAAAGTTCCATACAATACAAACACAATAGACCTCAAGGCAAGCCTTTTTCTGTCTTTCATTTTATTCTATCATGATTACATCTAGCAGATTCACATACAATAAGGATTAAACTCAAGAGAATAAGTCACATAAGTGCACACAGGGCTAGGCTGCCTTGGTCAGGGGAAACAAAAATCAAATAACGTTTACAACCACATATTCCCTAAATCAGCTGAGAGAGACATTCAACTCAAGCGCTACACTAGCTCCAGGTCAGTGGAAATTGAGTAAATCTGAATAGAGATGAAGACAGAAATGCCGATTTGACCACACTAAAATGAAAAAAAAAAACACACAGCATTTATAGAGCACCACCACAGAGTTGTCTTGGTGACATGACTGGACTTTGCTTGGGCAATATTTCTTCTTACCTCTTCTTCTGAGTGTGATATGACTGATTTTCATCTTTTCTCAAGAGGTATCTTGTATCTTTAAACAAACATGAATAGTTCCTGCATAACTTTGTGGTATGAGACATGGGGCGTGTTTCTACTGAGAGCACCTCACATCCCTGGCATCGCCACGAATTTTGTCCAACGTAGCACCTCGTATTTTACGACCACTCGAGCTGTTTCTACTGAGCGATAAAATACGAGGTGATGCAAAGGTGACGTGCAAATGCGGCGATTCCGGAAGTCAGGTATTTTTAAGTCACAGATTTGGGTCACGCACGCATTGCCTGTTAATAAGATCCGAACCCTGCCTGCTTTGCTACAACTACGTCGGCTATTTTTTGATTAGCCATTTCTCTTCGTCTTCCCATCCAATATACCCCGAACTAACATACTGGTACCCTGCCACTGACTGATGAGAAATCTTTGGAGATCGAGGGTCCAGTTGAGATTTTCTCAAGGCTGCGACATACTAATGTGGTACTCTCGCGATTCGAGACAATATAAAATGAAATAACGCGGTGTAAAATCAAGTAAGTGATGAGGGCTTAGTAATGCAATAAGTTAGGCGAACAATAGACGATGAATGCCACAATTCTCATGTAACGTAACGTATAGGGCCTATAACACATACAAAAGCGAGTTGGTACAAACAAAGCATGATGCCAACACGGTCGCTGTGTGTACACACGTATTTTGTACACATGTGTCGAAGGAGTGTGTGCGATGAACCGATTGAAAAGCGCGGGGAGAAATTCTAGACGTCCGATACACCACGAATTTCGCTACCCGGTGTGTTTCTACTGAGAATCGTCCTTCGCGTCACCTAGCATCGACCACCTCAATAGATGGACGACGGAGCACCTCGCATCAGCCGGCATCGGCCACTACCCGATCTGTTTCTATTGAGGAAAAATTTGAGGTGTCACCAAGCATCGGCCGGTATCGGCCGGCATCGGCCGGTATCACCACACATCGGCTGGCATCACCTCGAATTTTCGTCGCTCAGTAGAAACACGCTCATGGTCATATCTAAAGTCTGATAGAAAGAGTTGTCAGTCTTACCAAAGAGAGTGAACTTCTTGTCAGACATCAGCGACTCATCTCGGGTAAAGGGCATATCAAACCACCGGTTCCTTGTCAGCGTGGTTACCTACATGTCAGAAACACAAGCAAGATATAGACAAACAAATGAGAATGAAAGCAAAATTCAAGATAGCCCACTCACTCATGTAGTGAACTGGATCAATTTTCCATGCATAAGCTCAGAATACAATCCCATGAATGCCAACATTTCTACATTAAAATTAGGGAGCTTCCAAAGAGCAATCAGGGAGACACTTGCGTGTTACATGCATCTTAAAGGCACAGTTTTACCAGCAGTGAGTTGTATCACAAAACATCCTACCATATAACAATTTTGCAATAAAGCCTAAAATATAAGGAGATATCATTATTTTCCTCACTAAACCATTACTGTAGATGGTTTAGTCTAGAAACAATTTTATTATAAACTATTGTTCACATTTTGTATATTTAATAATACTTAACACTGGTTATGATGATTAACTTTTTTTACACTGGTTGTTTCTATCCCTACCTTACACTTTAGAACTATTTTGAAGCACTAAGGTTAGGTTTTTGTTTCATCTGCAAAAGGTAGATTGTGCCTTTAATGGGCAAAAAATCATTACACAGCCCAAATAAGGAAGACTTTTACAGATATTTTTCTTACCAGGAAATGAAGGAATATTTAATAAGTTTTCAGGGAGCCTCCCGTAAAATCAGAGAGACTTGGTCGCTCTGCATTCCACTAAGATTTACAAACAAGAGTTTGATGACACTGACCTGGGTGGTTCTTCCGTGAACCTCCAGGTAAGATGGAGCCTTTTCAATGGCCTGTGTTCCCACATGAACTCTGACACCCATCATCACAATGGAGTTGTTGTTGTTGATGACCTCAATGCTGAATCCTCCAAACTAGACAAGGGAAGCAGAAATAAACCACTGTTTATCATACAGTCAGGCAAAACACTCATATCTAAGAAAGAATACACGGCGAACCATGAAACCAACCACCACTTAATATTCTACGACCATGAAAACCCTTCAAAGAATATAGAAGCAAATGATGATTTTTTTTAATGACAAATTACGACTGCTGTTGATTTAGAAGAAACAATATAGTTTGAATTCAAACTCTTAAACAATTCACAGCAGAAGACATTGTTAACAATTATCTACTGCATTCACATATAAAGTTTTGTACAATGTGAACACAACATATACATGCCTAAGTAACTAGAGCTGTTGTATAGACATGTAAAATGGTGAATGACAAACCTTGGTACTGGCCACGTATGTTCCTGTAGTGTTGAGTCTGTGCTTGACCTGTTGTACATTGTAGATCTGGAGGAGATCGTTGCCTCCAAACTCGACGTCATTCAGGGCTTGGCAGTGCTCAAAGAAGTCCACTGGAAAGGTGACCTGGCCAGTCGGCCGACCTATGGAAAGGTCAAACATCTCTGTATGAAATACCTGAACGGCATTCTTGACCAAAATAAAATTTAAAAGGTTGCACAAGATGGCTTTCCCTTGATTATGTAATCATTTGGAACTGCCCACTCTGGAGCAGTTTTGTGATCATCATACAAGATTCAGTTGGTGCAAGTGCAAAAAAATCTTATGCAACTTAATATGGGCTTGTCAAGGAATACACTGTGACCACAATCTATGAGGCATGCAATTACAGTTCATCCATGTAACACCATGTGGCCAAATTGCTCAAGTGTACACAAAAAGGCATTCTCGGAGACTCCTACCACAGTGAGAGTGCCTGAGAAAGAAATATAATGCTGGAGAATCAATCGCATCCTGTAAATCCTGGATGAGTCTGTGCTGATTGTGACATGTGTTCACTATCAAGCCGACCAACTTACCTGACTTACTAGCCTTCTTCTTCTTGACTGGTTTCAGGGAGCTGATGGCGCTGCAAGCCTGGAACTGAGGTGACATCCAGAAACCTGTGCTCTCCACATTGGCCATGTAGATACGCAGACTGCCGTCCTCACAGAGCAAGATGAGAGTGGTTCGGTGCTGGTCAGTAGATGAAGTGTGACGGATGGCCACCATGTCTTGGACCTGATGATGGGGAGCAAGACCAGTATTGTGAACCACAACTTCTTGTGGACAAATTATATTGCTGACCAGAAGTTTTTGAGACAACTTTCAATACCTTTGTGTATTACATATTCAAGGAATTGTGGCAAGTCAGCATGAATTTTGCATCTTGCTAATTCCTTGTTTTCCCAAAGATGAATCTACAACAGTCCATACCTTACAGAAGACAAACACAATAGTTCTAATACTGGACTTAAAGATGTCACTGTCACTCTAGCTGTTCATTCAAATTCTAAAATACAGACAACTGGGATGGGTTCACTGGTATTGAGCATGATAAGTTCTGAGGGTACCAAATACTGGCATTTGTAAACTAATCATACAAAATGATTCATTGATTAAATGACTAAATAAAATGGACAAAAAGGAAACACGATGCACAACTGCGTCTTCAATAAGTCTAACAGCTTACCTTTGCCTTGGCAGGTAGTGTCTTGATCTCCTGAACTCTGACCCTGTCTGGCTCCACCATCATGACAACCGGGATACTGTTAGATTGTGTGAGGCAACACACCAACCCTGGATGCATTGGCACCTCACTCCACTGACACAGGGGTGGAGGGTTGTTAGACTTTCCTGATCCATTGCTGGAGATGAGAAAACAAAACAAATACATTATCATTAATTTTCATGATTCCCCTTATTTTCAATATATCTATTAATTCTCTCTTTGAGAATGTTTTTACTAAGAATGAATTCTTTGAGTCCATGAAAGACAAATGACAGTAATAATGCAAAGATATGAACTACATGGAATGCCTCTTCTAATCTTTCTGTACTACAACACTGATTCTGCTCACTTATATATGCTGTAGTGAACAAAATGAATGTAGTCCTGAAGAGCACAACACACACACACAAAAGCAAGCAATGACTTTGCATGATTACTAAACGAACTTGAATATTCCAGCTAAATACCCACATAATTACATTCCACAGTGGAACATGTGGAGGTAGATCTCTTGAAAAAATCTCCAAAGAAAGGATTGAATAAAGAAAAATCAAACTTGGTCATGTAGCAAACTATCACAAGCCTAAAATGCATGTCTGTAGTAACCTAACTTCATCAAAACGATGTTTCCTGCTTACCTCTTGATGGTGATGGGGAAAATCTTGTCTATGGAGAGATGACTGCTGCTGATGGGTGCACAGAATGACTTTCCTGAAAGGCAGGAAAGAAAATGTGAAGAGTCATCATCTATGAGAAAAAGCATTACGAAATGTCTAACGGTGCTTTACACCTCTTACAAATCCATACATGTAGCCCCTATCATATGCTGACTTGAGTACAACTAGCTGTTTTGCCTATAGCTGTCAGGTATGTTAACTGAGCCAAGAATAGCCATTTGAGTTGGAGGAGTAAGGGAATGTGGCACTTCCACATTATCTGGAGATTTTCATAGCAATGCCCTAACCTCACTTTAAACTACCTCCAGTGATAGGTGCAGTTACAGCACATACACTACTCTTTCATTTTGCTACTGGAAGGATACGGAACAGGATGTGCATATTTCAACCACAATATGTAATCCCTTTAACGCCTGTTCTGCAAATAGTGCTATATCTTTTTGTGTGTTCTCTCCCTCTTGTAGCTCCCACTCTGTTTCTAGGCATGAGAAGAATCACATAATTTTGAAATGCCACCTGATTTTGTGCTCAATCTACAGACACCCATACTTATGATGTCCATAACTCTCATCAACCATTATTATTTAGCACATTATATCTGACATATTGTTCTGTATGATATCACATATGATATGATCTGATGCGATGTGATGTGACATTAGTATATATGATATACTACTCTTCATGCATTATATCATATTGTATTGTAATATATCGTATCATATCATATTACAACATATTAATTTTTTAACACGAGGTCAAACCTTGGGCAAAGCTGAAGAAGAGAAGCTGCAGTGTGTGTGAGTAGTAACAGGAAACACCACCTCCAGCTATCTGCCCACCAGAGTCCTGAAAAATAACATCATCATATTATAACCACCTGTACCTACCAGCACATTTGTGCAAAAGACTTCATGCAGAGATAAGATTGAAAAACACCTGACCTTTTATTTCTTTCTATTTTCTCTTCAAATACAACTGTTCACTTTTGTAAATGTATACTTTAATAATGTTTCAACACATAAAGCATGTGTACGATAAGCCCCATCACTTGTAATTTACTTGGTTTCTTTTCCCCTTTCAATTCAGGCCCCATTTCACAACCCCATATGAAACATGAGGCAACACAGTAACTCTGGGTTCTTCACTCCATGTGAACACTTCCAAGTAGCTTTAAAGTCATACAAACTATTGGAACCCATAGTCATTATGCTACAATTAGATTGGCAAAATAATCCATACAGCCATTCCATTATGGAAATAAAAGTGTCCATTACAGATGCAAAGCCATTCTAACTACCACACTCAATATTACTTGTCACTAAATTCACTGGTTAAAGTTATTTGTGTGACTTCACACATACTGCAACCACTGTTAGATATAGTGTCAGAACTGAATGTATACGAGGCTTCACTCGCATGGAGCTCCAGGTAGGGCCTACTCATTCACCTTTAGGTCATCATGTTTGACTTCCAGCACATTGGTGACAAAGAAGGGTCCATGCTTGGCCTCACTAGCCTCCTCCATAGGCTGGGTGTACAGGTAGCCTGCTGAGGACATCAGTACCAGAGTGCGGGAGTGCTCCTCCGAGTCAAACACAAAGCAGGCATCACGGATCTTGCCACTCGGCACCAGGAAGTAGAAAGTGGGGCTCAATGCATCTTTGGCGAGATTGTAGATCTGTAACAAAATGCAAACAAGGTACTGCAGTGATTCAACATCACAGTGAAAACCATTCATCTTGATATTTCTTGCTAGGTATATGTAAGTACATTTTAATACTTAAAAATGTGATAGATGTAGTCTAAAAATTCTAACTCACTTTAACTCAATACAGCTATCCTCAGAACACCTTATCCACTTCGTGCTAGTAATGCTTTAGATCTTTACATCATTGTCATAAAGTTATGATTAGAAATATGTTATCGCTTGATCTCCTATAACTCTGGCTGACTGCCACTTACACTCCAAGCTGACAAGGATTATGCAAAAGGAATTTTTCAGACATCCAACATCTGTAACTTTTGTGTAGATGTTTACAAGTTGTTCTTTAGTCAATACACCAACATTGGTTTATACAATGTATCTGAACCAGGTGTGCGAAAAATTTTAGTGCAGTTTACAAGATATTTTGAAATCAATATCACATTACGTCAAATATGTCTGAGTTTTGATTGAGAGCCCAAAACATATTGGATAATAACCATGTTAGAGTGTGATAAAATTTTTGATATCACACAGTCCGGACAACAGATTACTCTCTCTACCTTTCAATACTGAGGCAGACTCACCTTGACAAAGTCTGCAGTGACAATGGCTAGCTGGGTCTGGGAGCCTGGCAGCCAGACGGCTTTGATGATGAAGTTCCCTGCCTCCAGCTGGGGGTGGAGGACCAGGTGGTCAGCCACTGTCCCAGAGCTGGTGAAGGTTAACACATGGCAGTCCTGGGCAGAATAACATGAGGAAGAATAGCTGGTGTCAACATTACACTGACTCAAATTGCTATAGAAGTAGAAGGTGGTGTTATCATTACAATGAAAACAATTTCTAGAGGAAAGAGAAGCAGACGTTATTGTCAGCAATACACTGACATAAATTTCTATAGAAAGGAGAAGCTGGTGTCAACACTACACTGACACAAATTTCCACGGACAAAAAAACTGGTGTCTAGATTACACCGACACAAATTTTATGAGGAAGGAGATACTGGTGTCAACACTACACCAGAATCAATGACCGTATTGACACAACTTTCTAGGGGAAGGAAAGCTAGTGTCAGCACCAATACAAACATGATATTCTACGAGAAGGAGAAATTTGCATCAACAGCCATACTGACAAAACTTTCTATCATCTTTATCATTGCCAGCATGAGAGCATGTCAAGAATTACAAAAGTTTCTTAACATGACAGAAAATCACAATGACAATACTGAGAATTGATTTAATGCTCAGTTAACTTTTGACTATGTCAGCTCTGACAGTCAAGAGGAATAAAAAGCTGTTAAATGACACATGATCATTGGCAGAGATACAGGCTTATTCAATAGTCATTACGAGCAATTTTTAATCCCTCATTTTCAAAAAAGAATGGGAAAACTCTATAAGTGAAATACCTTCAATCCACACACAGCCAAGAAGTCTTCGTTACATGGGTTTCCAGCAATGCTCAGGACTGTGAAGGGTACAGGGGCTGAAGACAGTCTCTGGAGAAAAAAAATGTATCATCAGTTAAATAAAGCAATCATTTCTCATCTTTTTTTTTTCATAATTATTTGCAACAGAGCACTGTATTAAGGATATTAACATAATTCAGAGGCCAGATCAAGAAACACTGGCATTCCAAGGTTCTGCCTTATTCTTGTGATTGCTGGTAGAACTTGCAGAGAACTTGTCTATTGTCCTGTATATGAACTCATTGTTTCACATTTTTGCTAAAGAATGAGCTCTACATAGAAAGGAAAATACGTTCTTCGAATCGAAAAGCTTAAAGGCAGAGTTAGTAAATTTCTAAGAAATATGTATTCAGCGAACACAATTTGGTTTACTGATGTACAAGTTAACAGGTAGGCTGATACAAGGAAACTAATGCAGCATGATTAGGACAGCTATTTTGAAATCAAACGTGTATCATGCAAACATTACTAATAACAAAATGTTCTTGCCGTTTGTTCAAGTATTTGCTTTGAAACACACTTAAATTATGATTCTTTAGGAGGATATCACAACGAAGCACATAAAGGTGAGGGTTAAAGGTCACTCACAGTCAGCGTCAGCTTGCGTTTGCTGGAGTCGGCCTGCTTGAGTAGCGCTGAGAGCTGCAGGAGAGTGATCCGTCCCTTCTCATGGCAGACAGCCAGGTGCTGGCGGCGGCCGTGGGGGAGGCCAGGCAGCACATGACCACTCGTCGCAGCATGTGGGCACCCAGCAGCTGGCGGATTGTCTGGCCCTGGTCCCCGGAGTAGTTGGCCCGCACATTCTCAAAGGCCCCCTCTTGTGACCCTAGGTGGGGACCTGAGACACAAAGACACAGATGGAGAAGTTGATAAGACAAAAGGGAGCTTTAGATTTTGATGCGCAGACGTTTGAGCCGACGCTTGCTCTGGACATTCTCCTCTCCCTGCATCGTGTGGAAAAGTAGCTTTAGATTACGCTGGGACGCAACGTATAAAAAATAAAATGGCGCCCCTATATGATCAGTGCATGAAGGAGCTCTCTACGTCGCAGAAGCTGTGCGGACGTGAAAATAGCCCATTACGCGTAGTAAACAACTCAGGCGACGCAAGCTAAAAATAGATTGACTTTACGACGCGCTACTGCGCAAGCTCGGAACATTTTTTTTTTCCTTTGAACGTCCGCCGCGTCTAAAATCTAAAGCTCCCTAATAGACAGCTGAGACAACCAACCATATCTTACAAGTCAAACTTCAGTCATAGAGTTATTTGCAATATAAAGTTCTACTGGAAGAAGGACAATAAGCTTTAAAGTGCCCCCTCCTATCCTTGAAGTAACTTTGAGAGGTAACCGTACTCTTTTATGACAATCTACAGATTGGACATGGTTTGAAAGGCCCAAACATGACATTTAAATCCCTAACATATAGTACTGAAAAAAAAAATGAATACATGTATGGCACATTGTTAAATTGACATAATTGCAATACACAGCTGAGTAATGCATATGAATGATATCAAATTATACTCTAATCTTTGGTATTCACATCTTGTTGTTGGAAGTAATTTAGTGTGGTGTACATATCAAAAAAGGCTGGGGCACTATCACACATTGCAGAGAGTTGCAAAGATTGCCCCTGCCACTCACCATCAGTTGGTCCGTTGATTCTGTTGTTTTATCCCTAGTGTGCAGGTCAGCCAGGGCTTTCTGAGCTCGAGCCGTGGCACCGATGGCTGAGGTTCGGCTGCAGTGAGTCTCGATGGGACCAGTAAGGGACTGAAGCAGCTCAATCACATGACTGGCCCATTCCACTCTGCTCCTGCACATTAAACAAGGGGAACAAAGTGTTATGTTAAAAAAGAGATTTTTTTGTTGTTGATATAGGCAGGCACATGTGTTACACTATACTGAATAGCAACAAGCTATACTGACTGGAAAATCACCTACAACCACAACAGAAGCTTATTAGGCAATGACTAAGAATCGAATGAAACAATCATGTGATGCTATTCTTCATCAAACAATAGGTTCCCTGACAACAGTCATATATTCAAAATCTCCAACTTTACTGACTGCAGATCTCTCATAGAATCTGTACTCACCAGAAGCTTGAGGATAGATTCTCTGTTCTTCTCTAGCTGCCTTCCAAGCATCTGCCTGAATTTGATCTGCTCCTCACTAGGGACTTTCCCCCACTGCTCTCCCCACCTCCCGGTCCACGGTCTCCGGGAGACACCAGCACACCGCCTCCCAGGGAGGATGCCGGAGTCGTACCAGACCCAGAGCTAGTGCCACCGCCACGCTGGCGGAGAGTGGAAGTCTTGGTACCACCACTGGATGGCTGACCGCTGGTTCCCCCGCTGCTGGACGATGGCTGGGTCTCCGATGAGAAGGGAGAAGTGACCGATGTGTTGGACATGCTGGACTCCAAATTGCTTCCAGGTGTACGCTTGACCAAAGTCTGCATGGCAATGAATGGAAATGATGAAATTCAGGTGTAAGTCATACAAGAGCATTTTGATTGTGCAATGTTGACTAGTATGCCTTCATCCAGGTTTGTTTTAATCACACATGTCAGTTTAATCATTTTATCATAACAATCAAGATATAGGGTTTGCAATGAAAACAACATCTTACATCACATTTGTCAGCATGTCTAATTGACATCCCACTTTTACTCACTAAAAAAAAAAAAAAAAAAAAAAAAAAAATATATATATATATATATATATATATATATATATATTCATTTTTACTTTCATTCACTTTGCATATTCTATTCTGTCCATTTGTTAAGAAGACACTAGAAAGAGTCATAGGCTATTGATATATTAATCTATTTAGCCCTGAGCCAACTCTGTAAAAACAAAACCAAAAAAATCCATGAAGCAATAGTTGATAATCACAACTGTTACCATTGCAATATACAAAAGTACTGTATATGGTATGTATATTTCACAATGATGATAGTTAACAAATTGACAGAATGGAAGAGAATGGAAGTCATGTATTATCATTTTTCTAGTTATTTCTCTCCTAAGAAACACACAGTGCACTTGTGATACAAGAGGCAATATTTTCACAAGATGCAAGTTTTGCAAATATTCAAGTTATGGTGTACACAAAACTGTATGTAAATTGCACAATAAAAACACAGAAATATACTGCATAATATACATGAGACCTTTGCTTATTGTATGCAAAGTGTGATTGTCTTTAAGTGGTCAATTTTGTATTTTAGTTATATAAAATGGAAACTACACATCTTGAGGACCTGGTAACAAGCTATTCCATTCATCTGTAAATACTCCATGCATGTTAATACTTGACTCTAGTTTATAGATCAGGCAGCCCAGAACAGAGAAGTGAAATATTTGCCTTACCTGACATGACCCATCCTCCTTGGCACCACAGTCACAGAAGAAGGAGCCATGCTTGGCATAGGACAACTCATGTCCCTTGTGGCACACCTTGGCACAGATGGTGCACACTCCGACCCCATCCACCATCTTACACGTGTGGCAGTGATACCTGGACACAAAGCATAATGCAGATACAGGTCAGATCATATCCGAAGTAACATTACAACCATTATCAACTAAATCATAATTGCAAATCATTATAAAAAAAAAAATAAAATAGATAGCCATTAAAAACACAGTACATTACAGACACAATCACTGTTAAATCAAGATTATGGCTTGGATTTTCATTGTGAGAAAAAACTAATACATTTGTACATCTTATCTTTAATGTCTTATACAGTAATTTTTTTCTTCCATATTCAAGTTTGAATAAAAATGAAGACCAATGAAAATACAGGAGAACCAAACCATGTTGAAAATCTGTGTAAGCAAGAATTAAATGCTGACAAAGAAATAGGGATGTCACATTTGCACACCTGCTTTAACTACAATGCACTCTCAGACTTGAATGTTCAGAAATACAATTTTATGATAATTTCTACAAACTGCCCTACCATACACGAGCATATACATGTACATCAGATCCATAGGCTGGTGATTTAAAGTATTACTGGCAGCAGTCATTGTCATTGCTACCTTCATCACACCAGTCTTACGATCATCCACCCCATCTTCCCATCATCATTATCACTGCATCCCACTTCCCTCATCTTCATCACTCACCAGTGTTGGTTCATGAACTCCTTTTGAGTGATGGTGAAAGTACAGAGTTTGTTGCACAGAGAATCCTCATCCTGAAAAGATCACCAAAGACAGACTGGTCAGTTATTAGCACCACCCAGGATTAACTCAAATCAGAATGACAGCTACCAAAGGGTTCATGCACTTTTTCAAACAAATTACTTGATAGATGTAGCACACTACATCAAGTAAAATGTTGAAGATTTTTATTCGCATGAATGTACACAACACAAATATAAGTGACTGTGACTGTAAATTAGCCATAGTACTTCATGGCATATACAAAGGCATTCCTTCATAAAGTTACTGTCAAGGCATCTAGTGACAAATCAAGTCATGATCAAACAATTCTTTCTGCTCTCTCATTCACAGAGTTAAAACACAAACTACAAAAGTCAATAATTCATTCCAATTTCTTTGAAAGAAATCACTTCCCCCTTTCTGAACATCATTATACATGAATAGACAAACAGATCATAAGGGATTTGTCATTAGGTTTACTCTATGATTAACACAGGTAGTACACACATACAGCCATCTCTCATCTCACAAACCACTATATTGTTGTTCAATTTTCTCTTGACATACACCTCATCCTGATTATCACAATAAGGATAATCCCTTCATTTGCATTTAATTCTAATATTTGGTCATCAACCACATTTGTCACAAACGACTGTTCTGTAATTGCTTCCCCATCCCTGAATTCCACCCACCGAATCTTCCCCTCCCGAATCCTCCTCCTCCAGTACAATATCCTCCGCCCAGTCAGAGTCCACATCTTGCATGGCAGCATCCATATCGATGGCAGGGAATGCAGACCTATGATATGGCAAAGATTGAGTTCATAAGAGTTTATAGAGATATTGCAAATATGTCAAAAGTTTCGTTTCACAACATCATAATCAAGATTCACCACAGTGAAACCTACTACGTATCAGCAAAACACAATGGAACATATAAAATAGCTTCATGGCATTGGTAAGGCCTAACAGATGATAAAAGAAAAATTTATAACTGCATCTTTGACCACCATTCACGCTGGAAATGTTGATAACAATTTGAAAATAGTCAAGTGAAGATATCTAACAGATTATAGCTTACAGTTGAGTATAACTACTGACATGTACATTGTATACAACACATGGTGGGAAACCAGAAATGCTATTCCCCTACTAAACAGACACTTTCTGTAGTTACAGTTGTCATAGTGGTTACTCTCCATCTAAAGACTGTCTCACATTAACTTTACTCACTTTAACCTCTGAGCATAATTCCATCTTTTTTTTTTCAGCTATGATAGGTTGACTTACTTGTCTCCAGATTGTTTGAGTGCTCCAAGTACATTGGCCATGTAGGAGAGGAGATAGCAAGCTGCTTCCATCATGGTGTGGTGCTGAAAATACAATTAAAAAACAATTGTGACTAGGAGTTGACTTCTCGATGAAAAAGTGGTTAATATTTCAGAGGGAAGTGATTACAGGCTGAGATAGTAAAAAAAAAAAATGCAGCAATTTCTGTAATTCCAATGAAAGGGTAAATTTAAAAGATTTGTTAACATAGAGTGTATCTTTACACAACATATATTAGCAACAACTTTCACATCACAGTAATGGGAATATATCTCTGCAACTCTTTGCAAACAAATCTGTTTGTTCATCTGTAGGAAAGTTTTGAAATATCAACACGTATCAAGTCCAATTTGCATATTGAAAATACAATCTTATCAAGATATTCCAAAAAATATACATTACAACCGCTGAAGAAAACATATGAAAAAGCAGACAAGATCTGAAGGACACACAAAAGTACTTTAAACCATCACATTGATGATATCCCACCTGCTAAAATAAAGAGAGGCATTTATTCCACTGCAGCAAGAGAGTAAAATATAGCAATCATTTCCCACATCATAAGGACACATTTGACATTATAACAGTCCCCCCCCCCCCCATCCACCTTCGCTAGTTAAACATGTGTTCAGAGATACAACACTCAAAAATCTGCTTCACCCCCTGAGTGACACATGTCTACTAACCTTTCCCTCTGTAACATCCTCACTAATCTTCTCAGCAACATTCTTGTGAGACAGGTATGTCTTGCTGTGGGTACAGAAAAGCAAAAAAGAGATGACAAGTGAATGGAGGAGCCCATGTCATGACGGTACCAAGGAGATTTCCATAGGAGTGATTTCTTCAATTGAGCTTGATTATTTACTCTCAATATTTAAAAACACAATGTTAAGGTGTCATATCACTGGTAATTAGTAGTCACACATTCACATTGATTTCAAACTTCTCCTGGAACACAAAAGAGATTATTCCCATTCCACATATTAAGTACAAATTGTACCTACTGGTATATTTCAAAAATTCCACGGGAACTGCATATTACTGCTTAACCCGTTGAGGAAGAGTCTTGAGTATACTCGGGAAATATATGGGAAATGCGTGTTTTAGCAAAATCAGCCCATCTTCAATAGTTTATCACTTTCAAGAGACAGAATATGCAAGACAGAAAGGTTAAATTATAGGGATTGTTTTTCCAGTAAATACATACTGGTGAGACAAAGATTTAGAATGGAATGAACTGCCTTGATAAGTAGTGTATCTAGACTTTACAGATACTGCTGTAAAAAGAAATAAATAACAAAAAGAGGCAAATTTTGTTCTAGGAGAGAAAGCATAATTGAACTTACTAGAATCAACAATCAAGAAGATAAGAATGACAGTCCTAATAAATATGGATGATATCTCACCATGATGAGAGCCAATCACCCGCAGCCCTGAATAGCTCCACATGGCCGACTCCAGACCCTGCCCCAGCCAGCGTGATCATGACTGGCATGAGTTCAGCAATCCCAAAGGACTCACTGCCTATACTGGACAGCAGCTGTGTGCACATGGGTATCAGGGCTTTGAGGAGGGCCGATGCCACGCCTTCACCCACAGGACTGCACAGACAGACACACGATAAAGCCAATTCTTATCTACGTTGGTACTCTATAGAGTGTTTCATATAGCTTATGGCTACCAGTTGCCATATCAGCTTGGCTTGATGGACTGTATGGACTACTATCACAGACAAGATAGTATAATTTCACACACGAGAAATCTTCACCGTATATCATACCCTTTCCAATGTAATTTCGATAACAAATTTGCATTTAAATTTTCATATTCTATCAAGTTTATCTTACATGTTTCAAGTATACATTATCCTATTATCAAGAGCAAATTTACAAGTCAGATGTTCCTTGAGGGGAGGCAACTTGATAAATGATGAGGTGAATTAAATCAGAATCAGAGAAATCAATGAGACAAATAAGCAATCATACACAGGATGACAAAACACATTGCTCAATGTCAGTAGATTAGGAACATCTCCAAAGCATATAATGGTAATATAACTACAGTGTCATACAAGTTATGTTACTGCTTGCATAGTTGTACATAAATTCTAATTTCACGATGCCTTCAGCACAAATTGGGGTCTCTCTATGCAGAAAGTGGAAATAGAGTTGCACTCCACTGACATAAAGTCATATGGGTTTGCCACCACTTTGGGTCCCAGAAGGACACAAAATGCTATAAAACATTCCCCCCCATGCAACCGTGTCTTGCAGTCATCTTCTACTCATGCAAGAGGTCACCCAAGCTTGTACAATATTTTCTGCTTTCCAATCCAATGTCATTTGTAACTCCTCACCTGTTTTCCTTGACAATGTAAGAAGTGAGACTCTGCAGCAAGATGCGGTTCTCCTGACCCTTGCCGCTGGGGTCACTGTCTCGGATGATACCAGCCAGCCAGTGCTGCAGGGCCTGGGGATTGGAGCTGCCCTGCCGACCCAGTGAGGTGCAGAGAGTGTCAAGGTAGGTGTCACTGGGATGCTCTTCAGCTGCAGAGGGGAAACATACACCAGTCTTTTACAGATCTCTTAAATGTTTACACTGGTCAGGTGTATTATCATCTTTCTACTGATCCAGCAGTACTTACAGCTGTATGCTAATATCATTATAATCACTGTATAATTTGAAGCTAAATACAGAGAAAAGAAATAGTTCATTAGCACGGCATTCAGTCAATCAAAATGGCTAACATCACACACACAGACACACTAACATTTTAAACAAACTGTCCACTCAAAAGAAAAGTATGGTCATCTATTATCCAACATTTGCAGTCTCTGTTCATACTTCAAACTTTTCACACATATCTCATGCAGTAATGAAACATGCATGTTCGCGTGTGATAAACACATTTACATCTCCAGATTTACCTAGTTGCATGAGCTTGTTGAAGAATTTGAGGACTTTCGTGCCAAACTCCACAGAGAGGTTCTCATTGGCTGCAGACAGCAGGAGTTCAATCAGCTCTGTGAAAAGAAAGTCAATAAACATGGTGTTAATACACCATTTCACCTGATAAACAAACAAGCAGCAAAACATTATAATTGGTCGTCATCAGATGTTACACTTGGTATGGAATCCTAAAATAAACTGAATTGCAGCACAAGTCAGTATTTCTTCTGATGATGAGTACATACAAACCTGCATGCTCTGTGTACACCTTGCCCAGGGCTCGCTTGGCTGGTTCCTTGTCTAAATGAGCCTCCATGGCCTGCACACATTCCTGGTAGATGGAATCCTCCAAGCAACTACACAAATATCAATATGTGGGATCAAAGATACATGGAGAGGTTGGGATTACTGTTTATGAATAAGTCTTGAATGGAGAATAGCGATATCTCCATCTATGCATACCATGATTAGATGGCTTTCAACTACCTCGCAAGGCAAAGAAATAAGTCAACTCCAGGGTCTTAAGAAGTTACGCTATTACCTTCTGCTGATTTCTTGTGATGTTCACAAAAATAGATAAGAACTTCACAAACAAAGCATCTGGGGTTTCTTTTCATTTAAAATAGAACTACACTTTGTGCAGACTTCATAAACTTTATAAGCAGAACAAAGTACAATGTATGTATGTGTGCTATGTACACGCTGTGAATCCCTACAATCAATTTCTTTACACCGCAATGTCATGATATTTACAGAGTGACATTCTCAGAAACCATGTTGAGATACAGTATATGCAGCAATGGATTGTAAATTGAGATTCAGTTTGAGTGTTTGCACCCTCACTTAACATTTAGTTTGATCCCATGCCCTTTCCAAACCACACATTACACACTACTACAGACAAAAGCGGACAGAAACATGGTTGCAAAAGTGTTATACGAGGTATACATTAAGCATCAGAATATAACAACTCAAGCTGTGGCATTCACCTGTCCTTCTGTGCATGCTTGGTAAAGATGTCATGGAAGTTGACAAAGACTTGGTAGTATAGACGGGTAAGGAACGTATCCTCATCAGCTGGTCCAAGAATCTGGCTCACAGCACTGGATGCCTGGGCATTTAGAGATAGATTAAAAGAAATCACAATGTGTTGATAATTAATTTAGATAATCTTAGTCAGTTGGCAACAGTCCACAATCATTCACAGGTTTATCTAATAGGATAGTTGCCTGGATGACAAATCAAAAGTTCACACAGGACAGGAAGTGATATTGAGTTCAGACTTATAACAAGAAAGCTAGGATTAAGCAAATTGACCAGTAATTTGAACTGAAATTCATGAGCAGCTGATATATCCTTATATATTTCGCTGTGAAAGTGATATGAACATCAAATGATAACAAAATCAGTGTAATTCCCCTTGAAATACAGCTGCATCTGAACTGAATTGCCTCACAATTTAGCTGACGACGTATAGTATAAAGATATCAACTACATTTCAAATCATGATTAAGTCAGAACCTATAGAAACATACGAAGGAGCTACTCGACATTCAGCTTGTGGCAGAGGAAGTCTGAAAAGTTTAACAGTGTGGACGGTCACTGTCCAAAACTTCATTGCATAATGCAATAGTTCAACAAATACTAATGATTTCAGCTGGATAATAATAATCAGTTCTGCCAACATTCTAACACATCAGCGCCAGAGATATTTCAGCATGTATCTCAATAGGCAACAGTAATTCCAAATTAAATGGATATTTAAATATTGATTATATGAATACACAAAGAAAACATATTTTTTTCAGGGAACCTCCTGCAAAATTAGGGAGACTTTAAGCAGGTGTGTCAAGCCACATTCAGAGAATGCTCTTGACTGCAAAGTTTGACTTCCCAGTCATTGAGTTCTCCTTAACATTTCTCATTCTTCACATTAAAAAAAAATCCAAGAAATGGGAGCTGTGATTGACAATGGTTTCTACTCACTGGTTCAGCAACAGACTCTGTGCTGGCATCCAGGAGTAGAGGGAAGAGGACATCCACCATGCGCTCCTTGTTGGACGAAGACTCTGGACACCAGCTGTTACACATGACACCAATAAAACCATAATTAACAGTTCAGCATTCTTTACAAATTGACATATAACACTTAAAATATGAATGATATTATGCACGTACATCTATTGATTTTGAGGCAAAGTGACAGTGCTCTACAGCAAGTTTCAAGTTTGTCAATGGAATAGCCATGTTTGTCTCTAATGTTGTGTCATCTCATGGCGCATATGCTGTTAAACAGGTAAACTAGGCAATGCAAAATGGAAAACTACCAAACAAACTTGTATGACTGAAAGTGTGATTAAGAAAATGTCCTGAAGAAGTTAAGAGACAGCATTTGACAATTTTGTATCCCCCTTCACCTATGGATGATTTCTGCCAAGTTTCGTTAAAATGAGTTCTACAAAGACGACAAAAAGCTAGAATGTTTACAGTCAACACACAAGGGACAAAATGCTATAATGATACTTCACTTCAGTCTGTGGCTCAGATAAGCAAAAAACTAAACTATCTGCCAGTCCACAGAATCATCAGTTGTGCTCAGTTTAACATGAAACTATATTTCCCACTTTGAGCACTGCATGAGAGAATTTCTGACATACATCAATACTCTATGAAAGCCTCATCTTTTTTTTCATCTTTTTTTTTTCAATATTTTCCACTTTGCCTCCAGGCCACTTATACATGATATGACAACCACTAAAGCACTGGTATTTAAACCACTTTGATTTGTCACTTGAACAGAACATGTTACAGAGGCCATGACCTTTCAACCTGTTATATCAGGTCAAGGCAGTGATTAGATACATGCAAATAATTCTTGGTGACTCACTCTGATAGATTTGTGCAGAACTGGACGAGGGTGGACATCACATGCTGGACAGCAGCGGCAATGTTGAAATTCGTCTGGCCTGAGAGACAAAATCATATATGACATGAAAAATTAGGATGGAAAAGCACGAACAAAATATGCAGGACTGGCAAAGTCAAACGATGATGAATCAGTAGATGTAATTTTAACAATAACTAATTTGTCAGGAGTACAGAAATCTACAAACTATTAGGCAAGCCTAATGTGGTGCCGCAATGACATGAACCAATTACAAATGGGCCTTGGAATGCTTGCATTCTAGAGAATTCTAGCCATATATGTTGTGCTGTAGCATCCTGCACTATAATCTAGCAGGTAATTCCCTGTAATGATCAAGATGGCTTTAATACAAATTAAACCTACAGTGAGGAAATCAAATTTTAGAGTTTCTCCTGTTTTCCTCGTAGAATGATATTGGTCATGACAGCATACACAAACAAGATGGGGCGATGCTATCCGATTCCTAACTCTCCCCTTGTATTTTGGACAAGAATATCTTAAAAATCATGGGTTTAGCTGATAGCTTAAAAACTTCAACCCCTTCCCACATTGTGGCTATCATCCTCCACATCATCATCACTAGCTAACTGCCACACAAAAAATGGTCCTCCTTAGAAAACATACCCTAATTCTCGTAAACTTACTTGAGAAGAGACCAAGGTGTGCAGACCTAAGAGCATTCAGGTAGTTCTCCAGTAGGTTGTTATCCTCAGTCAGGTTGTCAGTCTAGACAGGAGAAATAATAAGATAATATTTAGAGACAAAATGGAACAGTACTTTGACATATTTGGGTTGAGAAGAATGGCATTATCCTAAATTCCAACGCCACAGATTAGCTTCAAATGACAAAAATATTTACAAATCTGCTATATAATGGTATGCAAATCTGTGAGAAAAAAAACACAAATAAAAAGAGCAAAAATACATAAGAAATAAAAAATAATTGAAATGCTGTCGGGTTGGTTACACTGTAAGACAACAGTAATCGCTGTATGGGATATAGGTAAGATTGCAAACCATGTTCTATACTCTCCGTTTGCTTCACTGCAAGTTCCTGTGTCATTTGAAACAGATATTGCACTCACTTTAAGCATCCTCTTTTTCTTGCAGTATAACTATTACTTTCTTTCTGTGTTTTTTTTCTCTCTCAGACCTATTCTCAAACAAAACACAACAGCATTTTCAGATTTGGTCTCCTCAATCAACATCTTCATTGAGACTCCTGCTTCAAATTCATCATAAATCATCTAAATCATCTCTTTCTCTCCTTTTCTCCCCTGCATTCCTTATCAGTTCAACAAAACATGCAAATAGATAAGACCAATTCTCCTTTTGACTTCTGAATTCATAACATTTGCACATTCCTGTCAACATGCATTTGGTCCATTTGTACATGTCTGAGTGTGTGTTTGTGTTTGTATGTGTGAGCCATCACTCCTGTCCCCAGCCCCCCCCCCCCCCCAAAAAAAAGTCTCCAAAAATAAAAGGTTCATTTTCCCTATCTTTCTATGCCTTACCCATGAAATGATAGGAGGGTATTCACTGAGAG
This sequence comes from Diadema antillarum, assembly GCF_040938485.1. Classification (NCBI taxonomy): domain Eukaryota; kingdom Metazoa; phylum Echinodermata; class Echinoidea; order Diadematoida; family Diadematidae; genus Diadema; species Diadema antillarum. The sequence goes on from NW_027270983.1 coordinate 465,023, forward strand.
AGACCCTTTTCCATTTCTCCACAGCAGTCTGGACGGCTGCTGGTAGAGCCACCAGCATGGTCAGGCTGTGGGCTGAGACACAGGAGGCTCGGCTAGAGGCTGTGGTGAGGACTGCACCATAGGCATTGATGGCCTGGGGGCCTAGCTGCTCTGGCTTCACCTCAGAGCTTTTCTCCAGCTGACTCAGCAGGCAGGATCTATTGAGTGCCATGTGAGATAACAAAGGCATAAGACTTCTCTTTGAGGTTCTTCTATATCCAGTCTATCACTTCACATTCCTCTATCAGAAATAACAAGGAAGACAGTAATACTAGTGTTGCTGATGACAATACAGTTGCTTTTGAACTTCTCACCATTATTACCACATCAATACATTTCAGAATGTACTCATTTTGTCTTCTCTTCCATTCTCTGTATGCCCGTCAATTTTATTTACATGTATATACTTTTTGCTTCCCTTTCACAGAGATTCAAGTGCCAATTAATGTATACAATTATTATACTACATTATATTCTATGTTTCTAGAACAAATTACGCTAAAACAGATAATGTCTGAAATCTTATGTGAAAAATGATGTCACTCCTCTTACTGTATAGTTACCCTGGTGCTGAGTGATTATTCATCTTTGGATATACAAATTATGTGTATGTATTTTTATCTGCGCACAAATCTAAAAGCAAGGATGACCAGGGAAAAAAAAACCCTTTATCCCTCGAAGCCTCTCACCTTGAGTACAATGTGAAAACCTCCAGTAGCTGACTGACAATGGGCTGCAAGTCTTGACTCACTTCCATTCCTTTCCTGGGGTTGTCATCATCCTGAAATATCACAAATACATAAAACAGATTTAAAACCTCCAGACCGTTTGTCCAAATTTGCTCTGCTGCAATTATATCATGAACAGATAGGACAGTGCATTCAACAACAATGGAAAAAGATCAGTAACTTTTTACACTGTACGATAAAATACATTTTTTTGTAGGCTTCAACTCTAGGTTCGAAAAGAAATATGCATATAGCTGTACATAGAAATATCAGCTATACATAGAAATGTGCGTATAAATCTCTATCAGCTATACATAACTATCAGGGGGTGGGTTCCAAAATGAAGGACCAGAGAAAGCTCCATCTATTAGAAAAAACAAATGACAGTAACATACCATGGCCTTGACAAAATGTTCCTGGAGAGAGCTCTGAAGCTTGCCAATGACAGAGTCTAGGATGTAGAGTAAGTGTAGGCTGGGAAGCTCTGTGGCTGGCAGGATCTCACTCCTAGAGGCATTCAGTGGCATCTGAGACAGCTACAAAAAATAACAAAAATATATAGCACACTTGAATAGTATGAACACACTATCAAGATTACATATTTGTATGTGCATGCTTTTGAGATGTCACATAACATTACAGTTATGCACATGTACAAAAGTGGGCAGCTTCCACTAAAATAAAATTTGTTCACTATCACCTGCACAGATACACACAAAAACATTCATTAATACTGCTGACATTCCTCTACCTGTAGAGAAATAAATGAACAAGTGATTAAATTCACCTCGACAAAACAAACAGATGATGTTCTTCATTTCTTAGAGTAAATGAAATCCAAACATGTGTGGTATACAATGTCTGTTTGTTCTCATCAACAAAGCATGATATACAGGCAATTGAAGTACCAGCATTATATCTTTGTGCATTATTTGACATAACATTGAAAAACTTTCATCTCCCTTTGTTCAAATACACATGCTAACCTCAGTAACAGAAAACACAATATGTGACATACCTGGCGTGCAATGGACTCCTGAGCCAGCTGGACATCAAACTTGACCGTATGGCAGTTCTTGGTCACAATGTCCAGAAGGCTCTCGACCTCTGTATCGGGTAGTCTCTGCTCACACAAGTGTTCCTATCAAAATGTAAGAGATCACACAAATAGGCAGCGGTTTTCAAAAACAAGTAATTATTGACATCAGTGGGCTCATGCTACTGAAGGGTGAATATTAAACTACAGTAGCAAACAAAAGTATTTAAACACAAATGAATTTTAACTTCGAAACATTTGTGGGATCACACTGACAGGAACACAATCAAAGTTCTATACAACTTAACCAATTCTTTTGTCATACCATCTAAAAACCTCATCAGATCATGCGCAACATGTCTGACACTGACCTGATAGTCGGCCAACACAAGTAGGATTTATCAGATTGTAATCTGATACACTTCCTTTGATGGCTGGAAGCAAAAAAAAACTTTGCTTCCAACAAGTGACAGATGCAAAAAAATCTCTATGGAATGGGGATATGCTAGAAAGTAATGTCCTCAAACATATGTATCCCCACATATTCAGGGTGAAGCCCTACCTTGATCCATGTACTGTACTTGGAGGCAGCCATGCGTGGCACCCATCGCAGAGAGTGTAGAATCTCATGCTGGGTCAAAGGTCTCTCGCTGTCGCAGTGTTGTCCCTCCAGGAGCTTGATGTACGCCACCGAGGGCGCCATCCGTCCCAGAAGCCTCCAGCAGACAATGCCAGTGTAATGGATGGCACAGCCGTCCTGGTGGTCCAACTGGGAGGAATTGCGACGGGCCTCCACGTCACACTCACTGCCAGCCCCAAGGAGTTCAATGACAGCTGAGTAGAGCTCGTTGTAGTCAAAGTTGGGGTCATACAACACCTCACAAGCCTTTCAAAAGCAAATATAAATTGTAAACAAAACAAAATAATTTCAGCTGTGTCTAAACCATCAATAGCCTGAGGAGGTCTAAGATTTAACATTTTTGCAATGCAAAAGATCTCAAGCTGAAATTTGTGACTTTTTTCTTTCAAATCTTGCGCACATTTTTAAACCCATTTGCGAAAATCGGGGTAATGGATGTGGAGATATAACATACGTGTATTCGTAACCAATGCACAAAAAATTGTGGTTCCAACCATTTTTGTGTGTATGATGTTAAGGCTTTAGAAGAAGCGTTGTTAGAAAATTTTTTTTTTCCGTTTTTAGTCAGCTAACATCACTTATAGTGACCATAAACTATTCTACATTTCAAAACTATGACAGACAGAGAGTAAAAAACAAAAAAAATACATATTTCTGCCCCGATGTGGTAATTAAAATGCAAAAAAATCCAGAATTTCTGGAAAAATTTGCACATCTGCACAATTACAATCATGAATATAAAGGTTCAATAGAGTTCACTAAACTTAAAAGAAAAAAAATTTGCATTATTTATTGGACAAATTAAGAATAACAATACGTATATAAATTTGACCATGCATTCTTGTAAAATACATGATGGGACAGAGACATTTGAAGTTTGGTCACAATCAGTTGATTAATGGCTGAGATGTAAAGGCTAAGGGGGTCAAATTAGCCCCCCCCCCCCCCCTTTCAGATCAAACTTGCACTTTCAGATAAGAGGAGTGTTGCTGTGACATCCAGATTCTCACCCCCTTGTCAATGCTTGGTCCATTGCGATCGACGTCTTGAGATACCAGGTTGTAGAAGCAGCGTTTGAAGCAGGATGAATCCAACAGACCAGGGTGTGGGTTGTCCCCCACTGTGGCCTTTCGGTAGTTGTCCTCCACTTCGCGACATGACGTGTAGAACTTGGTGACTGGGATCCCCCCTCGCTCGTCTTGGTACAGCATGAGGGCGGGGTCCGATGATTGCACTGTGAAGATATTCCATTGCACCTGTTGCCAAATCAAATATGAAAGGAATAATATTCTCATCAAACTTTACTTTCTAATGAGTACAGCACCTGAGGATACAGTTGAACCTCTCTTATCCGGTCTCCCTTTATCCGGATCTCTCTATTATACGGACGCAATCTCGCCGTGATTTTTTTTGATAATTACGGGAGGAAAGGGGGATTCCCAACTCCTTGAGAACTCCTACACTAACACACATGAATTGCATATTACTTCCAACATGATTAACATACATTACATCAAATTTCCTTCCAAATTGCTTACCTTCAGACATTTTAACATCCCAAAACATCCCCAAATGTAACAATGAAAAGGTTGCAGTATACACATTACTACATGTGGTACTACAATGGGCTAAATCAGTACATGTGTATGTATATAAAGCATTGAGTCTCCCGTATCTGGCCAAATCCCTTATCCGGATGAGTCCCCGTCCCGACTTGTCCGGATACGAGAGGTTCAACTGTATCTATCTATCTGTAACATGCATGTTAATGTTAAAATGGGAGTACTTCTTGAGTAAATTTCTTATCAAGGTTTAGGATCATTCTAAGTGGCAAAAAGTGCTGTGTTTTAGTGGGAGCCAAGTGAAAAGCAATCACTTAATATGAGTATTTACAATGTTGCTATGGTATCTACAATCAATGACACTTACAAAAAGTGTAAACCTCTTCATGACACAGGAACCCTGACTTCTTTTCTCACGTTAGGTTTGTTAAAGTGACTAATAATCACTACAGTCCTTATTAAAAGGTTTGGCCATATGAACAAGCTATGGGGGTGAGAGACAAAGGAGATTCTGGTTCTGCAACACATTGGGATATGTCATCCTTGGTTTTAGGCACTATGCATTTCATAACACTGTGACCAACAAGTGCATTTTCATGGCTAAAATGCAGACTGTGTATATCAATCACTGCTCCAAGTGATGACAGGCTGGTGGTAACCTAAGACAAATGACGACCATGTCAAGGGAGGCCTTTGTGATGGAAGTATGCATCATAGCTGACTGTATGAGGAGGAGAGTCTTATTAGGGGAGGGGGGGGGATGGGTCACCTGATCATAGAGCTGGCTTGGAGGTTGTGAGTAGTGGTGAAGGAAGTATTCAAAGATGAGCAGGAGACGACAGATAGCCATCGGGTTCTTCTTCTTCATATTTCTGGTAAGAATCAAATCAAGAACTTGGTCAAATCATTATCACCTTAAAATTATTAAACACAGTCAACAGTGTACAGAAAGTAATCTGTGCTTCATTTCATGGCAATGTTCTCTGATTACAAAACACAAACAAACAAACAAAAACTGAATAGCCTTCTGATGATTCATTAGTGTGAATGATCTATTTATTTCATAGAAATAACTTTTTAATGTTTATAGTTCCAAAGCCAGTAAAGTGCATGCCTACCAGGTATATTCCAGGTTCTTCAATATCATACTATAATCATATGGTTTACATGGCTGTAATATCTCTTATTTTCATACAAATAGGGAAATCAACTTTGAAAAATGTAGTGATTTTTTAATATTCCATTGGTCATTATGGTGTCTGCCTGAAGAGAAGTATTTCCCCCTTTTCTGTTTCAGCAAATGAAGTTTACCAAATAAAAATAACAGATTTACGTAATATACTAACTTCCTGCGCAAACAAAGTGTCCCTATATTCGAATGACTTGAGTAGATATAAAAATATGCAAAATGCTGCAAAAAGGTTTGAACTAGTGAGGCATGTTTCCCTATGACACTCTTAGAGCTCTTGAACACAACAGATAATATGAACTCTTTTTATACTCTTTCTTTCTTTGTGATCTATTTTTTTCTTCCAGTGCCTCCCATTACCAGACAGTTTGACATAGCTCCCTTAAGGATGGAGGCAAAGAAAAAAAAACATCTCAGTAGCACCTGACGTAGACACTATGAGTGACTCACAGGTCATGGGAGGTCTCCACGATGATGTTTGCACACTGGGTGAGGATGATCATCTTACTGCTCTTCTTGAAGCTGTCAAATACAAACAGCAGCAGCTGGATGTGCTCCACATTCACATCTACACAGAGAAACACACGAAGGCAAAGATTGTAAACCAGCTTTTGTGGAGAGAGGGATAAGGTGAGTTGACTATTGCAGATGCTGAATATTTTGCAAGGGTTTTACTTTTGCAAATTTAAAAACCTACATGTACCAAAATATTACCCTCTGGTTACAAGAGTTCAAAGCATGAGAGGGATGTACTTACATACAACATGGGCAGGCAATTATATCAAACATAAAATTGATGAGAGAGAATTGAGATATGTCTATACTGTAATTTGATTTTATTTGTAACTGGTAAATAAAATGTATCTTATTCACCTGAATTTCCTTGTTTCATGAAATCTATATGAATGTGTTTTGCCCACTTTTAATTTGTGAGATATGAATATACTTAGTACAGTCAAATCACTGTCTAGAAATAGCAGAAACTTAAGAAATGCCTTGAGTGTTGATACAGAACAAATCCCCAATGCTCTATCTCTGACAGCAGGCCAGAATAAAATGGAAGAAACCTTCTGACCTTCTTCATCTTGCTGTGCGTCCTTCCTCAATGCCCATTCCCTCAGGGTAGAGAGGAACTTCTGCCACACCCTCAGCCCCACCGACATGCCATGTTCTTCAGCCTCCCTCATCCCCAGCTGTTGTCTCTTGATGAGGATGTGGGCCAGCACGGCCAGGGTGCGTGGGGGCAGGCTCAGGGGCCAGGAGGCTGAGCTGGATGGCTGCACTCCCAAGTGGCCGAGCAGAGTGTCCTTAAAAACCAATCGCGAAAAACACAGGGTGGTTTGATCTCTCAATTGTCATCATTTCACAAAATAATTCATAAAAAGTAGGTACAGTCTGGCCTTGGGTATCTGGCCATGTCAGGACTGGTGGGAATCTGTATACAGAGATTCAGCTGGATAGGAAAGATATGCTCAAATGTGGCACTTTTAGCTCATTCTGCTGGGGGTATACACATATCATCAACTTGCCAATGCTGTGATTATTTGCATGGCGTTGTCATGTACCATAGTGCAAATGTTACAGAAATAAAATGACATGTATGTAAAATATCCCATCTAATAATAATAATAATGACATTTTTATAGCGCATATAACAAATGAATGTTCCCTATGCGCTTTACAATCTCATCACAAAACATGCTGTAAGTAACAATTTACTTTCAATACACACTCACATGTTAAAAAAAAAAATATATATATACATATATCAATTCACAAATAATACCTAGCATCTGTTTGTTTGACTGACAGAGAATGAGATGAAGAAATCATGGCTCATCGAATACTGCAGCTGTATGGTACCACTGAAATGCATTATCAGTTGACTAGCACTGCATCAAATGCTGTCATCTCTTGCAGTAAATGCAACTCAAATTCATATACATTGTGTACACAAATTTTGCAGATTTTTAAAGTTTCATTGACAAAAGCATTCACCGGGAAATAAAGTCTATGATTATTTGGCTCTCAAAATGCATGAAAACATGAAGATATTACATGAGAAATATAATGACAAAATTGTGTTAACATACCTGGAGCTTTGGTGAAAGCAGATTAGAGGCAAGGAGTGTATGACTGAAGTACAGCAGAACTGAAGAAAACTCATCCGATAGGTGTGCTGAAATGAAAATTAATCAGGAAGTTGGTAAATACACTTTATAGACTTGCGATGCTTTCACAATTGCCTTTATGAAGGTAAGAGATATGATCATATACAAAAACTGCTCTGTACTTGCAATCTTTCACTTTGAGGTATCTCATTTCTGTTTACCACAGATTATTTGTGTGTGTGTGCGTGTGTGGGTTTTTTTTTTTCACGACAATGAAGCAGGCAAGAATACAGCATTACTCACGAAATCTTAAGTACTGCATTATCAGTGTCCTCTTTAAAAACACAATACACTGATCTTTTAAGATGTTTACCATAAATTCAAGATATCAAGTACCAATTAGCTTAAATATATTCAGCAAATGCACAGATTAAAACAGAGAATACACTATCACACACATAATCACACACACAAGAACACCCAAAACATGACATCTTACTGTTTTCCATCTTGATGGTGCCTTTGTCAAGGTCTTTGATGACACTTGCAAGCCCTGCTGTATGGTTCTCTAGGAAGGCCAGGCTGAAATGACACCATTACATTGAGAAAGTTTACTCATGGAGACATTGCTCAGGGCAGTCACAACTACACTCCACACTCAAATTACAACTTCAAGTTGAAACCATTACAACTTCAAGTTGAAACCATCATAACTGCCAAGATCCACAAATAATGTTGTTGTTTTTGTTGTTTTTTGTTTACAAGATTCATATAACATAATACAAATGAATGTACTGAAAAATAAAACAGAACTATAAAGGCTAACTTTGCTCATCAAATATTTGGAAAGCATCAGTATATTCTGTTTATAGAATTGGCATTGAACTTTGCATGAACTTTGTGACATTCAGTTCAAGATCTACTCTGAGTATTTTCTGTCATAGGTTTGATGTTGTTGTATCAACTATCTACTGTAATGCCTTTAGGCGAATCAAATGAAATATTTACAATGACATAGTGATTTGAAATGTACAGCATGTACAAAACATAGTGCAAGTATTACACCAGCAATGCCAGTCATGTGACATTAATAAATCTTTTGATATGCCCATCGTCTGTCACAGTGCCCATTAGGCATTCTTCATTGAGATCCCTCTGATTAACGAATTTGGACATGGAATAGGTAAGTGAAGTAAAAAACATCTGGACCTTCCTATTCAGTATTTTGGAAAACTAGTGTGCCCTATTTCTTATCTAATGAGACATACATCCTGTAAGGAATACAAACAATAATGCTATTACAAATCATTCCAATCCTGGATGTACTATTAGTTACCCCCTGCTTGTTCACAAAATACGGGCAAATATCTACGGTCTGGTGCCATATTCCTGAGATCGGAGGCCGAATGGAATATGGCACCAGCCCGTAGATGTTTCCCGTATTTCGTAAGAACAAGCAGGGGTAACGATTTTATCTTTTAGTGTACACAATGTAAGTGTCACAGGAGAAATGTATTTGTTTTTTTGTTTCTATTTTATTAGAATATATGCCAGTGAATAGAGTAAGAACAGTTGCCATTGCTGGTGTAGTATGAGTGCGTTGAAATGTGATGAAGCGCGATTTGTGTTGTAACAAAATGACGAGTGTGTTTTCTATAACCCACTGCAGACAGCTGTGTGGGGAATGCGATGAGACAAAAGCGATGAGACAAAAGGGTGGAATTTCCACAGGTGCCAGATTCCACGGGCGAGCCGTCCAGGGTTTCTATGTAGTAGTTTTGTACATGATAGGGTAAGAACATTTTAAGTGTGTGACAGACTGAGCAGGGATGTGGTCGAAGGAGGAGTCGTAGCAGAACCTCGTCAGTTATTAATCCTTTTAAGCCAGTCTGGACCACTTGAAGCCAGGGTTCTTTTTCTTCTCCACGGAGAAGAATACTCTCCATATAACCAGCAGTAGGTACTCTCGGTTATTTGTGTATTTTTTTGTTTTGTTTTACAGGAACAATAATGATGTGACATGAAACGCATTATTTTTGTCATGTATGCCGTGTGAGATTGAATATCACTAACGTGATGGTGAAAACAGCGTTATAACAATATGATATTATTGAAGTTAGGTATGAATAAGACTGATACATTGATGTGTACTGTTTGGAGTACATGTTACATCGTGCTATTATACGAAATTGAGCATTTAAGCATCAAGATTTATGTACAAAAAAAAGTCAGCTGCCCATAGTATATAAGGTTTCGTAACACTGCTTTGATAATTTAGATGGCAACTGGGTTTCGGGACTTCGCCCCAAAGTCGGCAATGTCATTCAAGATGCGGTGAAGGCTGCTGTTAACTGCGATACCGGCCAGTGGAAAACCAGTTCACTGGATGTGCTGAACGTTGGCAAAACTACGCTCTTCAATCCGCCTGTCGACACTTCTGTATGCTTTTTCACGTCCAGCAACATTGGTGATGTACACTGACAATTGAACATTGGACATTTCACGTATTAGGAACAGTGGCCAAACAAGTTACCTGGCGATGTTATACGCCCGATTATATTTGAGTTGGCTCACCACGTTGCAATTTGGAGAGGAGTGAGATGTTCATTAGTACCTATGATACACGACAACAATAATTTTTTTATCATATATGGTGCGACCGTGAGGTGTTCTTTTTTTGTGTGTGTGCATGACTGACAAGATGAAGGGCTAAGAAGCCCGAATGATTATTAGCTCAGCAAGAGGTTGTTGAGTTTATGTCCCCTACACGTACACGCCTTCCTATGGCGAATTGTGAGTGATGTACCTGGAAGTTTGTTTGAGGGACCGTGTATAGTGAGCTCGAGCATTTGATGCTCCATTTTGATGCTCTTTTCGTAGCATTTGGAGAAGGTTGAGTGAATATATTTTTTTGTTGTTCGATAACACAGATTACTTAGAAGTTAAACACTTAATGATATATCAGTAGGAGGATATTTAGTCGCTTCAAGGGTATCACTAGGACCATATAAGTGGGGGTGGTATACAGATGTTAATGGAGTAACGATTACCCGTGTGTATAGTTACAATTATAATTTCTACCCCCCTTTTTTTTGAGGAAGTGTTACAAGTGTTATCGAATGGTGTTAAACATGAGTATACTAGCCCATGTTAGTTAGCTAGGTCCCATACTCGCCCTAAGTGAAAGGTGAGTTGCAGAAGTGGTGTAAAAACGTACTGCAACAGTTGTAACAGTAGTAAGGGCGACGGAGTGGTTATTGATGTAAAGATATCACAGCAGGTTCATATCAGGAACCTGAGATATCCAATAAGGTACTTGTGTATGGATCTGAGAATCAAAATTTGTGTACACAAATGTGGAACTCAGTTGATGAGATATAAGTTAACGATGTTTTGAAGTTGTGAAGCCCTGAGGGTTGTTGTGTCCGAATAAACACTACAGATTGGTTGAGATACTAGATCAGTAAGTGGCATGTGTGATTATATCTGACTCTGGTTTAACCCATGTGACAATTACGTGCTAACCTTCTTTTCGCTGATCTTCTCTCGTGAATGATGTCGAAATCGCCGGCTGTCAGCCACGTTGACTTACGTCTCGTGAGCTGATTATGCGCACATACAAATACATACACACCATAAGATACTGTAGTAGCCAGCACGTCTTAGGCAAAGACGCACATCACCTGAGACACGTTGTCTTTGAAGTTGTAGTTGCTGCTGTCGTTTATCAAGCGTCTTTGAGTGGTCTCAGGTGATGTGCGTAATACGCTTGAGGACCGCGCGCTGTCCATTTGTTTTGTACAGGATTAGCGCGCACTTTCACGCGCAGCTAGCTATGTGCAGAGACTCCAAATCTCCCGCTTTCGACGGGAGATCTCCCGCCGAAAGCCCATTTTTGCACAATCTCCCGTTCTCCTGCCCTGGCTCTGTGTCTCCCGTTGATAAGGATTTCTTACTTATTGCTATATCGTATGTTGAAAATTAAGCCTTAGATAGCACGAGAGAGCATCTAGAATCCTAGACTGGACCCCGGCCGCAAGGAATTTCGCGCTTCGCACACATCAACTTGGAATCTTCCGTTTGCTAGGGGTTTCAGGTGGGAGAATCTCCAGATAAGAAGGTGCTTGGGGTTGGAGTCTGTATGTGATATGGTCATCACATCACAGAATACGGAATATATTTAATGGTGGATTTAGCGCATGCACACAATATGACCTTATCACGGAATACGGGATATATTCAGTGGTCGATTGACCAATGAGATAACAGAACTCACGATCACTAAGAGATAAACATACATACCCCTTGAAGTGTTTGATGAGGTCATTGGACATTTTGAAGAGGTGACCAGTCAGGAACTGAAGTACATCCTTCGCCAACTTCAGGTACTGTGGATCAAATAAGCAAGCAAGTGGACAAATTATTTCATCACTTTTAAAAGTCTTTTTACGTGTAAAAATAATGCATGTCAAGAGCAAAATTAAATTCTTGTGACATCATCTGGACACCGTCTGGATAGAAGTACATTATTAAAGAACCGTTTTAATTTTGATCCCCAGTTAGGAGGCAGAACATTGACTTTGAATGGCTAAAGCAAACATCTTTGCTAAACACACTTGGTCAGCTTTTGTTGAAAGTGTACATATTTTTAAAACACATCCTCCTTTCTTAGAATGATTTATTGTATCTCTTTTGTTCCTTTGAGATGTCTCTTTTCTTTTAAAGGCTGGGTAGAAATAAAAAATAAAAATAAAATCTTTGTGAATGTTGCAAAATAAGTTTATTTACTTCAGTAGCCTCCTCCTTCTCTCCCACATCATCAGAGAGAGATGTTTTAGCCCCTTCCTGCTTCTCGCCTTCCTTCTTTTCCTCCGCCGGTCTTGGAGGCGGGGGTGGGGCAGTCGGAGTGGAGTCCTTGGACTCTGGCTCAGAGGTGAGGGACTCTTCAAACCATGGGCCCAGTATTGGTTCACTGTCATCATCTACATTTTAAAATTACAACAGAGAGCACAAGTGTTAAACAATGTATCTCTGCCAGGACATGCACAAATACATGGTCATTGATGATCCACAGATTATGTCAAATGAGGCTATCTTCCTCATTCGAAGTTTATCCAATACCCAAAATCCAATATTCATTGAGAAAATCATCGCAAGACATTTACCATGGTTAAACTTTGTTATACATATTACACTCTCAGCAGATGACTTGAATAAACATAGAAAGACTTCCTACATGAATCCACAGTTGTTGCATTTGGCTATTAAGACATCATTGAAGCCCTGTATGTAGATCTTTGAGAGTACCTAATCATAAATTTTTCTTACATTTCATTACAAGTAGTTGTCTGTCTCATATCATACATTATTGGTCACAAAGAAGCTTAATATCTCTTACAATGGGAAACACATCACATGATAAAGTCACAGCATCATTCAAATGGTAATTGCAATACATGTCTTGGAAATGAACATCTCAAACAATCACTGAAAACATATATCAACTTCAGCTAATATTCTGTTACCTAAAAAAGATACATGTTGTCTAATACATGAAATATCAGTTGTTCAAAGGCAACTTTCAAACTAAAGCTGCCATCTCACAAGCTAACCCCATACCCTGTAGGGGTGAAGCTGTGAATTCATCAGAACCTTGTCAACTATTTTTGTGGCCACTCAGCCTTACAAGTTCATAGTACCTTCAGTGGCGTAGACAACCCCAACACCGCTAGGCTTACCTTCAGAAGACTCCTCATAGCTACCAGTCTCCCCAGCAAAGCACTCATGGAGGGAGTGGGAGTCACTCTCCTCATCTCCATCATCCTCCATTTCACTCTTGAGGCGAATCAGGGCACACGCCTAGCCATGGAGGGGGAAGGTAATGATAACAGCACTCAGTGAATGACTGTACAGTGACATCTACAACATTGGTCTCCTACTATATCACACATGATGCATTTAATACAGTCAGGATCATTTGTTATGCCATGATGAGAGAATTGTTCCTTCACAGACTTCATCTCACAGTTATGGTAAGACATTCACATAACGATAATATTGCAAAGACAGAAATATTTGCAATTTTAACATAATTTTCAGAAATTTTGCACTATTTTGGCAAGTGCAAACTTTGAAACCTGAAAATATCTTCACGATTTTCCAGGCACATTTTAAATGGATTAAAATGTGCACTGATCAACTAAGTGTGTGTGTATGCTAGTAGCTTTAGTGCATGCCTTTCAATCAAGTGGATCGTTTGTGTGTATACTGTAATCAAATATGTGTACTTGTGAATGTGCGTACTTGTGTTATGCGCAATTGTCTACAGAGAGTTAGGGCATGATGCGCGCATGTTGGAATGCATGTTGTACAGTAAAGTACAATCCGTAGTACATCAATATTTATGTATGGAAATTAAATCAAATTGGTTTTATTTGTGAATTGGTAGAAAACATATGAATGAGCAATTGTGCAGCACAAATCAAAGAACACATGAATATGTATTTGAGCTCCCCAATGCAAAAATTTAATCGCACAAAAATAATATTGTTTACATAAGCTCCACACTGACAGCCATTTTTGGAATGTTTAATGTTGCATCACACACGAGTTATTTGAAAGTGATCAAACTATCAAGGCACTCATTAAAAAACTCAGTGTAACTGTCTATATTGTCTATGAAAGAAATGACAGGCACAATACCTTTCTGTAGGACACTGTGAAGAGGTTGACAAGAATGCCAGTCAGTGGGTATGCATCAAGGATGGTCTTCACCCTCTGAGTGGCTGTGAATGGGGGCAGGATCTCCAGTTTGGCCTGGGCTACTCTTCCAATATTGCTCTCCTGAAAGTTAGATGCAGAAAATGATTACTACACTTAAATATGAGACAGAACTGATTAGGTCACGAGTGTGAATCACTTCCAACAAAACTCATACAACAAATGATGAATTCCAAAGTTCATCCAAATGCCAGCCACACCACTTGATCATACTTGCAAGTGAGAGGCACATTTAGGAGAAATGAACTGAAATTAAAGGAGGAATGTAATATTTCATCATCACACCATGATAAACCTAAATTTAGTTGGTTAGATAGTCAACAGAAATGAATCATTACTGCAAGAGAATAAAGAGCAAAAAAAAAAAAATCAAAATCTCAACAATAGGACATCTGACTCTACGATGTATGTACAGTGTATAATGTCACACAAGCTTGAGTCTACTTAAAACATAGTAAAAGGCATTTCAAAAGGGCAGGCTTGTGTGTAGCCAAGTCTACCTGTGCGAGACGTTCAATGTGGAGATCCTCCAGCAGCTGTGTGAGAGCCTTCAGGACAAAGTTGGAGAGAGCCACTGTCAGACTGCTGAATCCCAGTGATCTGTGGAGAATGTTCAATAAAATATATTGCATGTGATATTTTCTGTCACTCATTTAAGAACTTTGTAGATTGTTTTTTACCCTGTTAGTATGATGTATGGCTAAACAAGACAATATGGAATGTTTTTTACCCTGTTAGTATGATGTATGGCTAAACAAGACAATATGGAAAGAAAATTATGTTCAATCAGGGAAAGTTAAATCAGGAAAATACATCATCGTGGCAAAACGAAATTACTAAACAGCAAGATCTGTCATACCCACACACTTCACAGAAATATCAATGCTGCTATAAAATTCACTAATGAATCATGATAACTACCATGTGTGTGACATCTCATTACAATGTGAATGATATATCATAATTCTGTCAGCAGATATAAATCTACATAGGTCTTTCATCTAAAAAACAAGTATGTAAAACAAAGGGGTTCAATTTGACAGACAAAAGAAATCAAATAACAATTACTCATGCACATGGAAGTTGGCAGGCGCAACAAAATGCAAATGTAGATCATTCCCAGAATTTTAACAAAAAACAGACACTGAAAAAACGCTCCATGTATTTTCTCACCCTCTGGCAGAGCTTGGTCTGCTCCCAGCGGTAGGAGCCCCACTCTCCCTTGATTCACTCTTGGTCCGACTCGCTGAGGGGGACCTTCCCCCCTCCAGGTTCTTCGACGAAGGGTAGGGCGTGGCAGCGGGGATTGGGATTGGGCTGGAGCTCTCTCTCTTCTCCTCCTTCTCTTTCCCCTTCTCCACGGCAACGGAAGAGATGGTCAGGATGTGCTCCAGTCCTCCCAGGGTGCACCAAGCACCCATCATGTACAGATTTTGAAGGTTCTGTGACACAGAGAATTTTGTGACTACATTACATATGGACTTACTGCACAGCCAGAATCACACATCCACTCACCTATAAAGTTAACACACCGACAACATTCGTAAGAAGGCATAAATGTCAACAAAATTGATTTTTTTTTTTTTTTTAATGCAATACACACAATATCTTCTGCACTCTGCCTACAAACAAAATAGTGAGGCTTTCCCTTTGTATCTCAAACTCCCGCAGTTCTGATGCAACAGCAATCCCTGTAATGAATTGTAAAATTGTACATAATTTCACCCCTTTTCATTGCAATGTGCAATGCACATTTTAATCACATGCATCATGTACTGAGTGTACCCACCTTTAAAAATAAAATGCAAATAGCAGATCTGAGATTAATAATGAGGTCAAGTATTTCACACAACGTGGGGTCAACGATAATAAAAAAGCTGACATTTCAGAATTCAAACTTACATGTCCACTGGCTCTTGTAGAAGATCTGATGTTGGCAATCAGTTTCTCAAAGAGGGATAGCTGATAGCAAAAAAGAACAATAATATCATTGTTATACTCTAATAAATCGGCAAATGAGTAATAAGAAATACTTGATATCCATACCTTACATTCTTTAAATTCACAG
The DNA here is from genome assembly GCF_040938485.1 of Diadema antillarum. NCBI lineage: Eukaryota > Metazoa > Echinodermata > Echinoidea > Diadematoida > Diadematidae > Diadema > Diadema antillarum. Next base: position 481,176 of record NW_027270983.1, read on the forward strand.
TCCAACAGTTGTTCCCAAAATTTGCGAAAATTAAACCCTTGCGAAAATAACAGCTTATATAGTAATTCTAAAATATTTTGTATGTTTGTGAGTGTTGTTTTATTTTCGTTTTTTGGAATTGATTTGAACATCATCATACAGATCAGAAACCAATGCACAAATATTCCAAAAATTGCACAAAAACGTTAATCCGTCTTTAATCTAGCATACCAGGTACTATTTTTTTGAAGACGGAGAGATGTCACGTAATTAGCATCCAATCAAAGATGAAAGCATTGGGGCAGGAGTCAAACTCTGAACCTTCCATGATCTGTAAGACTAATGCCTCATCCCTCATATCAGAGCATTTCCTCTCTATTCACACATCCCCACTCAAAGGCATTCATGTCATGTCAGGTGACTCCACTCACCCCTTTTAGCACCACAGAGCTGAAGATGGTTTCCATCTCTTCCTCCTTCACACCAGGGATGCTCCCTACCCCCGAGGTGGAGCAGGACCGGGAGTGGCCGCCACTGCTACCGGTGCTCATGATGGTGTTCGCCACAGCAGCACTGATGGAGGCATAGAGGCAGCTCATGATCACCGTGGCAACCTTCTCCAGGTGGGTGGAGGTCATTGGTTCAAGGGTCGGCAGGTCGAGGGCTCGGTTGACAATGGTCATGTCATTCAGCAGTGATGGAAAGCTACAAATATACGGACAATGACAGAGTTTGTGACTTTAGGATTGTGGTTCTTTTCTGTATGTATGTACAGCCACTGAGCGATGTTTCAAAAAGAGTTTAATGAAAAACAAGGAAAAGTAGAAATTACGCGGTGCGTAAAATATGTCCCCGCCGGAAGTAGCATTTAGTAGCAAAATGTACAATATAGGTAAAAAGATCAAGGTCAAAGGTGAAAGAAGTCAAGGGTCAAAATTCTATGTAGAAGTTTTGAAGCCCTCACCTAGTGCCATCACATAAAGCAAACGGAATCGAAATCGGGTTAGAAATGGCGAAGGAGTAGCATTTTGTAGCCAATGTAAAATATAGGTAAAAAAATCAAGGTCAAAGGTCAAAGAAGTCAAAGGTCAAAATTCTGTGTAGAAGTTTAGAAGCCCTCACCTAGTGCCATCACATAAAGCAAACGGAATCGAAATCGGGTTAGAAATGGCGAAGGAGTAGCATTTGGTAGCAAAATGTACAATACAGGTCAAAAATCAAGGTCAAAGGTCAAAGAAGTCAAAGGTCAAAATTCTGTGTAGAAATTTTGAAGCCCTCACTTAGTGCCATCACTTAAAGCAAACGGAATTGAAATCGGGTAACAAATGGCGAAGGAGTAGCATTTTGTAGCAAAATGTAAAATATAGGTCAAAAATCAAGGTCAAAGGTCAAAGAAGTCAAAGGTCAAAATTCTGTGTAGAAGTTTTGAAGCCCTCACCTAGTGCCATCACATAAAGCAAACGGAATCAACATCGGGTTAGAAATGGCGAATGAGTAGCATTTTGTAGGCAATGTACAATATAGGTCAAAAATCAAGGTCAAAGGTCAAAGAAGTCAAAGGTCAAAATTCTGTGTACAAATTTTGAAGCCCTCACCTAGTGCCATCATATAAAGCAAACGGAATCAAAATCGGGTTAGAAATGGCGAAGGAGTAGCATTTTGAAGCAAAATGTACAATATAGGTCAAAGGTCAAGGTCAAAGGTCACAACTGAAATTCTGTATAGAAGTTTCAAAGCTCCCATGTAGTGCTATCATATAAAGCAAACAGAATCAAAATCGGGTTAGAAATGGCGAAGGAGTAGCATTTTGAACATTTTGATCACACACGGACGCACGGACAGACGGACACACGGACACACGGACACACAGACACACACACGTACGGAGCCCGTTTCATAGTCCCCTGCGCGAACTTGTTCGGCGGGGACAAAAAAAGAGAGCAAATAATTTAGTAACTTTGCATATCACTTAGGAACTACTCCTGACTCTTTTTAAATTTTGACAATAAGACCATGCAAGAAGTTAGCATTTTTTGTTGTTGGATGCACTCACAACAAAGTCAATTGCCTGTCAATTTTTCATAAGAATCCTCAGGGAAAAAACAAAGGTGTAGTAAAAACAAAGCTATGTTATCTCAAATTATGCAGTCAAGATTCATGAATGATAGAAGTTTCATAGTTTTCTAGATATGAAAATAGGATTCTTGTTTTGTAATCCAAGATGTCAAACAAGTACTCTTTTGAGGAAATAAACAGTTTTTTCAACATTCTTCAGCAGAAATCTCGTACATGTTTGCACTCTTCTTGCTACAGGGTCGGCAATTATGGATAAGTGCCTGACAGCTTTCACAAGTTCATAACCTATTTTATCAAAACTTCGTCCCTGCAGTGGTTGCCTTTCTCTCCATTATGAGATAGCTTTTCATAACTGAAGGAGAACCGAGTCTGTAGAATAAAAAAATAGCAAACCTAAAAAAAAAAGGGGGGAGGAAATTGAGGACTGTCAACTTCATCAGGTTATGGTGTTGACAGGTGTCATCTGGGAGAGTGTCATACCTTCCCTTGATACTGCTGACATCACTGAAAGTATTGGGCAGCACAAAGCCCTGCCCCATTGCAGCCTCCTTGTAGTTGTTGATGTAACGTTGCAGGTAAGGCAGGTTCAGACACACATCAAGGAGAATGTCTGCCCCATGTAAGGTGTGTAGGTTGTCAATGTTGCGTGAGGCAAAGTACGATCGACCACCATCCTTGTCCACTGATATCTTTATTTGTATCAGTCAAGTACAGAAGACAGAAGGAGAGTGAGAAAAGCTCAGTAGCAGATGATAGTTTTTAGAAGCAAAAGGTGTTACACTGACAAATTTATCTGCATTTTAAGACACATTTATCTGCACTTTAACCCGATATCAACTGGGGGGTCAAATTGACCCCCCTCGACATTTCGTGCTACGATTCCGTAACGCGCAAAGATTTTGCCGCGCGCTACGATTCCGTAACGCGCAAAGATTTTGCCGCATCGTTTCATGACTTTTTTCATTGAAGTCTCCTGCATATTTCGAGACCAAATTTGCAACGTCCAGGTACACCGTTCTGAAGTTACATAATGTTTTGCATATGCATGTCAACCCGAAAACAGCTCAAATTCATGATATCGTATGCAAATTGTGTTTTTTTGTTAAATTGATATAAATTAGTTTATTTCAACTTTTAATCATAGAAATTAATCAATTCTAATGTAGGTAAGCTTGGAAAAGTCCCTGCAACAAATTTTGGCAAAAAAACAATAGAAAACAAAAGGTCAAAAAAAAAAGAAAATACATAAGAAATTAACAAAACAATAAAAAACAAGAGAAATTGATTTTGATTGTGTTATTTTTTTACAATAAAATTATTTGATATGTCTTGAGGAATTCTGACACAAAAATTTAGCAATCCCGCAGCCTTTTTAATGGAGTTACAGGTGAAACTATGATTTCACGGATAAATTTGCATAATTAATTTACTAAAAATATATAGTCAATATTTTTCTATTGTATGACCATGTAATCTTGTAGATGACATCCGGCTCTAAGTTCAGGCAAAATTTTGCGGCGATCGCGCGTTCAGCAGCCGAGATCTGAAGGGGGGGTCAAATTGACCCCCCCCCAGTAAAAACTTGGTCTCAAATAGCCCAGTTAAAATACTGTAAAAGTGGAAATTTTCGCGGTGTTGAAATTTTCGCGCATTTCGCGCAACCAGAAACTAGCGCGAAAATAAAAGCCCGCGAATATTTTTGCTTGCCATATGTTCCTGTGCGTGACGTCTTGATTCCGCGGAATTAAAGACACGCGAAACTCTTCTGACCCGGCCAAGCGCGAAAAATTAGTCACGCGAAAATATCCACTTTTACAGTAGTGTTAACACAAATTTTGTCTCAGTGCTGCCATCTATTCTTACTGATCAATGACAAGGATAATAAGGAAAAAATAAAAACACCAGTATTTAACAAACTTTGATATAAATACTAACACTGATATGACACTGAGAACAGAAAAAGAACCCACATTACTATGAGTGGGGGGAAAACATCCCAATTTTCTGAAATTGTAATGATACGTTGAGTGAAGAGTGCTCTCACCAAGCTCTGTGGTTCATTGGAGATGGTACTCTTGTTTGAGGCTGATGCAGTGGTAGAAGGGCCAAGGAGTGATGAGGGAGTGGTATCCTTGAAGGTTGACATCAGCTGCTTCACAAAGTCTGCCCGTGACATTGTCTGGGTCTCCTTCACCTTAATCAATGATGTCTCCTCTGCAATTTGTAACAAATACACACATTAAGTTCTCAAAACCCACCATGATGTCATTACAGACTTTGGCTGTCTAGGATGCATTTTGTATAAATAAATAAGGTGTACAGTCTTGACACCTTTCATATTCAATGCCTCTTGTCAATGCACTCACTTCAACCTGTCTAACCACTTTCTGTTTGCCATGCATGTCTGCCACTTATTTCTTCAATCAGTTTTGATTTCATTTGATATTGCTGGCACAAAATGCATTTCAATAACTGCATGTCTCTCTGATCAGCTTTGCCAGAACTTTCACAAACACAAACTGGTATATTTCCAGACCATTCTTTCCCTCATCCATTTAATGCCATCTGACATCACTTTAACAATTAAGAGTTGCTTCAAAGAGTGGCTCTTGTTTTTAATAAAATATCTAATTAAAAAGCAGATCCCAACCTTCAATGCCAAGTTTTCAGACCTTTGACCTACTGTATGAATATTTCTCTTCAGCTCATCTGTCCCTCATGATCATTGTAAGTGTTGAGTTTTATACAAATTTGCAATGGAAGAAATTGTACAATCAAACACACAACCTGAAAGTGCGATGCCTCCAATACATTTGGGGCAGAAGCATAAGAATGCTTTACAGCGAAGAAATTGGAAAGAAGAATGCAAGTACCTTTTCCTTAAGAGAACAAAACATGCATTTATGCATAAAAACAACAGAAATAAAAGAGGAAGACATGGGGAATGCATCATTCATGAATCACCTGCTTTCTTACCTGGGGCTTGCTTGGTGGATGGAGGCATCTGAGCAGTCTTCAGCATGGCAGTCAGGGTCACAACATTGGACCTCTGAAGCTGCCCCACTCCAGTACACAGGCCTTCAATCAGGGACATCAGGTTTCTCTGTGATGGAAACAATCACAACTTACCTCTTTATCTCATCATATCTCTTAGTTTCTTTGACGAATAAATACACAAATACATGCAATTTGCATTCTAACAATTCCTTGTTTTACAAGAAAGTACACTTGTAATGAACATTTCACTTTGAGTAACATGAATACTGTTGTACCACTCTACTAAGAAAGTACAGTGAACCTGCTCTCAGTATACCAAAGCTCCTCAAATGGGTGCAGCTAGACGTGCACACACAATGTTACAGTGAGATTTATGAGAGTGATGACATAGGATAGTCTTTCCCCAAAAGAGAGAATAATTGCACTGATTCAATTTACTGGCCACACATTTCGATATCAAATAATTATTGCTATCTCTGACGACAGCCACTGTAGACATGATATCATATATATTGTGGCAAAGAGTCTGCCTTTCTGTAGGAAGAGTTCGCACACTTAGCAAGCAATGGCTAGCCATGCATCCAGTAGATTTACCATGTGTAGGTAATAACTGGATGCATTGTTGAAACAAATGTGGGTTGGGTTGTTTTTTTTGTTTCTTGTTTGTTTGTTGTTGTTGTTGTGTTGTTGTTGTTGTTGTTTGTTTTTGTTTTTTGTTGTTTGTTTTTTTTTTTGGGGGGGGGGGGGCAATAATTGGTCCACTGTGCTATAAAATAGATGAATGATGCTCATGTCTTTTCATGCATCAGTAGGAAAAGTGTACATGTAAAGACTATGAAATCTTGCCTAAACCCATTTGGCCACATCTTGTGGGTTCAAACAATTCCATAGTTACATGTGTACCTTATGCACATACTTCCTACTGATGTACTTTGACCTGCGCATCATTTGTATAATGAGGTACATACCTGAGAGACAGAGCATGCTTCCTTGTACCTCAGCATGCGCCGTAGACAAAAGTCCATCAGAACGTGGCATGCCAGCACAACTCCACTCATCACCGACTTGGACACTACACAAATTAAGAACACAAATGTTTGGTATTTATATCCCATCCAGGATTTTGAGAGAATGCAAATGTACACGCTGTACGGTAACTGGTAATCTACATATTTGTACTGAAAATGAGAATTCCACTTTAAATATCTGCAGAAATAAACACACTATTAGCTTGGAGAGTGGGAATTGATAACAAATAGCAAATCTTTGGGGTGTATGTATTCAGCAATGATTATTGGTATGAGACATTCATATCATACAACAGATTTGATAAAAGTATGTGTAGAGTATATCTCACAGCAGTTCACTCTCCATAAGATCATATTGAGCTTTGTTTTTCATGGTAATATTCTCACATTAAACATTCTTATGAAAGATATTAGTCCCATGATACTGAAAACCATGATACTGTAATTCACTTGCATTTTTTCTGTGGTTTGATTGAAATTAAAACAGGTGACAGTGTAAAGATAAAGAAACATGTAAACGAAAACCAAAGTGTTCAAAACAATTTTCATGTAAACATATGTGACTTCACAAGTGACCTTGTAAAATATTACATCAGTTTGTTTTTTTTTTCCTTGCTCTTCGGTCACAAAGAAAAAAAGGACATTATACATAGCATTTCATACCAATAATTACACATTGTTTTGGCTCAATACCACATTGATCAATTGTGTACTTACACAAAGATGAGTGATCTGCAATGTAGTGTGCAGACAGAGCCACAAAACAGGAGTAGAAGTTTTCATATTTGTCTTCATGCTTCAGAATGTCGGCTTTGCTGTAGATTGTCGGGAAACCACACAAAGAAACAATACTTAACATTTGTCTTGGATCCATCAAACTTTGCAATGAGATGAGCAAACTCTTACTACCTGAAGTGAGTTGATGATTGAACTGAATTCAATCAATTTGTTTTACACGGAGAAAGCAATAAACATTCTTAAGGAAGCAACCATAAGACCTACGGCTTTGAGGTGCCTCTGAAGGACTAGGCAATGAGAACATAGCGCCTTGCAAAGGGGCACAACTGTTGCAGGGGACATCAAAGAGCAACGTCATGATAGAGAGTCCCTGGTCTTATCCACAAAGCCACAACAAAAAAAAAAATTGCCATGCTCAATATAAAAAACCGATTATACATTTTCATTCTACACAGACTATGCTGTTACGGCAGACAGCAGGGCAAAGAATGGTGACATTTTGGCTATTAATAGCAGGTTACTGCATTATCTCCTTAGATAGAATAATATGAATCCCTGCCCTGGCTGCTCAGAAGTGTTTTTCTTCCTTTTTTTTCCAACATATGATTTGCAAGCATGCTTTCAAAGTAACAAAGTGTGCCATTTTCCAGGGATGGCAACCTTGCAATCTGCATTTCCTGATTAACATTTTGAGGACGATACACATTGTACAGTGGGAGACTGTAGCTTATAATTCTTACAGTAGTGTATTACCAAGTAGTGCTCCACAGAACAACAGTCATCAGTTATGCAGTAAAGTTGTATAAGATGAGGTTTGCGAACAAGTATAAAGATCTACAGTGAATCCTTTCTGGTGAGAATTGTTAGATTATCAATATCATACGGCAGCACGCCTACTGATGACTAAAAATGCGGGCATGAAGTCTAGGTTTAAGCTGTAAGTGTATTTGAGCAGTGGATCCAAGGCAGGAAAGAATTTTGACATGCTGAGATCAATGTTTGACAGACTGGGTGAAAACTAGCACACATTGCCTCGCAGCATCTCAAGCAATATATTGTAGTAAAATATAATATATGATTATGTATCCCCTTGCGCGGGTGCGCGTACGTGCCCGTATAGACGACACGGATCAACGACCCCGAGGTGTCAAGGGACGCCCGGACGGATCTACTAAGCAGACCGACTGACACTGAGACCAAGAGACGACCCCCCATCACAGACCGCTGACCGCCAACTCGCCACCCGGGCTGCTAACTACAAACCCAGACAAGAGGTGAGCAGGCAATAACGGCCATTTCACAACAAATATTTCCAAAATGCTTATATAGTTAATACTGTAAAACCAGAAATGTTCATGAGAATGAAATTTCCACAAATTTCATGATGTGCCAATATTCGTGAAATTAAATATACATGCAAAAGTTCTTGTCTACACTCTTTGTACTGAATGCCAGTGGTAATTCCTGAATATTTTATGGCATGAAAAAGGCTGCTAGCTCCAATTCACAGAAATTTCATGCCGCCAATATACTGCTGGTTTAAAATAGATTACAGTTCCGACACCAAGGTTCGACCTCCTGTGCCAGGGTTAAGGCCAGGGTTTGACCGTGCGCAAAAGCACATAGGTTTCTACATGTAGCAGGCGGTCAAATTTTGGACGATGTTGTGGTCAAATTATGGGCAGCTCACATTGTATCTATGTTGCCACTGTTTGATGATGGAGTACATCTACATTTTTCAATTCAATTGTATCTGGATAGGTACTCACTCAGGAGATTTGCCATCAAACATTTGTAAGAAGACTTACACTTACCATACAGAAATGAAAAGCTTTCAGTACCATATGGTGATATGGTGCCACATATATTGGCAATACAACTGGCATAGGGTTAAAACCCCATGAAAGATCACAGATGAGTTGACTCTTCATAGTTATCATACAAATTGTACCACCAGGAAGTGGGACATTTCAGTCGAGTCACTCTTTGCTGAATTCATTTTCAAAGACAAAGTCTTAACATGGAATTCATTTGACTGTAATTTTCAACAATGAATACGATAATAATTAACTTCAAAAAAAGTTAAGATGGACTATGAAGCTGATGTGTAAATTATCAGTTCCCACTACGTGCTATTGGGCAACGGTCGACCGGAATTGTGACATTATAGACTATTCACCTCTGGCTCTGTGTAATTCATGACACCACAAGCTGCTAGCTTGTGAGTTATCCCAGCCCAGGCTGCAGTGTAGTGTCGCGCCTATGGGTCTCGCGTGTAAATAAGGTTGGGTCGATTTGTCAGCAGTTTAATCGTAGTGGTCTTTACTTCCACTTAGTCTAATATCGACAATATTTTACATTGTAAACTTTCCACATACCTTTCGAGAATGGCATCTACGAGATGTGGAACATCTGAACTCTTGAAGGTGGTGGTGGAGGCTGAAATCAGTATTTTTTGGACCGATCCCCAGTCCACTCCTCCTCCAGATGTTGCAGCCATGATTATCTTTTCTGTGTCTGCTACCCTCTATAGTTGACAACTAGCTCGTATGTCATCGCACATAAAATTCCGTATTTGGCAGACAGAATGACTACAGTTATTTATTTGTGTGTGTTTTTTTTTTCTTTTTTAATCAAAGGGGGGGGGGGGGGAGGGGAAGGGGAAGGAGGGTGTGATCATCTTTCGTTTTTTTTTTATATTCTTTTATTTAATTTTTTTCTTGTTAGTTGCAATGGATACTGTGATTGCAGTTATTACTTCAGATGAAATAAAAAGGATGAAAAAAACATTTGATGTGGAACTTTGCAAGTTCACTTTTCTTCGTAAAGCAGAAAGTACATGCATTATTCTACTGTATTCATGTATCAACACAACGTTGCATTACATAGGGAAGCTTGAAGAAATAAATATGTATTTTCGTTGCATGGAGAGATGTATTATGTCCAGTGAAAGTTGGAGTAAAATAAGTTAACTTAGTCCCTTTGAAAGTTATGAATTTTTGTATTTTGGTGAATATTATGTGTTGCCCCCTCAAGACTGAAGCTCTGTGACAATTTGTGATATGTTGATACATTGTGGTAGAATTATGACATTTTGATTGAAAACATGCAAAATTACATTCTCTGAGAAACAATATGTCTGGGATGCTAAAGGCACACAGAACATACATGTAGGCCCTACATTGTAACTCCTTTAGAACGTATGGCTAATAGCATCATCCTTCAATACGATGCCTCATTAGTGACAAGTGAAGAGAATGTATAGGCATCTGCTATTTCAAACGAGTACAATGAAATGTATTCTATATACATTTTGACCTAAAAAGATATGCATGACACTGTATTCTGTCTACACAATAAGGAGTTTTAAGCAAAGACTTCAAAAGTTTATTATATCATTATGTTATCATCAATTTACATTCAATTCATAATTTTGTATTTTTCATGACAAGGAAAGGAAACTGTTGTAACGGTTTTGAGGAGACAATGTGTCTTATTCTGATTAGATCGAATCTTTTTGCACTGCAGTAGTTTATTTGCCTGTTCTAGTGTTTCGAATGAGAATATTGGGCTGCATGAAAAAATGATAAAATTAGTCATTTACTGTATATTTTTGCACAAGAATTGGTCATGAAAAATCACTTTCATTCTTTGTGAGTACAGTAAATGCAGAAATTCCTGCTGATTATGGCTTTCAATTATATTAGGTTTACCCTCCTAAAATATTGACATTGTACATAAACATGGTTTCAACAGGGTTGAAAGAGTTGAATCTTCCCATGAATTGTTTTACCAAACTGAATCACAGTAATTATTCATTTTACCAAAAAGAATTTTGTTGTCGTTGTTACTTAATGAAAAAAAAAAGTGAGACCCTATATTCTGAGATAATTTGCCCCAGCCAATACTAGTAAAGAAAACAAATTTGAGCAGTATTATGCAGTAAGCCTATATACAGTATAGTTATCATCTCTGTATAAGAACTTCATGATCATAGTGTCTCCACAAGGTAGCTCATAAAATTCACTGTCTCCAAAAGGCCAGGGCTCATGAAAGCTGTGCCACGTGGGAGCTCAAATAACAAATATTCATTATGAAATGGTCTCTATATATGAGAGCTCATAAACTAAACATCTTCAGAGCAGAGCTAAATATAGGCAGATCACATTGGAGCTCACTTAAAAACTCTACCTCATCAAACATAATCATGGTATCACCTCACACATGTGCAAAACCACACACATTTATGACACATACACACATGCAGATTGCAAAAAAGAGATTTGTGGTGGGGAAAAGAATAAAGTTTGGATACCCATCACCAGGCCTGCCCATCACTGACAAAATAAGACTATTGCAGCTAGTGACTGAACTAGTCTGGGTCAGGACTGGTCTGGGTAACACTGAAGAATAACTGAATTTCATTTTGATTTTCCCTCTAATATAATGCACATAGAAAATCAGGTTAGCTGTACCCAAAGAGAGAAAGATCGACCTAGAATCAGACAATAGGGATATAAAGTTTAACATGATTTTTAAGAAATGGTGATACCAGTCTTAAATGCATTTTGTGAATTTAGATGAAGTAGTGATGACAGTTTGCATCTCACAACTCACTCTGCCACTTTTCCTTCAAAAAGACTTCATTGTCATCAATGTATCACCTACAACCATCAGTGTGCAAACTGTCTACAATATTGTAAAATACTAATATCTTGATGACAGTGTATTTTCTCCGTTTCATGATGCATTATATCAAACAGGAAATCTTGTGAAAATTTAAAAAATATTTAATATCCATAGACTTTACAAAAATTGCTTTCTCACTTTCAGTGTCTATATATCCATACAAATGTATGTATCTTGGTTTAATGCTGCTATAGGCAACATTGGCTTTTGTCATCATTGGAGCGAATTGCAGGTGTGATGAATAAAGAAAAAGAAATTAAGTCGCTGAAGACCAGATCAGATGTTTAGAATCTTTTGACATTAATTATGTCTTCCTTAGCTTTAATTGTCTGTACAAACAGATTGAGTAGTGAAGAAGTAAACATTAATGGAGGTATATGAGATAAGAAATTTGATATATAATATGTGTGTGTGTGTGTGTGTACATATTTAAACTCATGCTAATTTTTCAAAAAAGGAGGAACAGTAAGAGGAATAGAAATCTAAACGCTACACACCATTTTCTCTTTCCTTATATCTCACATATGCAATATTATTTTCAGAATACATATAAATACAGACAGAGAGAGGTTCATTTAACAGGTTATTCTTTTTTTCATTGCTGCACTATATTTCAATTAGCGATGGATTGAGGAAATTGTGTTTTATGTCATTACGTTAACATTTTGAAAGGAATTCCATTCGGCATTTAAAATCGAACAACCGATAGTTTTGATAGCACATGTTTTTGCAAGTGAATTTAGAGTTATGCGGGTGTCTGATATGTAATAGTCATGTGGTCTCTGCATTATTGATCATGCTTGGTAAAAAAAAAATCAGGAAGTTCTTACTTTCTACTTCTTCACAAATACACACACACACACACACACAGAGCTGCAAACAAGCATACAGACAACTTTAAAAAAAAAAGAATTATCACAGTCTGCAAGTTCCCTTGAAGGCAATTCTATTGCATGCAAGGATCATAATGTGGATAATAAATGTACAAAGGAGCAACTGGTGTATAACACAAAACACACGGTTTTCATTCACAGACTATGTAAGCAACAAGACCTCTTTCAATTTAATACCATAGATATTTCTGGTTTCAGCAAATCATTGTATAACAGTACAGAATGCCACATACTCTCGACAGATTCACATCAAAAAGAGGATGTAAATTTCAAGAACTTCCACAACATTATTCATATTATCTGTATGTACATGATGGTCACATAATCAAATACATTTGTCTTTCTCAGACTTTGTTCTCTTTTGCTTCTTTCACTGGGAAATATGTCTCACTGACAGCCATTCTACCAAATAATTTATAGGAGACTTTTCATGTTTAACCCGAGACAAAAAAGTTTCAGGCTTGTAATCAATGCAAAATCGCTTTACAGTTCCTTCAAAGACTGACTACAAACCTGACTTTATTTCATATTAATCTAAACATCATTACCATTTGAGCATAATGGCCCTCATTACAAGGTATTTGTGGTACTCCATCTGAAATGGGCACATTGGGGTCAACAACAACACTTTGTGTAGTTGATAGTTACAACAATTATCATCAAAATTTGTCACGTTTAATAATAATAATAATAATAATGATAATGATAACGTCTTATTTATCCAGGGTCGCCTCATCAGTGTTGCCACTGCTCTACCAGAGGGCCTGCCATTATCAATTTGAACATAAATTAAATTGTGCTTTTCAAAAAAGGAAATTTCAGGAGTATTGAACTTCTCATTAGCTCAACAGGCAATAACCCATTGCAATTCTGATTTGTTTTTCTTTACATGAAATGGTGGATAATCGGATGGTTGGCAGAAGAAAATTATTATTCAAAGACTTTGTAATACCCATCTTATATCACATGAACTTTCAAGATATCATACCACAACTACAGAGTATTAAACAAAAGATGCACCAATCCATACTATACACTCACTCAATTCAGTATACATAAGGTATTTACATAGCACATATTTATTCAATAGCAACAACGTCTGTGCAGATTATAAAATATTTAATTAATATCAGATGCCAAAGAGTCTAGACTATACATAGCAATGCAAGAAACGATCTTACAAGTATCTACAAACATGGCGTAAAAATCACAAAAGCATATTCCTAAGACCATGGAGTCAAGTACTTGTCAGAAATCAATCATAAGATTGGTTGCAGCAAAAATATAGGCCTATCTGAATAAAGAAAGGTGTCTTCTATTTCATATCAGCCTTAGAGAAACATACAAAACTCTGCACAGCTGGACAGGAAGAAACAAGCAAGGTGTCACACGGTATATCAAGGTGTATCAAACTATGAAAACTGGAAAGATGAAGTACTTCGAAAAGACAAGGTGATACATTGTAGCCATGTACATGGAAGGTATCTTATCAAGCCAATGTAATGCACTTTACAAATCTCACATAAAAAGACTTTTTTTGACAGATTGAGCATATGCCAGCACATTCTCAACAGTATATACATTTTATCAATACATGACAACATATAAATTATTTACATTGTTCCACAACAATGTGTAAGTTATAATCTATTGGTATACTGATAGACAGATGCACATTACATAATTTGTGAAATTTTATCAGTCTCACTTCGCAAATTCAGTACATATCAATATTCAAAATATCAAAGATATAGTATTGGTGACAGAGTTTAAACTTCAGCAAAGTTTCCTTTACACAAGAAAACTTGTGCTATAAATCACGAATGTGGAGTACAATCATTGAAATTTCATAATACTAAACAATTTGAAGCAATACCATCATGATTCAACATTCAAGGTGTAACTTAATCTAGCAGCCATTATTACGAAAACTCCCTGGCCTCCGATATCCTGGCCTTGCATATGAACTAGATTGTAAGAGTGCTTAATTTTAGATTGTATAAAGTGATAACTAATATTTCTTTTTAAATCTCTATATAGTAGCATAGAGGTACATAAATAATTGAGATGGCTTGCCAGTTAGAATGTCATTTTCCATAATGATTACAAGTTTGATCAACAAATCAGTGATCAAAACTTATTTCTTTTTTTTTTCTTTTTGACATAGGCCCTATAGTTGACCTGTAATTGTTCTGTTGGTCACATTCCATAATCTATTACTTCATCCTGTGCATCACACAAAATGTAAGACACATGTACAAGGTTTGTCATGAATTATTTTCCTTGTATACAATGTTAAAGGAAAGTTCAAGGCCAGTCTTTCAGCTGCCCGTCTTCACTCAGTAGTAATGTGTTCCAATGATGTAATTATCACCAGGTGTTGTGGTCTTTCCCATCAAGCAATATTGCTTGTTTCTTTTGATTCAGCCCAAGATACTTTTTCAAACTGCGGAGTTAGACTGATAGACTCACTGTGCTTCACACACTGGATGACCATCTGTGCATTCTATCTGTCTTCTCTTTGCCAGTTTCTAACTCTCAACTCTCACAGCAAAAGCTAGAATTAACCCACAATGCCTACACTATATAGTCAATTTTATCACTTATTTCATGGTAAATATTATTAGATATGGTAAGATATGGTAAGGTATGGTATTTCAAGATCTCATTCTGCCTGAAATCTCACCTTCACAATTTCAATAATTTATGTTTCTAAAGAAAATTGATGGTAGAGGCATTTCATAAATGACAAAATTCTCTTCAGAGTTACACTCAACACAGCAATACTCAGAAATTGTACACTGTTCTCAAACAGAAAGAACACATATCATGAGAAAAACATATCACTTCAGTCAACAAAACAATTAAATATACAATGAATTAATAAATCTGTACATTCTAATATACATGTATCATACTCTGATGAATTTTAAAACACACTTGCCTGCAAGTTGCTTTATCAGAACAGAGCTCAGCCTGCATGGTAGCATTCATAAACTTCTTTGTCATTAACTAATTAGCACATGGAACATTTAATATGATCTTGCATTTGTAAAGATTCTTGTGTTTGTGAAATACGTCCATTGTTGGGCCTTGCTTGGCCTTCTAGTACACCAGCTTGAACTTGTTGGAATCTACAACCATAAACTCCATGGAGTCCGAACTCTTCTGTTTGAAACCCTCAGCAATGACCCTGGTAGCTTGTGAGTGGGAGAGGTCATGCAGTGGCTTCCCGTTGACCCTTAGAATGACATGACCCACCTTCAGATTGCTGCTGTGGTAGGCTGAGCCTCCATACTGAAACACAAAGACATAGACATGAGGTCCATAAATATAGTTCTCCTGTGAAAAATATACTCAGTTATGAGACAATCAGTATGATGAGCAATTGTCTCTTGATTCCATTTCCCAAATATGGATATTGTGGAAGAACACTGGTGTGGCAGATAGGCAGTAGACTGTGATAACAGGAGACCCTAATTTTGAAACCTTGCCAGCACATACAACATCATTGGAGAAGATGTTTGATCTAAAATGCTCCTCTTCATCCATGTGAAAAAAAAAAATAGCCAGCTAGTATTGCTGGTTTAATAATAACAGCATAACAGAACATTCAGGGAGTTTATTGTTTACATAGAATTACATGGAAGAAAAACAAGACAAATGAATCATTCTTCTCAGATTTAATGCACAGTATTCTGTGTCAGCGATAGGTTCAAGTCCACATAATTCAATCAAAAGAATACCATGAATTTCAACTCGAATCTCTTCCTACTCCCTCTGTCATACTCTCTCAAGATACACATACATATCTCTTCCTTTGTTTCTTACCTGAACTTTGATGATCTTTGGCAGTGGTTGTCTTGTCCCTGAGCCACCCTCAACAGCAATCCCCAGGTTGGGCTTACTCTTTCTCACCACAATGATCTCATGGTGGGGAGGTCGGTCCTCTCTTGTATCCACGACAAGTGCTTCATCAGATTTCACTGATGTTGTCTTGACCTGTACAGACAGAAAGTGAGAAAGAGAGAGTCAAATGATATGATGCATTGACATGTCTAAATCTGTGTGAACAATACTTGATCTTCACCTCTGAATTAACATCAGTTCAAATCTCTTCTTCAAATACTGAACTATTTGAGCATTCAAAATCTCCCTGGTAAAGAAATATTTACATTTACATTTTTTTTATACTGCATATACATGATATAAAACAACAAAGAAAAACATTGTTTAGAAATAAATGAATTTTTACTACACAATATCACAGAGTACTGTTCACAAGGAGTACGCCAGTGGCTAAAATAGAACACAGTATGACAAAATATTTGACAGAAACAATGCAGTGAACATAGGAACCAGTAATATGGGATATAATTGATATGAATCTCTGGTGGGGATGAGCTTGAGGGTAGAGAGTGAGTGACTGTCAGTTCATCAACATTTTGATGGCATGTCTGAGATTGTGTAGTCACTGACTCAGTGTGCTTTGGCTGGAGTTAAGCTAGCCTGGGATCCTGGGTTATTTCACAGTAAGGAAAGACACTGTCATACTGGTATATCGTTAACAGGTATGTCATAACTTGAGTGGTAGAACTCTTCATAATCTAACCTGTGTTTTTTGGGTGTTGACTGGCAATCTCTCATGAGACATACTTCCTGTCCGGCCCTCAGAGAGGGAATAGGAGGAGGGGTCCGGGAGGACAAGATTGTTGTCGTCATCATCATCATCATCTGTCTGAAACTCGGGTGGTGGTGGTGGAGGTGTGGTAGAAGGAAGAGGAGGGGCATCTCCTAGGTACTGGTCTGGAGGAGGGGAGGGGAGTGGTGAGGGTAAAGTGATGGCATGAAGGGTGTCTTCAAGGAACTCTGTTGGTGGTGGGGGCATCTCTTCCTGTGAAGGAGTGGTATCAAGGACAGGTGGAGTCATGGGGTTTGGCTGTTTAAGGGATTGAGAGGTTTCTCTTGTGGTAGCAGGGGGTGGTGGAGGGGGTGGCAAGACGGGGCGCTGGTGTCGGGACAGATGACTGCCGGGTTTTGACTTTTGTGTAGATGATGGCAAACGATGATTGGATGCAGGTGATGATGAGGACGATGATGACGATACCGGTGATGTTGGATTGCTCTTTCTCAACTCATACAGTGTTTCACTGGCCTTCTTTGTCTGGTTCACACTTCTCTTTTGATCCTTTGGTGTATGCTGCATGTCATTGAATAAAATGACAAAAAAAAATTGTCAAATTAATGCACGCATGACTTCTAAATGATATAAAAAATCAAAATATTCCATATTTACTAAGTGAGTGAAAAACAATATCAACATTAACTTGGACACTCCTTTGTTCATCATTTCTCTCTTTTTTTTTTTGGTCATACATCTTAACTTTTCTAGAGTGGGCCCTAGGAAATGGTGAGGCTGAAACAAAGTTTCAAGAGTATCTTGCTATTTTTTTTTCTCCAGAGTCACACAAAAACCTTGTAAAATCTAAAATCTAAAAGATGTCACTTTTTGTGAACAGTAATTGCTCAGAGTGCATAAAATTAGATGGACAGTTTGTTGTAGTTGTCTTTTTTTTGCTGCTTAAATACTGTTACTGAAGGATATACATGTAAGTATTCACTTTGTTCACCATAAGTATCTCTTTGAATACCATGAAATAAGCAGGCATGCTTTCAGTACAGAAAAGCAAGTGAGCTGGACACATCACCCAAAATCCATTTAAAAAACATTTCACAGGCTTAGTGGTAAGCATGGGCACTTACTTCTCATCATTAATTTTCTTATGGTGGTACTTATCATAATTTTGACTCTTGACTGTAAGACAGAAATGTCATGATATCCACCAATGATTACCACAAATGAATACATAATACTGCACTCTTCATGAACTACTGTTACTCTAAATGCTGACTTACATGAGTAGGGTCACTAATTCGCCTGGGAATTCCATCAGTCCCACTGTTTTGTCGGCTGATCAACTCTCCAACCTATATTTTTTAAGGGAAAAATATCAAGAAAACTCTAATGGTCTCTGCTGATTATGCATTGACAAGGAAATACAAAGTATATTAGTTTATATGAAGAGTAAACTAAATTAAACATGATGAAAAATGTCATTCAAATTAAAAGACAGGATATTAAAAATAAGGTCATGGAACTCTGAAGCTTTGCAAATTTAAAAAAAGAAACAGTGATATCAGTATAATTACATGAGAAAATGATGCATTAGATGAGGCAATGGTTTCAATATAATGCAATCGATAAAGGCATTTTTGTCACAAATTTAGTGACTGTTGCTCCCCCTAGGTTTGTATGGCTAAATCAATAAATCTCTAAAATCATTTACTGTAAAGGAGTTACTTCCTTTTTTTCTTCTTTTCTGAAAGACACATTTTCAATGGACATTCACATGCAAGGCCATAAAAACAGTCATTTTAATTTACTTTATGCTACAGTGAACATGACTCATTTTCAAAGTAAAACAAAATAAAACTGCGATTCCATAATCACTTAAAGTTTGTGTACATTATTGTTAAAGAATTATCAACATTTCTTTCATTCTCGTCTACAACATGATGCAATGAACTGTATTGTAATTCTGATAAGATCACTTCCTCCCTGATTCACTCAAATTCAATGATCAAGAGTGACAAACTCACCACTGAATTTGATCCTTCAGTTGACACGCTATCGAGGCTCATCCGTCGCTGCCTGCTGTGGGACCGAGCTGGACGGGGCTCTCCACCTGAGTGCGTCGTTGACATCGAAGCCGACGTTGACTCCTTGGATGACTTCATCCCAATGTCTGTGCCCCTGTCTGAGGATAGCTGCGTATTGCAGTCTGGCAAGCGAGGGCTCACTTCAGATGACCGAGGACTAATGTCTGTATCACTGGCCATAGAGTTTGGTGAAGATGTCAAAGTCTTTAATCTAGAAATAAAGGATGAAAACGTAAGCACTGTCAATTCCAACAAAAATGTAACACATTAATCCATCAACATTTGGTTTGATATAGTGCATATTTAAAAAAATTGATGTGGCAGACTAAAAAAATCTTTCACTTTAACTATCATAATGCTGCAAATATCAAAAAAAAACCCCACTGATTATCATATTGATGTACATGCAAGGTTTGCTCATAGTGTATATATTTGATTCTGGAATTATTATTTTCTTCTTTTTTTTTTTTTTGGGGGGGGGGGGAGTCATATCCTGACTCTGGTAATCATCTTGGTGTTTGGGAAAGAGGGAAATATCCCAGTTTTTAGATGTTGATTTATTGTTACTCATTGCAATCATCCAGAGATACATATATTTGAAGATAATCTTTAATACGGACAAAATACTAATCATAATTTACTTCTTGAAACATATATATCTACTTATATCCCATGGTAGATGAAATACAGAGTTGATTCCTATAGATGTTGTTGTAATGAATTGGTTAATTTCAATGAGTTAAACTCAAATATACTGTAAGAGCATGAGGGTTGTACTTACTTGTCAAAATTGATATTTCCATTGGTATATCCATTGGTCAGTGTCAGGTCAACTCCACTATCCTCACTGGGGCTTTTGGTGCTGATGTACATAGGTTCAAGAGGCAGGCCCACCCCCCGACCACTAGTGGAAGGTTCCTCTGGCAGGTGGCTGTTGTAGTGCACATCTACTGTGACCTTCTGGATGTTGGGTGAGTCCAATGAGTTGAAGAGGGACTTGGGTTTGAAGGTGGAGGGTGAGGGAGAGGAGCGATGTTGGTTCTGGTTGGGTGTGCTGCCACTGTTATTGTTGATTGGTGAGCCAATAGCATAATCCTGCATATAGACAAGAAATGTTATAATCATCACCTCTAACAAAAGACATCAACTACCACATTATGTTACATTCTCTGAGAACTGATATAATTTGTCTAGGAATTAATACTTCACACTGATTATGGGCACAACATTATTTATTGACAATTGTTATTCTTTCAAGATACATTGAACTGAAAGACATTAGTTGCCCTCCCCCATCTAAGAATATATCTCGAAAGCAATCCAACATGTTATAATTTCTTTCAGGTTTCCTTGATTTCAGTCAAATTGGGCACGAGTGCTACAGTAGGCCTAACATGAAGTTAATATGTCATTTGAAAGATACTGAATCTGTAGCATTAAAAGACATCACACCCTTAGTTCCCATAAACAATGGGGAAATCTGATTTCAGTATGAGATAACACATATATCATTCACTAAGAAACAATCATCCTTCAGAAGTTGAGAACATAAAGTAGGATTTTTCTCTGTCAGTCCTGTTTACTGTAAAGTGTTGCCTCTGCATGCATAAAATAGACACTGATGAAATACGATATTACATATATATGCATTAATCTTGCTAGGTCACGATATAGGCGCTAAGTGAGATACTGGCTTAAAATTCATCACACTCACAGGTAGTGCAAAGTCTGGAAGCCCATTTGTGTCATCGTTGATCTGTCTTGTGTCAATTCCTTGGTACCTGTCTTCTGGTTCGTTGATTACCTGATGTAGATTGGAAACACAAATCATGAGGGAAAATTCAGAGGACAGCACTCATCTCTATACAATAAATTTAATAATTTCATTAAACAGAGAGGAGTGTGAGTAAGGCATTTTGGGAGTGCATATTTCCTTGTTTGTCTTATTAAGCAAACACAAAATCAGCACTTACCCTGATATTTGGTGGAAGCTGTTTCGGCACTTGTGGCGGGGTCAAAGGTCGTGAGTCAATGGAGCTGGATGAGTTATACCGACTGCTGTTTGACATGGTGTCTGTGAAGGAGGTTTCTCTTTCATTCATAAAGTAACCCCGCTGCCTTGCCTGTGTTACACAGAAATACAAAATGGAACAGCTTGTTGAGTGGTCAATATGTTTTTTTTTTTCCTGACTGTCAATTACTAGTAATATACCTCCATTTTGTTGCTGTCATGCCTCTAAAGATCTTGTTCCCCAATTAATATGTTATACTTTTAATATCATCACAAAACATTGAGCCTGTGATGTAAGTTGTTACGACAGTTCAAAATAAGAATTACCAGTTAATTCAATCCATATGAATCTTCATTTATATTCTTTTCTTTTGTAAATCAGAACTTGCACATATAGAAGACATATAGTGGATGAAATACAACTGCTCATCATTTTCACTACTAAAAGAAGTGTAGTTTTTCACTGTGTCTGATATGCTCATCTCTATGAGTTCCATACCTGTGATATGCAAGTTTAATTACAGTTTTCAGTTTTACACTACACATCTCTTCCCATTTTTCTCTTCTTTTACATCCACATACAATTTGAGAATACCACTTATCCTGTTTAACAAGCAAAGATGTGAGTGGTATATACATGTACCTCTTTACATGCCATGCTTATCTTCATTAAATCTGTGCTAATCAAAGGAGCTAAAAAATTAATCAGATTCCTGGACTCTCGACATACGTGTGTTAAAGACATCATCTAAGGCATGTATGCACACAGCATCATGTCAGCATCTATAAACATTTGCTGCCTAAAGTTGTATGTGTGCGATCAATAAATATTCCTCTCCTTTGGGAAATGTCATGTGCTTAGAACAGCTGAACCAACAATGACCTCAGCCTACTAATTTGCCTTTCTAATGTGTTGAACCATTGCTATGGTAATGTCATAATAATGTCTTCTGACAGCTACTCATCCACAGTCTGGTTCAGCCATCACTGTATTAATTTTCTTATACATAAACCAAATAGTGTGTGTTTTTGCACTTGTATTATTTTGTTTTTAAAACAACTGCTTGGTAAGTTTTTCCACATTGGGATTGATCTTGTTTCACATAAACCACAGTTCCCTCTTTCAATGCAGATCTGCCTGTTAAGTTGAAAACTGTGTTTTGTCTTATACTGCATTTAGAGAGTATTGACCCCTTGGAAAATATAGAGCAAAAAGTTGTTTTTTCCTAAAGAACATTTGGCTGAAAATTGACTCTCTGTCATCTTTGCAGATCAATTCTTCACAGACTTTAACTCATGGTGCTGAAAATTTACAACACACTAATCAACTAATCAGTACATTTGGAAAGATAACTGAACTTCACTGACTTTAAGGTATTTTATGAGCAGAACATCCTTGGTAAGAGGAGAGGGAAAGTGACTGATTGAGCTAAATAAAGGTTGAGATCACCAAACAAAGGTAAGTAACTGCATTTCACATTCAAAATGCCATCTTAGACTTATGAATCAATGTGAAGTTGATATTCATAAACCCTTAGTGAACCTGCATTTTTCCTGCTGAAGTTTTCCTTTGGACCTTACCTTCATTGCTTCCACCTCCTTCTTTAGCACCAGGCTGTCAAATCTGTCAATATCCCTTGGGTGGATGAAGGCACGGATCTCTGACAACAATGAAAACTGAAAGAAAAGACAGGTTCTGGTCACATGACTGCCATATACTATCCCATGTTGTCATGAGATACAGGACAAATATTTATATTGCTTCATATCCATCTAAATGGAAACAAAACCTGTGTCATGTTTATAAACAAATCTCCATTCTAACGGAAACATTAGGATAATAGAAAATTCTTATTGAAAGAAATTCAATACATGCTGAAGAATCAAGCAAATTCATATGCACTGTCAACACAGTATCAAAAGCTCTTAAGTAAATTGCAAGATGTCCCTGCATTTGTGACAGCACAGTACAAGGATATTTCTGGGTGAATTGGTTCAGGGCAATTGAGTAAATTTACAGGATCTAACGCATTGATCAAGGTAAATATGTCCTCAAAGTACTAAAAAATTATTTGTGGGTATTGGAATTCAGTCTTAAAATATCACAGTAATGAAGAGATTATTATAAGCATGGGAGAAATGTTCAACCATATGTTGCTTCTGACCATAATCTAATGGATCAAAAATACGAAGTGATATCTTTTCAATTGAAACTTTAAAGATCCTGTTTACCTTTGGGAGCAGTGATTTAAAAAAAAATGTTCAAGATATCTCTTTTGATGCATATGTGTAGGTCAGTTGTATCATAAAACATCCTACCATATAAAACTTTTGCAATAAAGCCTTAAAGGGACTGTACAGTACTGGTTGAGGGGGATTCATGTTTTGCACATTCCTAAGTGAGATAATGAGAAACCTCTTATGAAATATGAAAGAGAATGTAATTTTAAGAATGATTCAACATTTATTTGATGAAAATCGGTTTTCAAATGGCTGAGATATCCAAAAAAAAAAAATGATAATAATAAAAGGCGACATGCCACAACTTTATTAGGATCTCTTTGTTTCACCTTGTTTTTGGATATCAAAACCAATTTTCATCAAATAAACTTTTGATACCCCATGGAATTGCATGCTCTTTGATATCTCATAGAGTGATTCCTGAATATTTTGCAAAATGTTAAAAGCTAAATCCTCACCTCAACCAGAACTGTACACACCCTTTAAATATAAGGAGATACATTTGTATCACTATTTTTCTCATTAACCTGTAACTGTAGACGGTTTAGTCTGGAAATATTTTTATCATAACTTGTTTTTATTATAACTTGTTATAACAAAATGTGAATAATTTGTGTATTTAACAATACTTAATAATACTTAACATCAATGATACTGGTTCAAATTTTTACATTGGTTGTTTCTATCCCTAACTCACATTTAAGAACTATTTTGAAGCAGTAATGCTGGGTTTTTGTTTCATATGCAAATGGTAAATTGTGCTTAACCATAATTTATAAATTACAAATTATTCATATCTGTTCAGATAATGTAAAGCTCTTCTTCGAATCATGACAGAAAGTTGTATTTTCTGCAGTAATATTCACATATTTCATCTCAAAATATTTCACCTGAAAAAAAAAAGAACTGTAAGCAAAAACATTTTGTATGAAACTTCACATTTAACCTTCTCAAACCCTTCATGGAATTTGTAAGTCTCATGGATATGCTGCTGGACACATGAACCTCTTACTTTCTTTGCAAAAGAACTTACTGCATGCAGATGATGAATGCAAGCAGGGGCATATCACATACTTGGCAAAGTAGTTTTAGAGTTGCAAAAATGAGAATCTTCATCCCAACTAACTATTCTTATCAATATATTGGGGTTTAATCTAGGTCACACACCATACCTTTGCATGAGTGTCGAAGAGCTCAAAGAGCGCCATCACCAGGGCATCAACAGTGATGGTACTGTGCTGATACTCCTCCAGATAATACATCATGGTACCACGCTCATTGTCATTGAGAAGGGTACGGGACTGGTCCTCCAGCATGCTCCAGTTCTGCACCCCTGCCATGCTCTTGCTGTACATCATTTGGGAACCAATGCCACGGCTGAAAGCAGACTGTTTGGTGCAGGAAACAAGAAATAACAGCATCTTGCTCATGAAAGTATCATTCACAAATTAAACCTTGAACACATATTTTAATTGATTTTTCTGTACACATGCATTAGTGTACAGCTCCAAGTATTTTTACACAAATTTGAATGCAATCCAGATATATAAACTCTAAAGCAGGATGTGAACATTCCATACCAAGTACTATAAATAACTTTTAAAAAGTACACAGCTTTAATGTTAACCAATATACATGTATGCTACGAACCGAATGGCAATACGCTTCCTGTTTTTATTTATTTGTGTGTATCTTTTTCAGTATACACAATTTTTTCTGGTTGTTTGGAAACAAGTGTATATTTTGTTGAAATATAAACACATTTTTTATATCTTCTCTTCACTCTTAAAATCACTCTTTGAAAATGCAGGATTCCTTGCTAGAATCTGATGGTTATATTTGATAAGCTGCTACTAGATTAAAATGTCTCTGGCACTCTTCAGGAGCAGATGCATGATGATCTCATGCTTAAAGGACAAATTCACCTTCATAGACATGTGGGTTGAGTTAATGCAGCAATATTAGTAGAACACAACAATGACAGTTTGAGGAAAATCGGAGTTATTAATTTTTGAAGTTTCTACTAAGTCACGGCTGGATGAGAAGACTACTATAGCTTGTGATGTCATATGAGTACAATCATATAAAGAAAGTATAAAGAAAATTCAAGATATTCTCACTTTTCTCACATAATAAAAGAACACTTGACTTCTGTCTTTCAGAAGTCAGGGGGAATGATATTACCCCTAACATAAGTCAGTAACAAGTCGAAGAAATGTGCACTTTATTCAAAAAGTCAAGTTTTGTGAAATTCTCTTTTTATTTTCCTTATATTGTTGTACGCATGTGACATCACACACTGTAGTAGTCTTCTCCTCCAGCAGTGATTGCACAGATACTTAAAAAATTCATAACTTTTGAACGGATTGTCAGATTTTCCCCAAACTTTCACTGATGTGTTCTGCTAATATTGTTGCCTTCACTCTATCCACATGTATATGAAGGTGAACTTTTCCTTTAAGGATGTTTAGTTGGGAGATTTTGGGAGTTTGAATCCTATTCCTTTAGCTCAAGTGATTACAAAATACTGATGTTTCTGTGTTTAGAACTGAAGTCAAACCAACTCACCTCAGGCCTCTCTGGTAGCTCACTGTAGAGGGAGTCTGTCTCATCAATCACCCCGCCCCCACTGCCCCGTCTGACACCTTGCCTAGAGAGGGTGGGGGAACCCTTGTCCACCTCATCACCTGTTAACCACTGGGTCCTGTCAATGGTGGTCCTGGCATAGGGCAACTTCCCAACATCCTTGATAGTCATCATCATTAGCTTGGAGGATTTTAGGATGTCAACCGCCTCTTGGTGCTCGATGTCCAGGAAGTTGCGTCCATTGACGTCCATGATTTGATCACCAACCTGTCAGTATAGGAGAACTCATGCATTTAAACAAAAATATCTGTTCTTTCTAGATGTCATCTATTTTATTTTGTTTTTTAATCTTGATGCACACTGGCCTAGATAGCTTTGAAAAACTTTTACTGGTTAATACTGAGTGGATTGCTAATGAATAGAATTTGGAAGAAGCTTAACAAGATGACTTTTATCTACAACTGTACGTATCATATTTGCATACATGTCTGAATTGTATAAGCATCACATCTTAAAAATGAGAGAGCATATGATGCTATTCTCAGCAGTGTTAATGGTCTTGACAAGCATTTGTTGTACTTCACTTAGACAATCATATCTCTCTTGCCCTCTCAGTACAGTAGCAATGCACAATTTTGGAAACAAATATCAAATTCTTTGTAGGTCTACTATCTGCAGCAGATTGATACTTGCCATGGTTATGAAATACGCTACAGTGTATATCATTATCCTTCTATCCTTGAATGTTTACATAAGAGGAATATATAAACAGGACAAATATCTCTTTTTGGGAGAAACTAATCCATTGTTTCATCTCTATATACCTTTCAAAGTGCCAATTTTTGAACGAATTAAATCTGCCACTACTATGAGTGAATTAAAATGTACTTGATGATGAGATAGAAATGAAAAAATATAATAAGACAAAAGACATAATCCCTGATTATGTCTTTTGTGAAATGTATGTGTATTCTTTATGTTTGGTGAAAATTAGATCAAAAGACAAGGCAAGTGCCAAATTGTGTCTCGCCCATTCGCGTACAAGAAATTAATACTTTTCTAACTCCCAGAAGTTCATTGACCCGCCTACAATTATGTATGCTCTTTGACCTTGTGGTGGCCTTCAACTCCCCAAGGGACATTTACCATCCAAGTTTGGTCACAAACGGACAAAGGGATCAAAAGTTCTTAGCCATAATCGAAATGCGCCATAAAAACTTAACGATGGGCCCTAAAAATTTGTTGACCCCTTTCTGTGACCTTTGACCTCGTCATGACCTTTAATTCCCCAAGGGACATCTACCATCCAAGTTTGGTCACAAACGGACAAAGGGATCAAAAGTTATGAGCCATAATCAAAACGCTCCATAAAAACTTAACATTGGGCCCTAAAAGTTTGTTGACCCCTGTATGTGACCTTTGACCTTGTGATGACCTTCACCTCTCCAAGGGACATCTACCATCCAAGTTTGGTCACAAACAGACAAAGGGATCAGAAGTTATGAGCCATAATCAAAACGCGCCATAAAAACTTAACATTGGGCCCTAAAAGTTTGTTGACCCCTGTATGTAACCTTTGACCTTGTGATGACCTTCACCTCCCCAAGGGACATCTACCATCTAAGTTTGGTCACAAATAGACAGATACATCAAAAGTTACGAGCCATAAACGAAACGCGCCTTAAAAACTTAACATTTGGCCCTAAAGTTCATTGACCTCTGCCTGTGACCTTTGACCTTGAGGTGCCCTTCATGTTTGGTAAAATGTGGAACTTTGCATAACCACTCTTCCCTCCAAGTTTGATTGAAATTGAAATCCTCAGTGTTATAGAGAGTTATTCAAGTTTTTGTAGCGTTACGGACAGACGACAGACGGACGGAAGATGGACGGACATACGCTGCAGGCGATCCCTTAGTCTCCCCACACCTCCGGTGGGCTCGACAAAAAATAAAATAGGAAAGAAAGCTGAAAGAAAGCATCCATGGGGAGAACTAATAGCTAACCATAGTTTTGAAATGTGAATGAAATCAACTACACACAAACACAAAATGGCTGATAACAACAAAATTCTATGGCACATTAATGTGTGAAAACATGTTATGCTGTTGTCCTTTGGATGGCAGCCAACAAAGGCATTTACAGTGCTAAGAAGCTTACCTTCAGGCCACAATCATCTGCCACTGAGTAGGTATCAATGCCAGTGATGTAGATACCAAGACCAAACTCTTTCCCTCCACGTATCATTAGGCCCAGGCTCTCTCCTTCATTCACCACCACATTCACCTGCAAGATAAAGGGATCCACTGGTTTAAGACACAATCAAATACATGTAGAAGCATTTTGATATGTATTAACATTAACTTTTAATATTGCAGTCTTCACTGAATGTCACATCAACAACTTATATCACAGAGTCCCTTCTGTGTGCAGGTCTCACTATATATCCTTGATTCATGGCATAAATTTCATGCCTTGTAAGTAATTCCATGTGACATCTACAGTAAATGCATACTGACAATAACAAAATAATATAATTTATTAATTCATTGGAACAAAAACACCACATCCATATTAAATGGCAATGATGTATCAAGATACAGCAATTGATGACTCTGAACAAAACAAATACTATACGTGTACATCACACATCTTTCCCAGTGACAACTGGTCAGGTATCCATAGCTAGACAATGCAAGAAATAATCCTCGGTATGCATCTCCTTTGTAAAACATTGCAATATTTATGAAGTAATGTTTTAATGTTTGCTCTTGTATTTACTGAACAAACAACTCACAAGGCTGCTCTCAATAAACCACTGTCAAATGAAGAAACCTAATACAGTAAGCCTAAACATATGGGATTCTCATTTGCCATGGAATATTACTATCATGAAAAAGTACCATGTAGTACAAGAAAGTCTACATGTGACCAATGGTCTAGAAGCTCATTTTTTCATAGCTAAATCTAACAGATTAATAGTTTTCACAAAAGTAATACAATACAATGCCAGTAGAAAAAACAAACAAACAAACACTCACACAGAGTGATACTTAATTTGAGTATATCATCAATAGCAAATGCTGCATCAAGATTAAAAAAGAGTAATCTACATCTGTAGCCAGTTTTCTTCAAATGATTTGATAATTACAAATTATGCAAGTCTTTTCAGCTTTAAGTGCATTTTATTATATCATGTATGACTCAAACTGGGGTTCTACAAGACGTGATGCCGTATTACAAACAGAAGCTTTGCAGTAGCAGCTGTTGCACCTGTGAAAACATGGCAAATATTGATTTTAATCAGTTCTGTACAGCTTGACTCACACTTAAAGCTAACAAGACATCTCCATCCACATTACTGAACCGCACTGATTCTCAATCAAAGGAAAAGACATTAAATTACAAATTCCAGCAAT
Source organism: Diadema antillarum (assembly GCF_040938485.1). Lineage (NCBI taxonomy): Eukaryota > Metazoa > Echinodermata > Echinoidea > Diadematoida > Diadematidae > Diadema > Diadema antillarum. Next base: position 510,551 of record NW_027270983.1, read on the forward strand.
GGTACAAATGCAATGTTCATACCAGTGTAATGCTGAGCAGAAAGGACAATCTGAAGTCAATAGGAACATCATGTCATGAAATCATTTTGTAATAATTAGTAATTAACATTTAGCACTTAGCATTTAGTAATGTCACTGTGTCAATCCAGGTAAAAAGATTGGCAAACCACAACAAAAACAACAAAAGAAGATACTTTTCTTCCCTTCATAAAAGTAGCATTCCCCTTGAGTTCATAGAGAGTGTGTGCAGACAATTTTCTTGGACACATATCAAAAAATTCCAAGAAGTTAATGTATGGAATTTGTATCATAACATGAATCACCCAGTGTCAAGCAGGCCATGTAACAGCTAATATCAGAGATCTTGAAAGGCGAAAAAGTCTACCAGTATTTCATGGAATAATACACTCTCAAATAAATATTAAAATTGCCAAGCCATTATTGAAACACTGATGACGGTAAAAACAAACATCTGTTCATGTTCTGTGTAACTTCTGATGAAACACTGACAAATAAGATGAACTCATTTCAATTTATGTCACACAACTCTCTCCTGAAAGCATTCACTAAAAATATGAAGAACAAGATACGACGTACAGGAGATTTTTGAAATCCTCAGTAGAAACCAATTATTTAAAACCCAAATCAGCAGACTAAAACAAAAAGTTTGTGAAGAAAGTGTATAATACATACCTTTTTCTCATCTCCACTCTTCAGCAAGTTGAGGCTACTTTTCCTGTTCTGGGAATCATTCAGCATCCTCCCCCTCAGAGGGTCAATATCCGGAGGAGGAGAAACACTCCGTCCATTGGGGTCTACCCATGTGTAAGTCTGGTGTGAGAGGAACGATCCAGGGACACGCCCCACACTCTTGACATACAGCACCAGCTTGGTAGTATTTTTCAGAATCTGTTAAAGGTAAAATATATAAAAGATAACATGTACTATTTCAATCTTTATTCACATATTATTACTTATTTGTTAAGGATTCATAATTCATTAAATGTGATCATGATGGTTCTTGTGGATTCAACCTACTGTAAGAGAATTACTCTTACGTTTTCATGAAAATATACAGTGTAAACACTGTATCATTCATATTCTTAGACAATGTGTATTAATGAAAGTAAAAGGTAAACAATAGCAATGCAATGTATCAGAATGGAAAACTTATTTGAAGCATTGCGTTTATATTATGAATACCATGACCACTCACTCCACTCCTTGCTCCACTCTGAAAATAGTAGAAAATCATGATGAGGTACTTTCATGATGAGGTTGATGGTAGAAAGATTTTCAAAGACTGTGATACAATGGCCATCAGTTAACCATTGTACTTGTACAATGTATGTGTCTCACTACTTTGTTCAAGATCTAAAAGAGAAAATGGTATTTTACCAACCCAGTAGTTGAGAAATGCTCTTGTTCCTATTCTCTATGATGCAAAAGATATAACAATCTGGATAAGTGTTGAATATGACAGGTCCGTAATTCTTGCTTGTACTCATCTGAATTTGAATGTTTTGGTTATGGCTATCATGTCATGTTTATCGAACACTGCCCAGTTTCTGACTGATACATAAGGATGATCTACACAATGATATCAAATGCATTTTGCTTATATATGGCTTCAAGCATCCTTTAGTTTCATATAAATTTGCATCGTTTGGTAGATCATGACTTTGTTGCACAAACAAGAAAAAGTAGAAAACTCACAAATGACAAAAGAATACATTTCCTAGAAAATCGATCAACAAGTCAAGCCATCACATAACAAATGCAAATCCCAGCTCAGATCATGAGACAAGGTCAATTTGTTTTTAAACAGTCCCTGTATCACAGCAAGTCCTTCTTTCTTCAACTGCATGTGTGATGTGTGTATGCGTGAGTGTGTGTCTGAGTGTTTGTGTGCAGGCATAGTGCATGCGCCCTGAATAGATGTAGTTCCATTTCACTGAGCATCCTCTTTTCATAATGCCTAGCTGACTCCTCAGGGGCTGAGGGAGGTATTGATTATTCTCACTATTATACCTCCAGTGTGGTCTGAATGGGATTCAACCCCTTTTTGCATGACAATGGGTACCAGCCACTATTATTTGCAAAGCCCATGGGTTCGGCTTTCCATGGGAGGGGAAAACAAAAAGCTTACAAGGGGAAATCAGAGGGAGAACCCATGCACATTTCTAATATCACTTTTGTCTTTTACCATACAGTTACAATCACTCATAGGAACCCAAGAAGGTTCAATGTCTACCTTGTTTGAGGAAACAAGATTCATGTGACAAAGAAGTATATTTGTTTTTGGGCAATGATACAATGACTTGTAATCAACAAGCAGAATTTTTAATACACAGAAATGCATCAGATCTACCCCATTCCTGTAACATGAATAATGATGACAAAATTTCAAACTGAAGAATGAAATAAACTGTAAAAGCTATACAGTATGCCTGCGAAGACTTTAGTATTTAAAAATCAAACACAGAATGAAAAAAAAAACAACCATTATTCAGTGTTAGAAGATTGTAGTACACACGCATTTGTATACGTAATGAATTTTGCACAGTCTACATGCAGGTACCAGTAGGCCTATACATTGTACATGATTGTACCTATTCTGCAATTGTGACAGCACATGGTTCTACATTCATTTTGAAAGTACAAGATACTAATTGCACAAAATATCAAACATATGCCATATGGCCCATTCTCAGTAAAAGCGTTCAAATACGGAATTTTGGTGTCGCCAACATTCCATGACAGTTTGCGGTTCCCTGAAACCTATTAGATACTATTTGAATGTTTATAATATATCACGAGGACTTTATTTGTTAAAAATAAACACGATCAAATGCGGTTGTCTGCCTTTTTGTATAAAATTTTGCTGTTAAACTTCGTTAAGACCCCCAAAACGCAGTGTCGCCGGCTATTTCAGAATTATGTTTTATTGCTTCTCTCCGTCCACAAACACACTTTCCAAATATCATTTTCATGGACGATGAGCATATCATATGTGCTAATCACAATACTCAAAAAGTTCCAACATTTTTATTGACTTCTTTTTTTATAGCCTTTTGAAACCTGTCGCCAAGTTCACCGCCAGATACGTTACCAGTTTCTTTAGTGTTACAGCATTGCGAAAATAACAAGACTATGCAATGACTCTGTGTATATGAAACCCTGAGGATACTTCATACATTGCAAGTACTTAGATTTTTTGTGCAACAGCTCTTTATTGAGAATACGGTACAATGTTTGAAATATCGGTTTTCTACACTTTTATTTAGACAGATACGTTACATACTTTTCACGCCACCCACTGCGACAGATATTGCAATGTCAGACAAATTGTATATTATACATTACTCCTCGGAATGACGCATCGATTCAACATTAAAGTTTATTACAAGTGAGAAATATTTGGTAGATATCGCTCTCATAATAATATGATCGACCATATACGTTACCACAGATACGTTACCCCAGATACGTGACCGAATTTTGCGCATTGGTCTTGTGCTTTCTGGGGATCAAATCTGGTCAAAATTCATCCCTACAAATTACATGCTTCGTTTTGTTGGACCTCAGGATTATATTCTTACACCAAAAGGACAGAGAGGTGAAAAAGAGCAACACTTCCACATGGTTTTTCTTTCTGCGTCAGTGTCTCACAACTTAATACCAAGTTTTTCAACAGATACGTTACCACATAATCAAAATACTGAAAAGAAATTGTAAATGTTTTTACAAACAAATCGTTGTGTGCTCATAAACTCCAAAGTTCTATTCTATAAAACCCAGCCACTTTCATATTCTATGCAACAACTTTGAACGTTTATTTTACAAGACCAAGCTAAGATTCAGCATATCAGTTTTTTGCTTTTCAGATTTAGCAGATACGTTACGTATAATTCAGGGCACCCACGGTGACAAATAATGTTATGTAAAACAAAGTGTTCATGAAACAATTCTGCATAGAATGACGCTTCCATGACGCTTCCATAAAAAATTAAAGTTATGTTCAAATGAAGAATATTCAGTAGAAATTGCTCTGTAACTTCACCGACAGATTAATTTACGGCACGCCAGATACGTTACCAAACTTTGAGAGAGTAAAAAGTAGTTTATGAAATGCTTCCGAGAAAAGTTTTAGTGTTCTGTTGCATATTTATTCTAGTGTTTTTCAACATATGAAGAACTACTCAAGATTCATTGATAAGTTGAACAATTATTTATTCATTTTCATTAAAAGGGATGAGCCAAATACGTTACCATACGTCAAACAACTGTTTAGCATATCGAGTTCTTAGAAACTGTACCTACTTCCTTCTAAGTGCCTGCAAAAATATATTTTTTAAACTTTGTTTGCATTATCCATCAAAACTTAATGAATATTTATAGTCAGATGGATAAATACATTCAGACGTAAGATGAGAATATTCTGTGAATGAAGAACTTAGCTTTCACATTTAGGGCTCTTTTCCACTACATTTCATAGTTTAAATATTACGTACAATGTTTAAAATGGTTAATTTGGGCTTACATCGTTCATTTTTACATCAATTCATGAGGTAAATAATTAAACAGGTGATATTTATTAATTCATACACAACTAAAATTATCATTTATATTTTACCAGATACGTTACCAAAGGTGATTCGATGTTTTTCAATAGTTATTTCCCCAGGAAAGCAATTCATATTTGTTCCCTGTGGAAATTCCAGATCGAATCGTTCCCTTTGCATGATTTGTGGGATTCGAAACTTTATTTGTAAGCGAAATTTGCTAAATATACAAAGTGAATCTTAAGGTTATATTTCATTTCAGCAAAAAGCATATTTCAACCTACCACACAGAAATAATTTCTACCAATTAGCAAGGGATGACAACATCTTTACCTCTTGAAAAACCCCAATATCTTTAGGGGGGACAGATGTCTTTTCCTGAACAGAAATTGGATCAAAACAATCAATCTAATTAAGAGTTAGGAGTCCATTACAACATGTAAATTTGCGGTAACGTATCTGATTGGTGATCAAAAATCATATATGATGCTCTATTTCAATTCATTTTTACTCAATGAATGGCCATCATTTAGAATGTTCCACTTTTTGTTTCGTATTTGACCGGTTTTGAAGTTTCCGAAAACACATCTTTGAATGTATTACTTTGTGGTTGATTTTTCGGTTTTACTCACATGGAATTGAACACTTAATCTGAGAATGGCCCATATGCCTACACACATGCTTATAAATACAAGAATCAAAGCCCTGTTATCCATTTAATACAAAAATATACTTGAAGTATTTTATACATGGAGCAAAAGTTGCCTACTTGAATGGATGACTACATTACGAATGGCAGGTAATTGATTTACACTGATACTGCAAAAGAGACAAAAAAAAATTGTCTTTCTGCTGAATATATCTTCCTCACCTAATGATAAATGTGTGAACTAAATTCTACAAAATAAAGCACATCTGCTTTTGGATATCTCAGTCATTTTAAACCAAATGTCATGAAATAAACTTTGAATTTCTTTTAGAATTGTATGCTCTTTCATATTTCATGAGTGGTTTTGTAATTACTCGGCAAAAAAGTTAAAGAGTGCGGAATCCCCATCTCAACTAAAACTATACCATCCCTTTTAAAATTAATCTCTCAGGACAATTCTTAATCAAATAAATTGTATAATTTTAAGGTACTCTCTAAAGAAAATCGAGTGAAAATATTCACTCTTGAGAGTGACTACAAAAAAGAGTGAATTTCGAGTGAAATTGGAGTGAATTTCGAGTGAAAATGTTCATTTTCACTCATTTTGGAGTGACCTCAGGGATCACTCGAAGATTGAGTGATCCCTGACGTCACTCCAAAACGAGTGAAAATGAACATTTTCACTCAAATTCACTCCAATTTCACTCTAAATTCACTCTTTTTTTGGTATTCACTCCTAAAAGAGTGAACATTTTCACTCGATTTTTTTAGAGAGTAGTTTTAAGTGTTAGCAAAAGCAACCACTGAAAATAATACATGTACATTTATTGTACATGTATACAGCATCTGATTGCACTGGTCATTTTATAATGAAAACTGTGAATTCCCTGTGTACCAACATCTAGTAAAACATGTGGTACTGTACCTATGTGTATATATGTAATGTCTATAAGGTTGTATCTTTGTCATATTTGTTGATGAATTGATACATAATTTGTGTATTGATGGACAATGAGAGCACAATCAAAATCTGATAAAACTAAAAGGATTGCTATGGCAATTTAAAAGGTGAATACACACAGCTACATGTGTGTAATACTGTACATTTCATGAGTCATACGTTGCCACAGCAACCACACAGCATCCCAGGCTTGTGTCCCATCATCTATTGAGTTTACACAATGTGCAGCTGATGTAGGGTAGGCGCTGAGTATTGTGTCTGTTCTGTTCAGAATGCATCCTGTCATAGTGCCACTTTCATTAATTTGCCTGCAGCATCACTACCCAAATGCCTAGAGGAAAACAAGACTGCGCGCACTGCATGTGCAATATGTATTCAACCTTGGACCCAGAATAGAATCTTTGCTATAATGCTATACTGCTATACAATATCATGTATCTGTCAGAGACAGTCATAAATTTGTAGCTCACATCACAACTTAATAACACTATTAAAGTATTATGATGTTCATGATGATTATCAATGATTACAACACATCATCAAGTAATAGTGTACAATGTGTGCCACTCAACAAAACAGAAATTTAGAATGTTTAAATTGAGATTCATCACTGAATTAAAAAAAATATATATATTATATTCTACAGTATCAACTGTGCCAACAAAGGTAGTATTGTTCTGATTTTTCACAGAATTCCTCTAGTCTTGGTATTCAGCTGACTTGAAAACATCAGTGGTGACCTCAACATGTTTCATGTTGCGTTCGTGCACTTTTCATCCTTTGTGTGCTGAGAAATCAGAGCTTTGCCACCTTCAGTGTGTATGATCAGGTTTCATGTGAGACATACATAATACATCCGATCATGTGACACCTACAGCTGTAGGTCTTTCAAAGGCAGGTGTCCTGCGATTACAAGTACAGTAAGGTGTTTTATTTGAAACGTGCAATAAATACATGTTCAGTAAGTACAGGCATACGCCTACCATTTTTTTTTAAATTTGTCTCCAAACATGGTCTTTGCTATGGGGTACTCCTGATTAGAGGTTCTCAATGACCACCAGTGGAAGCACATAGTACATAAATGGCATAAGCACACCATGCCTTGATTTGTAGTACAATCTGAGCATCTTCATACACATGCATGATGTTTAAAACAAAAATTGAGTAAACTGTACACTTCATGTTATAAATGAAAATGACTCTCATTCCCTGGAGAGTAAAATCAACCCAACAGAAAGGTACAAGTTTGAGTAAAATCAGACATGCACATAGTAAAACATATAAAGTTTTGAAATTTCAGAGTTTCAGATCAATTTTCATGAAAAAATAGAGTTTCCACACTCTGTGCAAATTTGTGGAGGTGATGATGTCACAGCTTCACAAAACATCAACTTGACCTACTTACAATTTTCACTAGCTGTCTTTTTATACAGGACATCAAAAGGAATACATTCTATAAAGTGATGTCCATTGCAGCTAGTGATTTTAGAGCTGTAACAACTTAGCTTTTTTATTTGTAAAGGAAGCTGTGGTTGCTATATTATATACTCCACTAAAACCAAAATCATGATATTTACATACTGTACGTCAATACGCAAAAACAGTGGGCTTGCATGTTTCAGTATGAGGTATTACGCTTCATCTAATCTGCATTTCCTAACATCACTGTCACATGCATACATAGCAGTGCATGTATTAGTAAATTTGCAAAAATGTTTCTGATTATCAAATCAATCAGCAGAAGATAATCATATAAAGTATCACTGTGGCAATATTATGATCAATGACACCTAATCTTTACGTAGTCTGGTATATACATACTATAAATTAGACATTATGGCAGCATTTAAAGGGATGGTATGGTTCTGGTTAAGAGGGGCCGGGATTCAGGTTTTAACTTTTTGCGAGATAATTAGAAACCACTTATGTGCAATATTAATGAGCATACAATTCTAAGAGGAATTCAAACTTGACTTGATGAAAATCTATTTTGAAATGGCTGATATATCAAAAAAACAAGGCAAAACAAAGTGGTCCTAATAAAAGGTGGGACCAACCTTTTATTAGGACTATTTTGTTTTTGGATATCTCAGACATTTCAAAAAAAGATTTTCAGCAAGTAAAGACTTACTGTAATTGCTCTTAAAATTGTATGCTCTTTGATATTTCATATTTAAGTGGTTTCTAATTATCTCATAAAAAGTTAAAACCCGAGTCCCCATCTCAACCAAAACTGTATATGCTTTAATTTGGAAGCACCTGTAGACATTGTGGCTTGTAGTAAAGGTTGCTACTATCAAGGAAAAGCAAACAGATTCAGCAACTCTGACTGTCACCCTAACACATGGTGTATCTCGAAGTACTTGTAGGGGCATTTTCAAGTATTCAAACCTAAGAAATGAGATCAAAATGATTTTTCCCAGTACATTGTAGATACTGTCACGAAAGATCAGTGTCTTTAACTCAGATCTGTTCATGAGATGCATCTAGGTCAAATAAAACTAGCTGAATCCTCTTTCAAAAAATCACAATGTACGATTTGTATAAACCTTCATGACTGTACTGTACTCTTTGTTCTATGGGTAGCGTAGCCATTAGAATGTCAGATGTAATTTACAGTGTACTTTACAAGTGGACACTAAATTTTTGAGGTCTATTGTAAAATCATTAATGCTCAATTAATACTCTTTCCTATAATCATAACTATAATCATTCACTTTCGTGTTATCAAAAAAAAACATGTCTGCAGGTCTACAATGTACATGTGTACATGTACAATGTACATGGATGTTGGTTCACTGGAATTCAACAGAATTATGATGAATATTTTACAAACAATTACAAACAAACTGAATGAAAACATCAGTAAAGGAGCTTTAAAAGGAGTCAAAAGAATGAAATGGGCAAACAAAGTTGTCAGTTTAACAGATTTCTGTGCAAATACAGTGAAGCATGTCAGAATGTTTACCAATCACTCACAGAAAGAGAGTAAAGTCAACATCAGAGGTCTACAAATCTATATTGGGATTATGTAAAGCAATTAGCTTCATTAAATCTGCTGTTTAACCTCTTGATAAGAAGGAGCAATAAGTTGGTATGAACATGCCAAATTTCTTAACATCCATGGAATATATGCAAAGTGTAAATGAGATAAAGTTATTTGGATACATTTAGGTACAATTTTATTCACATTATGATATCTGTAGATTAATACTGTACATGAACAAGTCTCCATGAAACATGCAAGCACTGGTTAAAAGATACTATGCTCTTACAAGGTCAATATTCCTTCTTACACTCATCCAGTATACAATGTACATATCATTATAACCACTTGCACAACCTTTTTTTTGGGTCATTGATTTCAATATTAGGAGACCATTGATCACTATCAAAAATTGCACAGAAATCTGCATCATAGCAGAGTCTTTGTATCATATGAAAAGTTTGTTCGCAAAAACCGATAAGTCCATTTTTGAAGATTTTGAAGTACGGTCTCTGGTATCATAAAGTACAAATAGTACCTTTTAAATGATATATTGGTCACTGTATATAAAGGTACATTTTTGAAGTTATGGTCAAAAGAAGCAAAAATTTTCTTATTATTCTCTTTATTTTTCTTGACCTTTCATCGCAAATATCTCCATTTGGCAAATATGAACTTATCGGTTTTTGAAAACAAACCCTTCATATATCTCATGAACTTCAAGTATCAACGAGATAAAAACTGCAATGCTGGACAGACAAACTTGGAGTGCCACTGTGGATCGAGAACACCACTCGAATTAAGCAAGTAAGTAAGCAAGCAAGTATCATTTGTGGCATCATATTATTTCTAGGATGGGGGAAAAATGGTATGATTGCATCATTATTAGGTCATGGGCAAGAAACAATATTTGAACAAAGCTGTTGACTAATTTGAAGAGACCATGTACAGACATATCATAACAAGATATCAACATTTCCTTCTTCTGGCAGCATACCTTGGTACATGTAGAAAGAACTATATACAGATGCTGTAGTTACAATAAGCCTGACAAGACCAGAGTACATATGTAGAAAAAAAAATAAGAAAGTATAATAGAACTGCAAAAAAGTTCATGGAATATATTCATCTGTTTCAAAAGTGAAAAAAATTCACTCATTAACAATACACATATTTGGTTAATTTCTATGTAATATTGGATACGGATTGCATTTGAAGGGATGTACACTGTACTACAAATGTACAGTGTATTACACTAGTAGCTGTTCATGTGTACACAACATACAGCTTGTATATGTTGAATCTTACAGGCGCTCATGCGCCAAGAATATCAGTAATGATCAAAGGTGCATTATAAATGTAATTACTATTATTATTATTTATTATGATCGTTATTGTTATTATTATTATTATTATTATCATTATTATTTTTATTATTATTATTATCATTATTATTTTTATCATTATCATTATTATTATTACCATTAATATTATTATTATTATTATTATTATTATCATTATCATTATTGTTATTATTATTTAGTGACTGCTGCCTGCAATGTATACATGTATATCAATGGCACACAGAGATGAACATGTTCGGGTAGTGAAACTTACAATTAATTGTACATTGCACATGCAGTCAAAGAAAGTATAAGGTGTGTTTGTACAGTGTATGTGTGTGTGTGGGGGGGGGATTGCCATCAAATTCAATATTCAGCATTATCACCTATGACAATAAAATATGGATGGTACAGGGTGCTAACATGTATGATATCTTCTTCTCTTTCTTTGCTTGATTTCCTCCAGTCAGAACTGCCCAAGGATGCACAGTTGTCTGATTAGTGATAAAATAGAAGGTTTTTTTTTCCGAGTGTACAGTTATACTTAGTTGATATAGTCACAGACTTATGATGATTCCACAATAGTACATTCGGTACATGTATGCACTGTAAGTCAAGAAGGAAGCTACAGATAGACTATAGAAAAAAAGAGGAGTTTCTCCAGTCAGAGAGTGAGAGGAAGATCTATACTTGTAAGAGTTTATACAGTAGAATCCAAGTAGAGTGAGCCTGGTAAGACATTCAGCTGAAATTGTTTTGGTTGTGGTCAGGTGAGATGTTTTTCCCATCACTTTGGCCACTTGGTGAGGAAGCTGCCTCTAAGACTAAGGGTTTTGTAGATTGAGCAATGAATTATCATGAAAGTTACTGTATTGAGTGTCGATGTTGAATATTGTGATCAGAAGTTCAAATTCATGCAAGTGATCTGATACATTTTTGAAAATATTTTGTGAAATATTGACGGAAATGAGAATTTAGTTCACAGAACAAAAAAAAAATGTGTGGACAAAAAAAAGCTTTAGCACAAAATGTTCTTTGAAAAAGATTACAACTCAGTGTACTATTCATTTTTTTCACATATCTTAAATATTCTTACCTTCACTGCATCTGCATGTGATATCTTCTCAAATGGGAGGTCATTGACCTGAACAATCTGATCTCCCTTGTGAAGTCCTCTCTTCTCTGCTAGGCTTCGAGGTTCTACCAGTGAAACGTAGATCCCCACCGAGTGCTCCGCCCCGCCCCTGATGCTAAACCCCAGCCCTCCTCCGTTAAGCTCTGATTTCCTCAGTACAACTCTCTTCAAGTCTCTGGTCTGGTCATTTGACCACTGGGCACCTGACGTCTTCCTGACAGTCTTTCCATGTAGTTCCTCTCCGCCTTGATGAATTTGCTGAAGAGAGGGTCTCTGCTGTTCTTGATGGAGTTGATGTTGAGGTTGCTGTTCATAGTAGCTCTGATTTTGCTGGAAACCTTGCGGCTGGGGATGTTGCGAGTTTGGCAGATGAAGGCTGTTGGGCTGGAGTAATGAGGTATTTGCTCTATTTCTGCCATTCTGCTCATAGAGTCTTGACTCGGGTCTCGAATGCATGCCCCGATTAGAACTAATATTGTTGGTACTGGTATTGCTCATAGAACTGACTGGTCTACTGGGACCTGACCCTGGGATAGTACAAAATGACTCAACATTCTGCCAGAACAGGCTCTGGTCTGAAGATGGAATAACTTTTCCAAGGAGGACATAAAGTTGTTTCTTCTCAGGTGTGTTCAAGATGGATTTGAGATTCTGCACGAGGGTGTACACGTTCCTCTTTGAGTTGTACTCGTTCAGGGCATGGACAAAGTGCGATTTGTCATTTTCAGCTAACAAAGTCGTCAACGATTCGTGAAGTCGGCGTACGTTGGCTGACATCGTGCGAGATCCCGAACCATGGCCACCGCTAGAAATACGAGATCGGGCCCGCGGGGGAGCCGGCGGGTGGCGGAGCGACATAGTGTCCTCTACCGACACAGCGGCTTCGTGCTACTGTCACAAACAAGTGGCCCGACGGCCGAATTCGCTCCAAATTTTCCTTGTTGTTATCAGAAATTATTGCACCTAATTCTCACCATCGCACATGATTATTCCTCATATACTCCGTATGAAGTTTCTTGTGACCGTGAAGAAACAAAAGGTTGAGAAGTTCCACGACTTTCAACGACGATATAAACGGATCCTCAACTTCACCTGTACAACGTAACGTCCGATAGTTAAAGGCATTTCGGTAAGTTGTCTATTACACTTTCGTAGTATTGTATACTTCTCTCGGCAAGAGGTATGACGCACACACAGACATGCACGACATGTGCACAGATAGCTATGCCAAGGACCAGCATTGCTGGAAGCCATTATTTACCGCTCATTGATTGGTCGAATGCACTTCGCGTCCATGACAACGGGTGTAGAATGTATGAGCGCTAGTCGTTGTTGTCTGGCCCGCGGTTTGATGCATAGGTGTATTACCACCGATGAATGTGGGGATCTTTTTTGTTCCAAAAACGATAAAAGAGCTGTACTTTCTGTGACTGTATGGGATATATTGTAATCGAGTTTGTCTCCTGAAATCAAAACAAGCGAACGCCGAGTGATAATATTTGGATCAGACCACCACACACGGCCAGTGTCGGATCATCATGCAGCTCGGTTCCTTTGTACTGTTTTCAAAGAACAAAGCCCACCACCTCAGCGTGACGAAATGACGTTCGCGAGGGCTATCCGTGTTGTGCTTGGCGGATATAGCCAACAATCACTTATTCTTGGGATCGACTTTCTTCAGTCTAGAGAAGTAGAGTGACAATACAGTACACATGTATTTTCAAAAACTTAAGTAGATGCCATATCTCAGCACTCAGCTTTTATCGACATATATAAATAGATAAAGAGATTATATATATATATATATATATATATATATATATATATATATATATATATACATACATATATATATATATATATATATACATATATATATATACACACATACATACATACACACATATATATATATATATGTATATATATATATATATATATATATATATATACATCATCATTGTCTATCATTGTCTTTACACTGACAAAGGTCTGAGGCAGACCAAAAATTTTGTAATAAAAAACTTCTCGTTGGATCCATGGCGTACTTGAGACTCTTCCTTCTTATAATTAGAACATATGGTCTCTGTCATAAAGTACAAAATGATACCTTTTAAATGATATATTGGTCACTACATATAAAGGTACATTTTTGAAGTCATGGTCAAAAGAAGCAAAAATTTTCTTATTATTCTCTTTATTTTTCTTGACCTTTAAAGGGATCGTACAGTTCTGGTTGAGACCTAATTTCAGGTTTCTAACATTTTTAGGTGAGATAATGAGAAATCTCTTATGAAATATGAAAGAGCATGTAATTCTATGATGAATTCAACATTTATTTGATAAAAATTGGTTTTGAAATGGCCGAGATATCCAAAAAAGAGTGATTCTAATAAAGTGTGGGACCCACACTTTGTAACGATCGCTTTGTTTTACTTTGTTTTTGGATGTTCCAGTTATTCCAAACCCGATTTCCATAAAATAAACTTTGAATTCCTCTTAAAATGGTATGCTCTGTGCTATATCATAAGTGTTTTCTTAGTATCTCGCAAAAATTTTAAAAGTCCAATTCTCATCTCCACCAATACTGTACTATCCCTTTAATCGCCGATATCTCCATTTGGCAAATATGGACTTATCGGTTTTTGCGAACAAACTCTGCATATATATATATATATATATATATATATATATATATATAATACAAGGGGGGCTGTTATCTATCCAGCAAAGCATTTTTATGTGTGTTTAATATCCTTCACTCCTTTTTCTTTCATATCAGTGTTTATTTCTCTCTGGGCTTGAAACTGGATTTTCCCCACACTTTTTTAAAGAATTAAAATAGAGATGAAAATATACCTAAAAATCCTGCATTATTAAGTAGTTGTTGCATATCAAAAATTGTAAAAAACAAAATGTTTTGCTGATTTTATAGTGATTATAGTACAACCCCTAGATGTGTACAATTGGACACCTGCACTTAGCCCATTGAGGACGAGTCCCGAGTATACTCGGGCAGGTGTCTATGGGAAATGCTTGTTGTAGCAACATCAAACCGTCCTCAATGGGTTAATATTGAAAAATCAAGGGCCATCTACAACTATAACATGTTCTTTGAAAATCTGAATTAGACACTATTGGTCAGGTGACTCGGAAAGTGCAGAATCTCTCTTTTATTTTCTTTTTTAAATACCATTATGCAATATTAATGTACACTGTATCTTTTTTTATCTGCAAGTGTATGACTAAGTGGTTTCTTCTGTCTACTCTTTACATCTTACTAGTTTACAGTTGGTCAGTGCAAATGCTATTTTTCATTATTATTATTATTACTACCATTATTATACAATTACTATTATCACTATTGCTAGTATGTCATGTTTCTATTATTATCATCATCACTTTCATTCTTAAAAAGGTTTAATAATGGCATGTCTTGAACTTTGCTTCTGAATTAAATAATGCTAATGTCTGCACAAAAACAATTGAGAAATCTTGTGTGCATGAATAATGAAGTTACAACAAACAACAAACTTTCAAGATGCCCCTTAAAGTCTGTCAAATGACTTCTTTGGAAATTATCCTCAGGGATTTTTTGTTGCATTATAATCTACATGTTTCTCCCCTACTCTTTTGAAAGGAAATATTGTACAACAGATCTTTAATCCCATAATGTAAATGAGAAGACAAATAATTCCCTGATTGCACTTATTCAGATAAATAAATGCCTCTTTGAGGTGATTTTTCTCTTTGACAGCAATAAAGTGGAGTTTCGAAACTTAATGTCCATGGCGCTAAAAAGCACAGCACATGGGTGTGTGTGTGTGGAAGCAGTTATCACATTTCACAATCAGTTAATCAATTGCCACAATGTTTGTATATAGTAATCGTTTTCTGTATATACCATGTGATACATTTCATGTCTAATTCTATTAATCAGAAAATAAAGTAGATGCTTTGTGTTTTGAATTATGCCTTTTCAAGTGTCTATATATTTGCAAAGGCTCTACTTGAAGATGAAAAATGTCTGAGCCCAGTTTGTTTTTGCGGGGGCACTGTGGCAGAGCGGATAAGACTCTCGACTCCCGATCGGAGAACCCGAGTTCGAATCCCACCCAGTGCTTACGTCCTTGGACAAGATGTTTTTACCCACTATGTCCCTCTCGACCCAGGTGTATAAATGGGTACACTGGTACCTGGCAACGCTAGGGTAATAACAATAGCAGCTCCCTCTGGTATAGCAGTGGTAACACTGAAGAGGCTACCCTTGGTAAATAAGACCTTATTGTTATTATTATTGTTGTTATTGCACTTTTTTTTTTTGCCACACAATTACATTCACTGTCAGAATACCTTGCAGAAACTACATGTACTTCAGCAATGTACTGCTCTGATAAAACAGAATGACGTATCCTCTGTCTGTTGTTGCCTCTCTTCTTTCCTCCTACCTCTCTCTCCCTCCCTCTCTCTTTCTCTCTTTGCATCTCAAATGCTATGTAATCTACAATCTGTTTCACCACACTTTCAGTAAGACTGAAAATCAAAAAATCAAAATCAAACACTGTACTTGACAGTGATTGCATAACTACAAAACAATTAACACTTGGATGGAAGATGCATTCGATGACATGACTGACTCTTGATAATCTTTGTATTTTTAATACCATGCAGCACCCAGTTACATATCGTCGCTGGGGTGACAAGACCTTGTATCTGCAATTTTGGTGAAAATGACTTTTTTGGATTAATAGTCAAATAATGGGTTAAGTGATGTCCTGTCCAAATCCCAACTGTCTTACTCCAAAAATGAAGCCACCATGGCACGTCAAAGGAAAGGCTATCCCATTCACTATAGTGCTTTGGCCGCCATTTTTTTTCTGGCTCTCCTGAACATTTGACATTTTGTAGATATGAGGTCTTGTCGCCCCAGTAACGATATGTAGATACAGCACATAACTCTGATTTTTATCAGCACAATTTTCTGACTTTACATGGAATAGAGGTGTAATTCATAATTTATTTGCACTAGGAATAGATGTCATTTTCAAACTTTGTTTGCACTGTATATTTTTGTATATATCAATCCTGACATTTTTTTTTTCATAGTTAGCGTACTGCAAACACATAATGTAGAAAACATAAAACATGATCATGTGTGATACATCTGTATCATATACAGACCAGTGTATTGTCTTTGACTTTCAGTACACTTCCCTCTACCTAAACCATATACATACAAAATAAAATAGAATAGAAATGTTGCTATGGCAACTGGTATGCATCATCTACAGCGCATTATTCTCCCAATATGTCTACAGTGCATCTTGCAAATGAGAGACAATGGTTTCACACGATTAGCAAATAATCAGTATCTGGTAATAAACCAATGTCCGTGACAATGCATTCAGGCTTTTTCACAATATGGACCAAAAATAAAAGTGAAATTGTAGGATTTTGTCTTGACCTTTCAACCCATGACCAAAACCATTTCTAACAGAATCATTGCGCAATAACGCATGTACAATATACCAAATGTAATTAAGCGTATACATTGAGTCATTACTCAGGTACATTCAACTGCTGGAGAAAAAAATGGTAGTGCAATTTCAGCATTCTAACCTGACCTTTGGCCCTTGACCTTTAATCTCATGACCCAAAACTTTCCAAGAGAATCAGTTCCAGAAAAAACATGTACCTGTACTAAGTTTCATGGAGATATCTTGAGCCACTTCTGAGATAGGGAAAAAAAATATGAAATTCAAAGTTTCACTTGACCTTTGATCTTTGACGTACAACCCCATGGCCTAATACCGGTACTTTCTCTACAGAATCATTAACTGTATGTATCAAAATACATACACTATATTTAATGAAAATATCTTAGGGCATTATAGAGATATGGGACAAAATAAACAGAAGTAATATTGGAGAATTTGACCTTGAACTTTGACCTTGAGCATGTGCACCCACAAGTGGATAGGTGCTCCTTCATCAACACATACATACATGTACATATGCCAAGTTTCATTTGGATACCTCAAACAGTGCTTAAGTTATACTGTCCACAAAATTGATTATGGACAGAAGAACGGATGGAAGGCCTGAAAGACAGGCAGAGGGACCGACGGATGGACAACCCAAAAACATAATGCCTCCAGTGACACTTCCAGGAAGAGACATAAAAATAAGGAAACAAATGGAGAGCTGCTGCTCAAGCCTTCATTTGTATGAAACTGAATGACACATGGCACAATGTTGATGACAAAACACAAATTTACATCGTGAAAAAAAAAAACAACAACAACAAAATTGGAGTCCCCCAAATACTCATAAGTAAAGACACCATTGTTGGGAAAAGGTAGGAAAAAACGGACAACTACTCAGTCCAATGTTGAGAAAGAACTACACTGTATATCACATATGAAAAGCTAAATGTACTTTGGAGAACTGACAAGTTAGTCCTACATAAAAGCATAAGATTCCACCTATGATTATCAATTTGTTTTCATGTTGGGTGTCTTTTCCATGTGCTGTAAAGCAAGATATTTTCATGTCATGACATTTTCCCGTATTGTCACTAGCATTCAATGCATATAGTGTAGGCAAGAACTTTTGCACGCATTTTAATTTCACAAATCTTGGCTCTCGTGAAATTTGCAAAATTACAATGCACATGAACATTTCTGGGTTTACAGTATGCTGTTTTGCAAGATAGCTGATAACCTCATGTCTTAGGGATACTAAAAGTGATCACCGAACCCAATGAAACTGAGCAATCTATTGCTGACTAATGTCGTCTTTCTGGTGCACTTACAGAGTTTTGCCACGATGCACACTAAAACTTGATGGAGAATATTAGAAGAGCTCATGGCTGAATTATAGACAAGATACACTACTAGATGGTATTACAAATAAACTCTGGAAGTGGGTTGCACACCACATGGTATGTTTCTTCCCCTTTTTACATTAGGGGGCGCACCATACTTCATCCAAGTATCAAGATAGGAAGGCTATATTCAACCCACGACCACCATCCACTAGCACTATAATGTCTGTTACACACATCAGCAGTCAATGCTCCTCAAATCTTGTCCAATTTCTGGAGTTCCAAAAAAGCTTGTGTTGCTGATCTGGTTGTTTGCTGCCAAACTGTGGACACCACTTTTCCTGTTTTATTCGTCTTCATGAAAGCTATCTCTCTCTTTTTCAAATCCTTTATTAATATGTCCTATAGATCTAATTTGACTTCTTCTGTTTGTGAGTCTCACTGGTTACTCTTGTAGTCCATGATATATGCAGTGTCTGTCTAAGGAACCAAAACTCTACTGCCTCTAATTTTCTCTCCATATCCTTGTAAATTATCTAAATGACTAACACTAAAAAAAAATCTTGCTGGAGGTCTAACCATTTGGTTAAGTGAAATTTGAAGTCATGCACACCCCAAGTATACCCTTATCACAGAGAGATGATCAGCTGTAAAATGATGTTTCAACGTCATTTGTTATTTTCTTCATATGAGCAATTACAAATGGTTAGACTTTATTTCAAACTAAGAATCATAGAGACCACTCTACAGTATGATACACTGACTTTCATACAGAAGTGGTCACACACACACACAAACACACACACACACACACACCTGTGATCATGGTATCCCATGGTACAGGTGTATACATCAATTTCCAGTCATATTCTCCGTCCAAGTTTAGATTGGATGAAATATTGGCACAATTGATCCCAGTCCATGAGATGCTTAAAGAATTGTAAAGTAGGTAAATTTGACTGGATTGTAAGGAAATTAGTTTCTGACACTCATTTTTACATAAACAGTAATTGTTTTTTTTCAATCACCAAACTTTAGAAATTTCAGACATTTGGGAAATTAAAAAGAATATCTAGCTGGCAAAGATGTTTTCAGTCAGTTGTTACAAGGAAAGTGATATTGATAACAATCTGTTTCATAATTGTGAAATTTTAGAAATGGATGGTTCTAATTGATTTAATGGCAAGAATGCACTGATTTCTACAGACTTGCAACTCATTGCTCATTTTCCTGCAACTCAGCCAAAATGTTTTTTTTTTTCTCCTTTCAGTAGCGTGGGGATACCATGGAGTGCGAAGGCTGGCCCAGCTTGGATATATTTGAGAACTCCAGTAATTAATCACGTACCATTCTATCACTGATCTCTATGTAGGTACACACACATAGCCACAGAATCTTGACTGGAGTCTACTGTTACCAATGAGTGTACACTTCAATGCACATATAAGCTGACACGTGGCTGATGGGCGCCATTCATGGTTTTCAAATGTACCCTGGTGGGCAACGAATGAAGATCAGTTTATGATTCTCCAAGATACCAGGTCTTTAACAAGCACACTTTACACACTCATCATTCCACATGTCCATGAGCAGTTCATATTGGAAAATATCCAACAGTCCCAGACTCTCATTGCGTATATAAGCTGGCTGCAAAAACAATGTCTCTCTTGATCATCTGTGATGCATCCTCCATCTTACTGGTGAGTATGGGGTCACCAACGATTTTCGCTGCATTGCGGACGTCCCGACACACTTCTTCCAGCCGCTGTATCGTTCTCACAATGATACCCTCAGACACATCGGTCAGGTCAGTGATGTCACGGAATGGCTAGGGAGGTGGCAAATGAATTATCAGTTTATCTATCTCATGAAATGACATTTCTGCAGAAAAAAATTACAACAAGGTGAGAAGGTGACTTCTACAAAATCACCAAGGTGACTTGTCCAAACTTGATATGGCACATTCTTCAGGATGAGACAATAAGTATATGATTTCTCTAATCTCATCTAGGCTTCTTATTCAGGACAAAGAAGTCCACAAGACTAGCTTAACCTGTTGAGGACAGGCTAATTTTGCTATAACATGCATTTCCCATAGACACTTGTCCAAGCATACTCAGGACTCGTATTCAACGGGTTAAACTCACCTTGATGATTCACTCAAGACAAGGTGACTTTTGAAATATATCTTTCCCTATGCACCAAAATTAAAATACTAATGGAAATTTGCCTCCAAGACTATTCCAAGCTTTGAAGCAATTTGATTTTTAAGAATAAAAAAAATGGTCATTGTCAAGATGAATATACTGTACATTTATGACGAATACAAACTCCTGCATATGAATTGCCAAGGTTATGAGCACACATTACCTTCTTGCAACAATGTCAATCCTGGTATATGGAGTAGACTGTTTTATGCAAGAAGGTCAAAAGTTACAACAATCAAGTGGTCACTTACCATACCCCTTGCCCACTCAAAGACCACCTGAGTGAGGCCGAAGCGGTACTGTTCAACGAAGTCTTCAGCTGGTATCTTCACCCCGCATTGGTACTGGAGTTCACCAATGGTCATTGCTACAGTCTGTATCTGCTTGACCCCCTAATAGCCATCAGAAGAGAGCAGTGACAGACCAGAAAGGAGTCAGACTCACAAATCAAGTTAAATATTATGTGGAAGTAAGGAGGTGATTACATTTCCCTGTATAACATTCAGAGAAACTGTTTTATAGGCCCCCACGTTTTGATAATAATTGTCAGAGTATCACAGCAAATTATGAAGCATTCTTAGTTTCCTCTTATTTTTCCCTCCCAGCCCCTACTACCATCCATCAATTCATTCAACACATGCAAGTAATTCTATGCTAAATTCAGTCAGTATACACGTAAGAGCACCAGTCTGGTAATCTGGAGGCCTCGGGTCCATATCCCAATGGAACTGCATTTACTTTGTTCATTTTCTTAATTTGTTTGTGAACTGGTTACAATCAGAGGTACTTGAATCTGGAAATAATAAGAACAATAGGGTATAGCGGCAACATTTCCTTCATCTGCGCCATTGCCTAAAGTCCCACTTACCTCCTCCAGTTTCTTGGTCAGTTCTGGTTCGCTGCACCTCTTCTCCTGAAAGACCATACAGGATAGGAGGGCAGCAATCTCTCCCGGCTCGTAGGCAGAGAGAACATTTTGGAAGACAAGCTCGGTGATGAGGAGTTCATGGTTACTGACTGCACAGGCTACTCGACCCTTTAGCTGGATTATCTTGCTCATGTCAATGTGGCCAAGTTGTTGTAAAACCTGTCGGAGGAAAAACACACATTGTATTATCATGTTGACGTAATTCAGTGAAAGCACCTTGTAATCCATGATTAATACAGGACAAAGAATGTACATAAAACTATAAAGTCCTGACGACCAGACTATGCCAGTTAGTGCACTGAATATTTGCAAAGATGTATGTTGAAGTTACTTTTTCTTGAAAAAACTTCTACTTTGCTCCGTCTATCCATACCTCCAGATTGTTGCAGGGAGTGATATTTATAACATAGATAAAACACGGTCTCAAACTTCAAAATAATTGATTTCCAAATAACAGAAATAGGTCCTACATGTATATCTTGCTCTTTCTTGGTGTTTCAACATACTGATTTTCACACAAAGGTTTAATGATAACACTTGGTTAATCCTCAGCATAAAGTGCTTAAGCCCACAAAAGTAATGCAGCCCCATCTAGTGAGCACTTCAATAACATCTGCACATGCCAACTAGGATCAATATTCCAACAGATATCTTTTGTCTCCTAGTCTGCAATGAATGTACCCTCCAGGACCTCAAACATCACCCCTTTATATTCCTGCTGTGATGACTGAACTTACATCATCTTAATGACCACCACATGAATACAAATGGTTGTCATGATTCTGTGGTAAGTCAACAGTTTGCATAACAATCAGCTTACTCCTATCTGCACTTCACACTTTCCACTGCAGACTGTAAATATGATTTAATTTTTATGAATTCTACACTGCAAGGAACATGCCTTTATTCTCTGGTGGTATTCAGGCAAAAGTTGTAGGCTTCTGTCAGAGAGAAGGAACTTGTAATGGGCCAAGTCCTCCATAATCTTCATCTTGTGGCATGTTTGGGCATACTAGTAGAGAGAGAACAGACATTACGAATATTAGTGCATTGTATGTGTTACACATTTTCAACAACCGTGCTGTTAAAGTTTGCCAATTCATTTGCATGCAATCACATGCACAAACAAATACAAACAAGCAGCAGACACACACTCAATGGAATTCCTTCAGAGGGTGACTTCTCCCCCATGCTTGTTGTTTCTCTTCCTTAGACAGACAAGTCACATACTGGTAGCTCAATCTATCAGTGAGTGTTACATTTGTGATCTCTATAAAAGGAGGGTAATTGTTTCTTTACATTTCAGTGCCAAACATACAGTTTTCCAAAGCCTCCCACATAAAGTAATTTCCCCCTGCCAACACATAAGTCTACACACACTTTCTGACATAACTTTTATTATTCCTTCTAATCATGTCAAACTGACACAGTCAAGTTGTGTTTCACTTTTCAAAAGCTATGATGAATCCAAGCTAAGTTTGCTGAATATTTGACATTTCCCAGGCTTTACATGCCGTAAAAAAATGTTAAAAAAAAAAAGTCTGAAAAAGACATCATATTTCCTCTCCAGTAACTCTACCACAATGTAATAGCAGCTGCACAATATTCAATGGATTCTTGTCAAATAGCAAGTGCTGATGTTCATACAAAAACTAGCTTGGGATCTTGAAATGCTCATGGGTAACAAACTGATGGCACTGCATATGACAGTGTGTTATGAAAGGGATTATCAATGAATAGAGGAAGTGAGAGTAATACATATCTTTTGTTAACGTAACTCATGAAATCTTTTTTTTTTCCCCTAATCAAATATGCGTCAAGCTCATGGCTTTTTGGTTTGGTTTGTTTCTTCATCAAATTGTCATTGTACAAACCCCGAAAAAAGAATTGTCATTGTACACACAATCATACAATGTTTATCATGAATGCTTTGATCATATGAAGACTTTTTACATTTCGGGGTTGTATCATTATTTTCTGACCTGATACTCTAAAATAAACTTGTTAAGCAATGCACTTACATGCTGCTGGAAGTTGAAACAGCGGATACAATTGAATGTGTCTAAGGTCTTCTCCACATGGTTTCTCTCTGTAAACTTGTCGACCAGTTCCAGGTCCCGGATACTGAGATCGCGAACAGGATCAAGAGTAGGGATACCGTCAGGGTTGGCTTCAGTCAGTCTCAGCAGCTCCTGGGTGGCTAGGGTAGCTGACTGACTTGGAGGGTCATTGCTGCAGACGAAAACAGAGAATAAGTTGTCCATGATCTTCTTTCTTTATTTGTCCTCATATAAATTTCTCATTTTGCACCTTAATAAATTCACACATGGTTTCAAAAAAATGGATGAAACTCAAGTGCTTGATTAAAACCATAAAGAGCACTCTACACTTTGTGCTGGACTTCTGGATTTGAATCTATATCAGAATCTGTCATGGAATTATTATGATTGTTGTTGAGCTTTCCTTTTATCATTGATGTATCATTTATTTTTCAACAAAATTTCTTTTCTGTGCATTTGAAGTAAAGATAATATGCTCATGAATTCCATCAATGATCACAAAATCCTTCAAAATTTTGTCACACACACACAATCTACCTCCTCCCATCTGCTTCAATGTCTTGCTGAACTTAGAAATAACAGTGAAATCTATTTGCAATCGTATACTTCAAAAAAAAATGTTGAACAGTGACACCCACCTAAATCTTGGTATCCGTCTCTTGTCGAAATTATCAATGATCTTGTTGTTTTCAAGCCTGATGGTGTGTGTGGTGACTCCTGCTATATTGTCTGCTACAAGGTCCTCCACAACATGACTGCACTGGCCCTCCGGCCTCCAGAGGTCCTCCTTCAAAAGTGGCGGTACATGAAGCTCTACGTCTCCCTTGCTACTTTCACCGCCAGATGCAGTTTTCTGATTTGCCTCTGGCTTTGCACTGTCCGAGGGATTGCACAAAATGAGCGTCTTCACTTTTCTCTCTTTCGACGCCCCAGAGGTACTCAGCACAGCACCCAGGACGTTACCATGGCTCTTGCTTTTGACTATCAGGATTCGACCTGGGCAAAGGGCCTTTACTCCAGCAGGGCGTGACAACACTATCCTCTATGAGTAGACAAGAGATGTCAAAAACATACAGTATACACATATCACAACATGATATGTCAACTGAAAACGGTGAAAAGACAGTTCAGAGGAATGTCTCATGGGTCAAAGACAATGAAATTATTAAAGCTCACTGCTTTATATCTGGACTACCATGTGGCACAAGTCAAAAGACAGTATAACACAGAGACTCCAACTCTCCCGCTTTCGACGGGAGATCTCCAGCCAAGAGCCCATTTTTGCAGAATCTCCCGTCCTCCCGCTTGAGACTTAATTTCTCCTGCTTGAAATGATTTCTTACTTAATTTCACTGTACAGATGTGTATGTTGAAAAATAAGCCTTAGATAGCACGAGAGAGCGTCTAGAACCCTAGACCGCAAGGAACTTCGTGCTCTTGATGTGCGCGAAGCACACATCAAGTTGGAGTCTCCCGTTTGCTAGGGGATTCAGGCGGGAGAATCTCCAGATCAGAAGGTGCTTAGGGTTGGAGTCTCTGATAACATCCATTTGCAGATGAAAAGACAGACATTTTCCTTTTCAGAAAACCCTATATCAAGCCCCTCACTCTCAAGCCACAGTATGTCTACCTCTCCAGAGATGGCATCAGTGCCATCAGTATACACAACTCTCTACCCAGAACCTCATCCTAACCCCCTCCACCCTGATCAAAGTTTACCATAAACAACATCAGTCCCTCTCTTATAGGACCAAAACAAGTCAATGACCCCAATCCCTCAATACAAGAATCTCTGACCAATCAGAATTAAACCATGGAATGTATTTTTGACATACCTTTAAAAAGGAGACTCATAAAAAGCACTAGTGGAAATGGTTGTTCTCATCCATTGCTCTCTTAATTGATTGGATCACTGTACAATGTATAACCACTTAAATCAATGTATGACCTTGCAGCAATATTACAGGGTACCTTGTGTAAAAAACTGACCTATCAGTGTGACAGAATATTTTTGTAAAGAGTAATTAGAGCATTGATCCCTGGTGACCCTAGTGCTACAAAACAATACATGTAGGTGATTTGAACCTATTAACGGAACAACTGGAAACATACCTGGGTTTCTTGCCTCAGCTCATGGAGGAGCTTGCATGTCCTGTAGTACTTCTCCAAGTCTGTGCACATATAGCAATCCACATCCCGTGCCTAAGGGAGGATACAGATACAGTCCATGGTAAGATTTGCATGCATGCATTTCGGTGAAAATGAAGAGTTTTTCTCCCTGTGTGAATCCTGTATATATTGGAATTGTGTGCTTCGGCATGAAATAATGCATGTCACGGTGTGAGATAGTTCATGTCCCATAAGTGTCTCACCTACAATAACAACTACAAAATGAAATAAAACCTGTGATCACATATCGGCATATTCATGCAATGACGGGGAATCATGGAAGACATGACAAAAAATAGTTGAAAGTGGACAATTGGATATTAAAACACCACTTGGGGCGACAGAACAAAGTGTTTATCAATGTCATAGTCTACTCTGGACAAAGAGGAAGAGAGTTCCTGATGACTACATCTTGGACACAGATGAACTACGTAATTGCTATTTTGAGCAGTGCCACACTTTCACAGAATTGAGGAGAGAGGGTGAAATGAAGAGTTTGGAGGTTGGATGTATGAACTCAAAAGTTCTCCTCGATGCCCAGTCAATAGTCTGATCAAGTACAAAGAATCATTCAACCCATCCTGTACCGCATCTTGACAAAGGCCCAAATCTAAGCAGGCAGAATTGGGTCCGTGGTATGACAACTTTCCCCTTGGAATCAATACAATCGGAACTAAGATGAACAAAATCACAGGAGCTGGATGTATCACCAAGAATACTAACCACAGCTTGAGAGCAACAACCAACTTCTCTGATCGACACTGGTTTCTAAAGCAGGGAAATCATGACCGTGACTGGACATAAGCCCAAATCTTCACTAAAGCACTACGCAAAGACCACTGCACTCAGGAAGACAGAAATAAGCACCTATAAAGCAAAGGGCTTTGTAGAGTGTGAGAACAAAAACAAGAAAGCAGAGCCAGAACCGGGTCCAGTACCAGGGGATGTTGTGTCACATGAAATGGTCTTTTGGGCTGTGTTAGATCTACAGCAAATCCAAAACCAGATCGAAGGTGCTGCTGATGCTGACGGCGAAAGACACTTGACACTATCCCAAGAACTGATTCAGTCCAACATGAATATTCAATCCTCATCTTCGTTGACCACCAAAATTGGCAAGAATACTGTCCAGCACTTTCATATCACTGGACCAGTGGATTTCATCAACAAAGCTTACTTTCTGAAAGGAACTTTTTGTACATATGTTGACCTCATGTGCTTTCAAGTTAAGAATTCAACTATTTCAACTATTATTGACTTGAACAATATTTTACATTTCCTATTATACAATTCTACTTGTTCAGCATCATTTTAACCTTTTGACCTGGCTTATCTCACGCCTCGTGCAATATTCTTGCCCAGGGTGTTGATAACTCAAACATTGTTCTTATACTACAAGCACATGGATTTTAAATTCAATGGTTTACCTTCAATTTTCCACTTCATATTTTCCAAATGTATTTGATAGGAAAAAGGAGATGAGTAAGGCCTACTAATGAATGGGAGAGACTTGTTTATGAGTAATTCCACCTAAGATCAAGTAGGATCACATTCACTCCTCTCTTTTATTTCAGCAAATGAAAGAAGCAGCAATCTACAAAAGATAATGACAAAAGATGATGAGCCCATGTGAAAAGTCACAGAAAGGGGGTCAAACAGCTGCACACCTGCTTTGCCTGCTGGCTGAGATCTCTGCACTGCTGGCGGTACTTGGCCGTGTCCTTCCTGGTGGCAAACTCAGAGAAGCTCCTCCTCATCATGTCCTCCACCCTCAGCTCCTCCACTCGCAGCAGGTTCAGGATCATCCCGTAGGTCAGGCGGAACTGGGACTCCAGCTTGGTGGGACGACCCTGTCACAGGCACAAGACAAACATCCTCAAGCTGGTGCATACAGTGGTGGTAAAATACATTTTCTGTTGCACATGTACACTGCTTATATCAAATAAGCCAATCAAAACAACAAAACATACTCAAGAATGTCGGTTTATGTTCTGACACAATAACCTTACAGCACAAACATTCGCTGACTTATGACAACTTTGATTTATCTACATGTCATGCACCCATTATTGTTTTCCTGAAGCTCCATTGCTTCTTTATAATATTTCTGCATGTTTTTTCTCAAATATATAAGCACAAATATGAAAATGAAATGACATACAAATCAAAATTGTGAATGAACACAGTCAAAAAAGTAATAATTAGTTGAACTTATGAACAGCAACTTCACTGTTGGACTCAAAGATACTTTATACAACATAGTGACAAATTCAATTTGACATCATGATACTGACAGATGAAGCTTGGCATCATAATACTCTCTAGCACTTGAAGTTGCTTCGGGAAGGAGATCTCGCGCTTTGAGGCCATTTTCTCAAAATGTCCTGCTCTCCTGCATGAGTTTCAATTTCTCCTGCTCTACAAATTGTAGCTGTGTGCGTATCCCCTAAAACATAGCTTTCTTCCACTCAACTGAAGTTTTGTCATACATGTTCAAAAATAAGGCTAAGACAGCACCAGAGTATCTATGATCCTAGAGCCTCCAAGGCCCACTTAATGTACCTGGACCCCGGCTGCAAGGGACATCTCACTTTCAGCATGTGGTATGTGCATGCGGATATGTATAATATTTTTCTCATGTTCGCGCAAATCAGTGTCTTCACTTTGCTAAGGGGTCAAGGTGGGAGTATCTCCCATTTGAGAAATGCTTGGGGTTAGAGTCTTTGTTTTAAGTCCTTGGTGACAAGACTGACCAAGGAAGGAGATCCGGAGCCCTACCTTCATCATGTAGTGCAGATCGGACATCTCGGGAACGTCCCCCTTGCAGAGTAGGATGACCATCCCGGTACTGTCCAGTCCTCTGCGCCCCGCCCTGCCAGCCATCTGGATGTACTCCCCTGGGAGGAGGTGGCGCAGGCTGGTGCCATCATGCTTCTTGATGGA
Source organism: Diadema antillarum (assembly GCF_040938485.1). NCBI lineage: Eukaryota > Metazoa > Echinodermata > Echinoidea > Diadematoida > Diadematidae > Diadema > Diadema antillarum. Next base: position 539,323 of record NW_027270983.1, read on the forward strand.
ATCAAAGAGGACGGTACGTGCTGGCATGTTGACTCCCATAGCAAAGGTCTCCGTGGCAAAGAGGAGCTGCGTCACATAGACAATATTTAAAGAAGAGAAGGCACTTTCATTAGCATACCGTTTATTGTCGCGACAAGACCTCGCATCTGCAAAATGTCAAATGTTCAGGAGAGCAAAAGAACATAACAGCCAAAGCACTATATCAAATGGGAGAGTCTTTCCTTTGACATGCCATGGTGGCATCATTTTTGGGGGTAAGACAACTAGGATTTGGACAGGACATCACTTATCTGATTATCTAACCATTAATCTAAAAAAGCAATTTTCACCAAAATTTCAGATGCGAAGTCTTTTCGCCCCAGTGACGTTACATTCCTACAATTCAATCTATTTATTATCTCATAATTCTAGTTCTCAACAAAGGATACTGAAATACGATCACAAGAAAAAAATAAAAATTAAACTGTAATTTCTTGACTGCCTAGAAAGTGTCACTGACCCTTTGTCACTGACCTTGACAAGACCTCTCTGGAACAGCATTTCTACGACTTCTTTGAGGATGGGTAGAATGCCACTGTGGTGAACGGCGAGTCCACGTTTCAAGAGCTCTGTGAGATGCACCACCTGTCAGGCAATGAAGATACAGTGTCTTGTGATCAAAGCTATGCCTTGTTGTCCTCCCATATCCTCTTTCCTCAGGACATCAAGATACAATGTTGTTGGACTTTTTACAGTGAATGCAAGCACAAAAACATCCAACAAGACTGCACACATCATGGAAGAGTAACGGAGCTATGCAGAATTATCAGGCAGAATTCTAAATATACACTGAAATACTACATGAAATTACACTTGCTACATTAAATTGGATCCAAAATACAATCCAAACATTTGCATTCTATACTTCACTGTGGTTCAGAAAAAAACAGTTTGGGATGAACTTTTATGATTGGATTATACTTGGAAATGTGATATAAATGTGTAAAAATCTTCTTCAAGTATACCTCCACTTCTTAGCCTAGAGAATGCTTCATTTGCTTGGGGATTGTCGAACATGAACAGACAGTATTAGAGAGACCATTGCTTCTCTACAACAGCATTTTATCTATACAGATTACAATAAATTATGCCATATTGCAGTACACTAATTGTTTCATGAATATGATGAACCATGGGAAAATTACATTTGTCTTAAAAGTGAGTAATCTTTACAGTTAAATCCTGCCTCTACATGAATTATTGCATACAAACATACACAGAGCGATTGAGCATCAATGCTCTCTAAATCTCCTGACATTGATAAATCGGCAGTTACCCCCTGGGTGGTACCAGACCATATGTGACCCGCTACAACAAAATGATCCTAAAGTCGGGCGAAGTCGATTATTTGAAAATTGCATGACACAATCCCCTAATCTTTCTGCTTTAAATTGATATATAACACATCTTATAAAGATAATCGGCTGCTGAGATATCGATGTTTAAAAGAGAGCATGTCAAGACGTCTGGGAAATCAGTGTTTCGAGAAAAGCGCCCTAAAAGTTCTCCTTGCGACGCAATCACGATCACGGGACACGCAAGGCAGTATTCACCTCCAGACAATAGAAGGTAAGCCCTAGGCAACCCCCAAAATGCTCATTCAAACACAGCGTCGGCGGTCTCCTCACCGACCAATCAGTGACCAGGATGCCAGGAGAAGCCACTGGGCCGGCTGGGCATAGCATGCACCAGTCAACTGGGCAGTGTGCGAGCTTCACACTTCGGTTAGCGGCAAGCGGCAAACTGACCAATGAGATCACGCTGGTCGTTGTTAGGGGCGGAGCCTATGTGTGGCGCTCAATCCAAATGTTCGAATCAGTTTCTGCTTCGTTGAAACGCCAAAAAACATGGCCCAGAAAAACGCTGTTTTTATGGTCTTTCCTTTCATCATTTTGCTTCAAAATTTCGACAGATGATAGAAGACATTTCATACTCTAATGATATGTCAAATTCAAAAAATCGTAAGTTTTGACCGATTTTGATGCTCTGACTTCAAACTCGATTTTCACGGCTTCGACCGTGCGCGACTTTAGGACCAGTTTGTTGTAGCGGGTCACATATATATTTTCAGTATTTTGTGAGAACAAGCAGGCAGTAATAATTTGATCTTTTATTTTGCAGATCTCGACCTAGAGCCTGGGCTGCCATTGCATTCGCTTTTTATCACTTATCTTTATAGTTCTTCTCATTGATTTCTCTCCACAGGTGATGTTGACATCACTGCCTGTGAGCCAGGTTTGTGGTCTGCACAAGATCAATCATATGCGCACCAATGCAAAACACAAAATACAGCGGGGCAATGACCTCATTCATGAAATACGGGAAATATTTAGTGGATTATTGATCAATTAGATCACAGGATTTGAAATAAGTAAAGGATAAAGGTGTATGCAACCTGTACCTGTGGGAGTTTCTTATCCGACCCTTTCAGTCTGTCCACAGACTTCTTGATGAAGACAGTGATCTCACTCTTCTCCTTGCCCGTCGTTAGGTCCAGGCTGGACAGCTGGGCGGCGTTCTCGTTGCAGCGCTTCTTGGAGAACGTGAAGCAGACGACAGGAAGCTGCTCCTTCTTTCTCAGCATCTCCACCACAGACATGTAGACATTCTTGTCCTGAAGAGGAAAGAAGATGAAAATATTAAAGCAGAATCTTCTCTTGTATACTGTTGAATTTGAATCAAATATTAGTATTAGCAGTTGAAGTGGTACAAAACCAGGCAGTACTAATATTATTATCTATTTGATACAAACTTTAACTACCAATGGAATCATTAGAGAAGGTGAAAAGATTATCTCACATCACTAATCTTCCAACAAAAAAAAAAAATTTGTACAATTGCACACCAAAAAATATATGATTAATATTTGCTGTGTATAATCATGCTGCGCCATACTTTTTCTCATCTCTCACTGGTTCTTATCAAAATATGCTGGATCCGTGAAAACTGACCCCTTTAGAGTGACCTTGTCTTGACCCCTTGGCACCAAAAGCTGCACTGCTCTTCTTTTCTCTGTCCTTCTTTGCCTGCACTGCTTTCTTGTACCTAGAAACAGTAGGTAACATTGTACTACTGATATGCTTGCCACAGCATATATACTTACATATAACTTGAATGGGGTGTTTTGTGTATCATATAATATATATATGAAGAGTTTGTTTGCAAAAACCGATAAGTCCATTTCTGAAGATTTTGAAGTATGGTCTTTGTCATAAAGTACAAAATAATACCTTTCAAATGATATATTGGTCACTACATATAAAGGTATATTTTTGAAGTTATGGTCAAAAGAAGCAAAAATTTTCTTATTATTCTCTTTATTTTTCTTGACCTTTAATCGCAAATATCTCCATTTGACAAATATGGACTTATCGGTTTTTGCAAACAAACTCTTCATATTATATATATATGGATCATACAAATGCAGAAAGATTAGAAAAACATGCAGTGAAACCTTTTAGGAAAATTGGTCAATGCATTCAAAAGTTGTACACATTGAAAGTCTGAGTTACACATGTAGTTGCTTGGGCTACCCTCTATAGATGATATAAGAAAAATCTATGTTTCGCAAAGAGCCATTCTCTTGAATGTTGAAAGAGCATTTGACTTAGCTCCTTAAAAAGGCACGGCAAATTAGATTTGCCAAAACATATCTCAATACCACGTCAAAGAAAGTCCATTTCTCATGAAAAATATGATCATGACAAAGACATGACTGAAGGAGAAGCATTTTTTTTTGCTATCTTGAAAAATATCTGTGACAGACAAAAAAATAAAATAACAAAATGCTGGTACAATATTCTTCTATACCATAATCAATCACACTAAACTTACTACTTTAAAGGAAAGTCTGCTGCCATGCAATAGGAAAATCCTAACATCCAAATATCAAATACATCTCCATGTACACTTTGTCTTGTTAAGATGAGGAAAGTGGATTATGAAACAAGATAATGAAATATCCCATTCTTAGTCCATCAGTCTATGAAGTTGAGCTCCGCTTATTTAAAGCATGGTTGTGTATGATTCATATTCTATGTCAGCACTCAGTAGAGTTATGGATGATGTTCATACTTAACCCTTTCAACACTGGTCCTAATTTTACTCAGGCAGGTATCTATGGCAAATGTGTGTAACAGCAAAAATTAGCTCATCCTCAAAGGGTTAACACTGTGATTAGCATCCTACCCTGGCTGGAGGAAAGAGGAAGCAGCGTCCACCAGGAGGAAGAGCTCATCACTGGTCTTAGTACTGTTCCCAGTGAAGAGGAAATGCTCCAGGGGAACTGGTCTCTTCAGTGTGCTGATCACATAGATGCTTTTTCTCTTGATCCTCCTATAAACAACCAGATCATTATTAAATCATTATGCCAAAATATCAAGGTCACGTACATTTAACATGATTAACATGTATGACAATTACTCCACACACAAGTAGATTATCAATGAAGCATTCTATCTTCACCTGTGTTAACATTCATAAGACAAAGTACAATGTACTATTAGATCTAAAAAAAACAAACAGACAAACAAACAAACAAACCTCCCCCCCCCCAAAAAAAAAAAAAAAAAAAAAAAAAAAGAACAGAACCAAAACCATCAACAACATCATCATCAAGACATGGTTTTCATTGTTAGGCAGAAGGTTAGCAATATGTAATTAACATAACAGGAACTTCTAAGAGTTGGAATATATGTACCATTACCCTATTAAACCACAGTTTACATCTGAACTATATAAGAGTAACCGACAGCTTCATTTTGAGGACACAAGGAATCCTATCTTTGCAATGTATATAACAAACAAAAAACACACAAACCCACAAACATAACTCTAACCCTAATCCTAATCCTCACATCAAACTAAACCTAAATCTCTATCACAACCAAAACCCTAACCCTAACTCCTTGGAGAAATAAGACTAGAGCTTTTGTCGCAGGAGCAAATGTTGTGTCATTGACTACACTATTACTATTCCTTCCTTCCTTCCTTCATTCATTCATTCATTTTTTCCATTTCCAACAGAACCATATAAATATTTTACAGCAAATGAACACACAAATTACATCACAGTACATAATAAAATATAAGTTTACAGAATATCGTAGTTATACGGCAATGCTGGAAATGGGGAGGAATGCTAAAAAGCATTGCTTGTAGAGTGCATTCCCCCCCCCCCCCCAACACTCTCACACACAAGTAATACAATAAATCCCATGACTGATGTACTGTTGTACATAAGAAGCAGAATTATGAAAGACACTAAAATATGGAAACCTAACTAACCCAAAACAGTCACCCTGGACAAATCCCTATATTAGATACTGTTGTACTTATACTAAATTTAGATACTGCTGACATTACAATGTGACTGCTCACCCGACCCAGTCTGCAAATTCCATGGTGTTTGGCACTGTGGCGCTAAGGAGGATGATGTTGACATGGTCCGGAAGCATTATGAGCACCTCTTCCCACACCACCCCTCGCTGAAATGAGACAGTTTTCAACACTTTTAGAGCACTTGGTACCAGTAAGGAAATTCATCTGCATCTACAACATGACTGGTTCATCAACCAATTTATCTAGGTTAAGTAACCACCTACAGTAGTAGTGATTCTAATGCAGTGATTCTGAGGATATTTGGATAGCATCTCATACATTTCACCTACCTCTGAGTCATTGATGTAGTGAACCTCATCAAAGATGACCCACTCCAAATCACGAATTATCTCTGAGCCATTGTAGAGCATGGACCTATATAGTACAAATGAATAAGATTTAATGGGCAAAACAGATGGTGTTAAAGAGTATCCAGTCAATGCTGATATTCCTGGTATGATGTCTTGGCAATGACATGCAACAAACATGTGACATACTGTTAGTTGGATGACAGCGCCTCGGTCACTCACTCATTTCAACTGGCACAAATATGCGCTGCTGTGATATTGATGAGCTCACGCCAAACTTCCCTATCTGTTGCCCGATGGGACATGGCCAAGCAACTTAGCTTTGTGTATTTCTTGATAGACTCAGCAATTCATATCAACAGAATATATTTGTGTGCATTGTCTACGACTAATCATGTTTTGCCATAAATGCAATGTTCCCATCTGTGAGCTTGGTGGCACTACTCAAAGCATCACTCCTAACACCTCGTACTTAATACGTGTAGTAGGGAACACATGTGAAAATGAGTGCCTAATGAAAGAACTGAAGGTATCTTCCTAGAGGAATTGTTATCACCTGTCTGTTGCTATTACTAGACATTTAAAAAGTACATTAATTTATCATTCTTGGATTAAAATTTAAGTTTAAAATACATAACATGGAATAGGTTTGAGAAAAGCAGAAACCTTACCTTAGAATTTCAGTTGTCATAATGAGGCAGGGGGCCTCTGTTCTTATCTGCACATCTCCTGTTAGGAGGCCAACAGACTCATCACCGAATGTGGTTCTGAAGTCTCTGAACTTCTGATTAGATAGAGCCTTGATTGGTGAAGTATACACACTCCTGCAATACAAACAATGAAATTAATTGATGGCGCTGGAGGTTAGGGTCAGTCAAAATCACAGTATTGAATTGTTTCCTAGAGAGCTGTGCATCAATGTCCCACTTCTTTTGCTAGCAATTAACCCCTCTTCAAAAGCCTTGCCATCATAAGTTCAATACTCATATGTACATAGAACATTGTGCCAGTATCATTCAGTTTAATCTGGCTGGAGATTTCTTAAATTTTGAGTTTTATTTCCTTTCATGCATATATATTTTTTCAGCTGCTCAAGAACAAGAGGCAAAATCTATGAGATACATGTACATATGATAACTTGATAAATATTTCAATATTGAATCATACCTTCCAATACTAGGTTAGCATAATATGCACCAACAGGTTGTTAAGCAAAATCATATTACTTTCAATTTCCTGAGTCTCAGCTAAGTGATGGAAGGCAACTGTTATCAAAGCTATATCATGAGGGAGCTATAAGCAGCATTTGCAATTGACATCCAATGTACTGTTTCCAATAGCACAGCAGCTTTTGACATTAATTGTACATGATATTTGACATTAATTGTATTTTAATATTTGGACACAGTCCCTAATCATTCTAGTTGATGATGACCATGTAACATGGAATAGAAATTTACTGATTGGTAGTGCCTTTCATCTCTACCCTATTATAATTGTCAGCATGAAAGAAAGTTCCTCTAGTCCATCTTTCATAACTGTACACCAACATGCTATAATAAACTTTTAAGAAGGGCAAACTGGTAATATGATAAACTTTGCGAGTGGCAACAAACCTTGTGAAGTGTTTGATAGATAATGCAATCGCATATTCTGCCACCACAGTCTTTCCAGCAGATGTGTGAGCAGCAACAAAGACACTCTGGTGATTTTCCAACCTCAGAATAGCCTGCTTCTGGAAGATGTCCAGCTCAAATGGATACTGAAAAAAAAGAAGAAGAAGATATTTATGGTTTCGGAATAGTACAGATGCAAGGCATGGAAGGGGTACAGGCCAATACAGGACTGTCATTTATTCATGTTTTCAACTGATTTTTTTCCCCTTTCTTTTATAAAGTATCACTCAATGCAATATTTGGGTATTTTCTCACAGATGATTCAACCTGCATATTGTGTACTCAATCAAAAGAAAATTTTGTGACTGTACAATGACAATTAATGATGTAATAATGACAAGTTATTCTAAAGGAATATCAGTACACAAGGTATACACTCAGTAACATTTTGTTGACATGGCAGGAATGATAAGTTATTGTTTTTGACAAACAATTGACCAGTCGAATAGACAAGTCATGTTGCCATTGTGGCTGGATGTATCTCACAATAAGGTATTAACAAGTAAACCTTCACCTTGTGTGCCATGACAGGAATTTTCTTGTAGAAGTCTTCCACTGGTGAGCTCACATCAACTTTGATAGCCCAGGCCTTTTTCTTCTTGGGATCCTCTATGGCCTCCTGTTTTTCCTTGGTCTTGGTGTTTGGTGGAGGAAATGTAGGGGGAGAATACATAAGAACATTAAATACTTCAATATCCTACAACCACCTTTGAGGATAAACAAAATATGTTTCATTTCCCAGTGCTAACATAATATTTATAATAAAACAAGGATAGAGTATAAATATCAGATGCAAAGGTGCAATTATGTGAAAGAAAATTTGGTAAACTGTTTAAAAATAAAACAAATCTGAATAAGGGTAATAGATTTGTCCATCTACCTCTGGAACAATTTGCTCAAACTCCTCATCCTTCTTCATGGTTGGTTCTTCCTTGTCCACCTGAGATGCGTGAAGAAAAATATGAATCAGACAATTTCAAATGTATTGGCAATATCCACTATATTGTGAGTCTAATAATACATGAAAGCATGCTATCACCACACATCAAAGTCTACTTTGACAACATCTTGAAAGAAATAAGAGACCAGTGGGTCTAGCACTCACCAAACCATGTCACATTCACACTTGGAATGCTGTTGTACAAATATGAATGACTACTTAACTTCATGAGGTATGATTGTCTGGGTTATGAGGACTATATGTATGCTTCCAGTGAAACAAGTGTGACATGTGTCATGCTCTTCATTGTCAATGAGTGTAAGACTAGTAAACACCTTTTCCACTCACCTTTGGTTTGATGACATTATCACTGGCTGTTGTGTCTTCCCTAGTCTTTTTATCCAGAAAAGCAAACTGATCATCAGCCTCGAAGATGTCATTGAGTCCAACAGTGCCAGCTGAGGGCTTGAACTCTGCCACTGGCTGGTCCTGCTTCACATCCTCTTCCTCCTCCCTGGCCCGCTTCTCAAAGACCATTCCAAACTCCCAGTCTGGGGGAGCGGTCAGAAGGTCGTTCTCAAAGTCGATGTCGTCTTCCCCCTGGAGTTTCTCGGTCAGCAGCACTGCTTCATCATCAAGAAAGGATTCCTCATCGAGGCCACCAGGCATGAAGGGAAAGTTAGTGGTGCTTCCCCGGACGGCCTCGGACAACGGGCCAGGTTGCCTGGTCAGGGATAGGCTGTTTTTTGCCGTGGCACTGGTGTCTTCAACGGGAACCTTGACGAATGTATTAAATTTGATAAATTTTACATAATGCCGAAACTGAAATATGTTCCAAAGTTTTTCCTCACATGAATTACCACAACATAACACAGGGAGAGTTTGAAATCTGATGACTTTTCCTCATTGTGTGATTATGAACTGCAGTGCTATTTTCATCAACAGCAATTGCTACTGAACAGTGAAAAGGCAAAATTATGTCACATATCTCATTTTCAATGACATACTATAATTACCGTCAAAGATATTGCAACTTACTGACAAAACACTGAAACACTAACTAAAACACTGATCGATTCAGTGCTTATTTACATCAATGTTGGGCAATTTGCCCACAATTGCAATAATAACAACGTGATGCAAGACTTTCATCAATTTGAAGTAAAAGAAATTGTTGGCAACTAATTGGGACCCCATAGACAGTACATTTTCAGTATTCATGTTTGTGGAATCCTTTTGACATACAATCAGACCCACAAGTACAATGTATGTATTGAGCATTCATATACAGTTATTTTCATGTAATTAATGGTGGGGAAATTTTTATCTGTCGTCAATTACACACAACAAAAAATAAGTTGTAAAATTACTCTGTTACCAATAGCTGTACTGGTTATCCGTGATCATCTCTGACGTTAATGATAGTTCATTTATAAATTTAGACATTGCGGCATGAAGGAACCGACATTGAATTTGCCCTCAAAGAACATACTACTTGGAGGCATTCTTCTACTGTTTTGTGTGGAATATTGCTCGGAAGGCAAGTTTTTCTTCACATCGCCAGGGCTCACCTCCTTGTAACCGAGCAGTTCTCCTGTCACTGCGTTCCTCTCCACCTGCAGTGTTGTCTGCAATGGACACAGACTTACATTGTACAGGTTGGCTGGAGTTGATTTTCTGGGCAGTTTCCTGCAGGAAATAAGCAATTCAGCAGTAAAAATTCTGCAGAAGTCATGCAAATAGGATAATACTTCAAACATGGGCATGATTTTAGCACACATGAAGTCAAAATCATTGTGGTATGGTTTTTATGTTGTTGTTGTTTTTTAAGGAGGTGAATGAAAAGATTTTATGAAATAAAGTAAGACTGACGATGAAAAACTTGGAAGTGATAATGACTGTTGTTTCATCAGCAAAAATGAAATGATTATCTCAAGCAGTAGTTAACCTGAATTGTTTTTTCCACTGTAAAATGAATGTGTCATCTGTCATAAGAATTACTACTAAAAGTACTACTGGACATATTACAATACAGAGTACTGAAGTAAGCACTGTCAGTGCTTGTTGAAATAATGTACGCCTATCCCATGACCAAGTAATAACAGCATATATGTCTTGAGCACTCTACAGAGTGGATTTGGAGCAATATAAGTAATATATTATTATTTTCCTTTTTCAAGGTGCTAGACAGTGGGGCAGATCCATGAATTCTGTAACTAGGAGAAAGATGTTTAATAGAGGAAGCATTCCGCCTGCATCAAAATGCAGTGAACATTTAGACTAAGGGTTGGGAATTTCTGATTATACCAAAGCTTTTCAAAAAAATCCCTTTGAGTAAAAGATGATTTTTTAACCTTTGAGCAGAGTACACATCGTGGATAGATAGCTTCTCTGGACAGTTGAGAAAGGCATTGACCCTTTCTGGCAGGTCTTGGAAGATTGGTGGTAATCCAAATGGGAGCTGGAAGGAAGAAAAAAAAATCATATGGTACAAGATGCCTGACTGATTACAGAATGTTATTGCAGTGTCATTTGCTTTAAAGCATTTATACATATACAATCATTCTGAACACCAAATCTACTGGATTTCTGCCATGGCAGGGAAATTACAAGTCTACATGATAGTGTTTGGTGTAAAAATTACTCCAATTCCCGTAAACAATAGATGCAATCAAATTATCTTGTTACCCTCCACACTTAGTGTGTTTCAATGAAGTATATTTTCTACCTCATTTCCATTCATTTTTTATTTTTTTATTTATTTATTTATTTATTTATTTATTATTATTATCTTTTTTTTGGGGGGGGGGGGGGCAGGTTTGTACAATGTTAATGCTGACTGTTCTTAATGACTTCTTAATACAAGGTCTTAATGCAAGGTGTTAAAATGCTTTAAAAGAGCACAGATGTTTCCAGAATTGAACAGAATGCAAAATTACTCAAGGTAGCAAGATAACTCCAGGTGATGTCTGCATACAAACACACATACACCCATATACACAAACAAACACAAAAAGAAAAACACCAGGCCAGCCTGTCAATCTAGTATCAAGATTTTGTTGCATGAAATCACATCCCAGGTAAATAATGGATTTACACTGCCTATGTTCACAACATTGCTTCATACGGTCACCTACATCAAACAGTGATGCCCTCAGACTTACTGTGGACACATGCGGCCAAGCATCCTGTCGCCTCTCACTGCTGGGGTATGCAGCAGACTGCCCACTGTTTCCCAGCTCAACAACCGAAAAGGGAACATCTTCATCTAAGAACATTTCAAATAAATCATTATATAACTTGACACATATGCAGAAGAAGAAGAAGAGGGAATCAAATTCATGGTCATAAATTCTCCTATGTTAATTTAAACTTTACCAAGATAATCCTACATCATGATTGAAACTATAACAAATTAATAGGAAAATTTATGGGTTTTTTTTTGTGATTCATTGAAAGAAAGTTTGGGCCTTTTAGATAGTGCATGTTTGTATTGAAAATTCAGTCATTGCACTGCAAAGCTATGGAAGTTCATTGACAGGATGATTTTGTAAATGAAGAATGCCAGTGCAAGCCAATTCTGATTGCTACACGTAACAGAAGAATGTAAGTTTTGTGTAAATTAGAAAAGGAGCATGATGGCTGTGTACATGATACCAAACAAATGATTGAATTTTCTTTTTTGACAGGGTGCCCCTGATATTAACAAAACTCATCATTGCCTTTCAGTTCAATATGACATGCAAGTAATTAGAAACAATTTAAGGCTGTTATTCATTTTTCAACTGAAGGTTAATGGTCTCAGAACCATTTTTTTCTGCTAATTTAGAATTATGAAAGAGGAAGCTTCATTTCAATGCCATTTTCTTTTCTTTTATTTTCATTATCACAGAAAGGCCTACACTTAATCACTAAAGAGCATATCACTCGAAGTTAATATGTGGTACCATTTTAATTTGGTCTTGTTATCAGTACTTCTAGTTTCAACTGACCCTGAAAAGAAATCAACCCAATCCTACAATTTAAAATATTACTCATACCACTACCACCAACACTAAATATGAAGATGATGATGATGAACATGATAACAATTAGTACGTACATGTACTACTGCAACAATAACTACTACTGTTAGTGTTACTACTGCTAAAACCATAATACTACCTTTTATTGATGACTATAGTAATAAAATGGTAATTCCAATGGTAATTACAATAGGCCCTACTGGTTGGAGTAATGTGCTACTGAAAATACAAATAGAGTGATCGTAGGTCGTCCTGTAGGATCTAGACCTGCATGCTGTAACAGACTGCCCTATAGATTGGCACTACCTGAATGAAGTAACATAACCTTGACCAAAAGATCAGTCTGTATCTGGTAGTCAGGGACTCCTCCGGACAGACCGATTTTCTGTCTAGAAGTAACCATGCATTTTCCCTGATAACTTAGTGCCGTTAGTTAGGGCCTATACTGTTGTTAGCTACTCTGTTTTTGGACTGCATGTAGGCCTATCTCTACACTACAGACTCTAGCTAACATCAGTGCAAAAAGCTGCCTCAACCACCACCAAATATAGTTTCTCCACGGCATTATCGTGAAATAGTACACCACTCCATTCACCGCCATTCGTTTCGTCATAGCAGGTGACTGCTTTCAACCTCTATAGACTTTGCACATAGTGAAGACGCACACGCAGAACAAGAGGGGACCGATATCACGATTTGGCCTTCTCCCCTTATCTTGAATATCAGTTTATGAAAGGAAATTGTTTGCAAACCTCAGATTGAACTGGAGGACCAACACAGACCTACAATGTATTTTACCATTAGACTTCCTCCATTCACTATACCATACATGGGACAGACCAGGGAGGTGGGACCACCTCCCTGATCGGACTAACCACACCAGCGACCCTAACACGTAAATTTACCATCATAGCACCCCGCGCCGGGGTTAGGGATGGACAGGTTCTGTATCACATCCGTGTCTGTAAATTACCTTTTTGCTTAGACAGAAACATCCGTCTGTCCGAGTGGCAGATCCAGGGAGGACCCCAACCGGCGCATGCCCCCTCCCCTTTATTTTTTTGTAGAAACAAAAGAAATAAAAAGAAAAAAAATGGGGGGAGGGGCGCATGCGCCCCCCCTTAATTTTGTAAACATGCCCCCTCTTTACGGAATTCCTGGATCCGCCCTTGTGTCCGGAGAAGTCTTTTATTTTTTTGACGTTATCACGCTCCTAAAGGGATCCATGAAGCCAGACACAATCTCCGCGGAACATATCCCCGACGACCAGATACAGACCGATCTTTCGGTCAACTCTTTGCTTTGCCAGGCCAGGTTAGCGGCTAGGTTCTAACATAGTTCTATTATAGGTATTGACCAATTCGGGTTCGTTGAGGGCAGCAGACATTTTACGGCACAGGGCGCAGCCATAGTGGGTGTATCGGTGTGTATCAGCCGACCCCCCCCCCCCCTGCTCTCCCCCACCCCCAGGCAACATGTTTATCACGCACTTGTAACAAAGGTTCGCGCACTAGCAAGCATTCGCGCACTCAGTACGAGACGCCCATTGGCTAAAGCAGTTTTTCATTCTGCGCGCGTGCTAATGTAGGGAGAGGGGTGGGGGAGTGCGGAGGGGGGGTCGGATGATACACCCAGTATGGCGCTGCCCATGCCAAAAATACACATAGCGCGTCACAGAATCGGTCAATAGCGCAACTGCCGCAAGATTGATGTAAAGCTTTTACTTACACAAAAACTAGCACCTGGGGCTAAACAAAATCAAAGATGTGCCAGGTACTTTATAAACTATCTAGACTGTCCAGGTAGTCAAATTACATTATTGGTGCATTACTTGCCTTCCTCTAATTTTGAGACGCTCCCTTCGAGGGCTGCAAGATCATCCGAATTCATATCTTTTAGACTTGTTGCTTCAGGTGCACCGTCGCCGCCGCTGTACACGCAAGTGTTCGCGTCGCACGGCGGACTACTAGTATCAAAGAGCGTACATTACAGCGTTGCCAGGTCCCAACAGAGCAAAATCACCAAAAGGCTTGTAAAAAATCACCAAAAGCCATCAAAAATCACCAAATTTGGAAAAGCGTAGGTAAAGCTTCAATTTCAAGACAAAATTATATCAATAAACCTTTATCAAACACTGCGCCAGTCTCGGTGCAATTTTCGGCGCACCGTAGTCACACACACTAAGTGCAAAATGTGTACGATGTGTATGGATATTTGACTATGAGTGTTTGTGTGTGTCGCTGTGACCAAAAAAAAAAAAAGAGGGGGGGGGGGCACATGTTATGTTTCTGCAGGAAATAAGGGGAAAACTTTGGGCAAAATGCATTTTCGTTTTCAATTAGTGTGATTATTTTTCATGGGTCTAAAAATCACCAAAAAGTTACCAAAAATCACCAAATTTTGATTTGGTTACCAGGCTAAAATTTTGTCACCAAACAACTTCAAAAATCACCAAATTTCACTCTTTTTGGTTCCCAAAATCACCATCTGGCAACAGTGGCGTACAACTGTACGCTCTTTGCTATGCAGCGAGTTATTATTCGAGGTTTTACATTAAACGTGTCACCACAAAGGCAGGCGCGACGACGCAAGTGAGGGACGCGACGACGCAAGATAAAGGTGCCTAGCTACACAAAGCAGCTCAAGGAGCACATTTCCTGAAAACCTGGGGCCTGTCTTATAAAGACTTGTGATAGAAATCAATCACAAGTTTTGTGTGTGCTGCAATGCAAGTTGCGATTGATTTGGGGACTTGTGATCGATTTGAAGGCTTTATAAGACGGGGCCCTGATCAGAAGAGGCCTAAACATTTCTAATGATTTGATTCCTACTGTGAAGTGCGGGCGTTGGAGTGTATGCTTCGCACTGACCACCGTGTTTGCAGGTTGTATACATAATAAGATTCCAACAACATGATTGATTTTATATGTTATTGTCCACCATGGAAATTCTTCGTACATTGGATACCCCAACGCATAGAGACTACGTAAAATGCATAAAAATGCACCCAAAGCAGGGGCCGCGGAAGCGGGGGGGTGGGGGCTGGGGGGGCTGCAGCCCCCCCCCCCCACACTTTTGGTTCGTCAAAAAAAAAAAAAAAATCGAAAAAAAAAATCGGAAAAAAATCACAACACTCATGAATTTCAATTCCCAAAGATTCCTCCCTTTAAATTCTTCCCGTCTAAGCGGGGGGGGGGGGGGGGGGGGGGGGGGGGGGTCTTGACCTTGCCAACCCCCTTCCCCCCGGTCCCGCAGCCCCCCACACTGAAAAACGTTCCGCGGCCCCTGCAAAGTACCTATAGGTAATTAAGGTAATTCAAAGACATTACAAAAACTGCAACATAAACTGAAACATAAATTATTGATGTATAATACATTATCTATATACCTCTTACAACGTTATGTTATCCGAAATAAAGAAACAATGAACTCGTCAATGACTATAACATGTTATTCTTGGGTACAATTTCCCTGCTCATTTAGGCCTACTGTATTCATTAACATTATTTCCTGAAATATAAAGATAAGTGGATATAAGTGAATACCCCCATCACAAAAAATAAAAAAAAATGCACTATTGACTGATATCTGACCCCCAGATACACATTGATTATTATTATTATTATTATTAGTATTATTATTATCTTCTTTTTTTTGGGAGGGGGGATCGGAGATCATTACTATGTAGGCCTAAATATGAATGACATCCGGGACAAAAACAAACAAACAAACAAACAAACAAACAAACGAAATAGACATCTAAAACAAGCACGCTGTTTGCGAGGACAGACTGAATAATGAAGATACATATACCAATCTGTTCAAATTGTATAGGCCTACTAATAACCGCACGAAGGGTGTGTTGGGCTGTCCTGAATAAAGAGGTCGAGGCATTCTTATCGATCTATGTGTGCGGGGATGTCGTGAATTAAAAATGGTACATAATCATAAACTTTCCTGAAATCAATTACTTTCTTTCATTTTCTTCCCGTTTAAAATGAAAATAATGCAAGACAGGCCCGTAGCCGGGGGGGGGGGGGGGTGCGTCGGGTGCGTACGCACCCCCCCCCCAAAAAAAAAAAAAAAAAATTCTGAAAGGTCCACTTTTTTAGCAATTCTCAAGATAACAATCCAAATAAATATAAAGACACATTATATGCTACGTAAATGTGGAAGAGTACGTTTAACAATGTTAAAAATAATTGTACGAAACCCTTTTGTTGTATGAACCATCGGATCGTCCCCATGCACACAAACACAAATGTTATGTATCAATTTGTGCGAGCTATTGGCACTGCATGCCATGGCCCTTGGCGCGTGTGACCGGTGTTTTTTTTTTTTTTTTCCACTGGCCGCCCGAGTACGTGCGATTCGTGGATGACATTGAGGTTGACACTTGCATTTTTTCACAGGAACAGAGGTAAGTGGATGAAAATCTAATAGCCTCAAGTTTACATATTTGATAAAGATTAAAGAAATGTCCTCGAAATTACTATAATCGAAAACCTGAGACATTTTATATCTACGTCTCACAAAGATATAGTACATGTATATATAAGTACATGTTGGCATGATAATGCCTGGGGATAGATTATTATGTCAACTATTTTCCATTATGAATGCATGCTCCAATCAAATTGTGAAAAGGTGGCAATGAATTAGCATTTCTTACGAACGACCAGGAGAGACAAAACAAAATGAAAGGCCTGTCTTACTCCAGTTCTCTTGTAACACTCATTGGGCCATTATGCATGCCTAACGAATTATAATAGCTGCTTTTTCTAGCCCTTTTGCTAGTACCAACATTCGAGAAAAGATCATCTATCAAGTAACTGTACGATCTCCGTGCATAATCTAATTAAATGCTTTTAAACACACTTGCCTACTCGCCTTCAGCTGGCATTTGCTTACGGTTCCAACAAAAGAATTCACCCGACCGTCACGCCTGTGCGAAAATGAACAAAGGCGCATTTCATGTGCGCGAAGGGAGCGATTTCTGGTGTTGCATGCTGTTGAGTGTAGTGGAAGGGCGGGTTAGTTATACCACTTTTTACTCAAGGTCACCTTGGGCCCAGGGGTTAAAACTTTGAAAATGGTACCTAGTAAAAATTGAAGAACAACATACAGTGCGTATCAAAATAAAGGTAATCCATTTTTAGAGAGTAAGTATCCATAAGTCATAAATGATAGAGATTTATAAGTATATTAATCATAAAGAACAACTCTTTTTCCAACGATACCTCATTTGCATCACTGGTTTCATGCATTGCTAAGTACAATGCTCTTGAAAAGAACAATGTCCAATTGTATTCTTCCAAGTTCTTGCTAATGAATGAAAGACTGCATTGAAAACTCTCACTGAATACATCGTTGGCTGGGTTTATGTTCATTTATCTGCCAAAACTTGGAAAAAGTGTGACTTGACATTCTCATCTGTATCGGAACCAACACGCGGACCACACACTTATATATATATATATATATATATATATATATATATATATATATATATATGTTGTTTATTTTATCATTATTTACTAATCTCTTTTCTAACTTACAGGTAGCGGATTTCTTTGCAGGCCAAATTCGGAAATGTAGTGTTGATTATTACTTATACATTTTCTCATGTTGTGACAGTTCTATTGGTTCTCATTTTAAAGTGAGCCAAAACCTAAGAACATTTTCACTTATAATTTCCAAAGAGTATTATGCAGGCACGCAAACTCATTTTAGTTGTATTTCATTTAAATGTAATGGGTAAAGAATGGAAAGTGCTGAGCTACGAAGTAAAATGGTAAAGTAAAAAGTTTGTCAGATAGTATTACAACAGAAACTCATTCTTTTTTGTTTGTTTATTTTATCATTATTTACTTATCTCTCTTCTAACTTAAAGGTAGTGGATATCTTTGCAGCCCAAATTCGAAAATGCCTAGAGACAGCTAGTAACCAAATATGCTACTATAATTTGATAAATAAGAAATAACCATTCCAGTATGTATCTTAGTGTGCACAGTAAGACAGATCAAATCAAATAGGAAAACATCTGAGCACTAAGCCTGAGGTCTGAATTTGCACTCAACTTCTTCCAATGGCTAACGGATGTTTAATTTTTGAATTTCACTGACCTCCAAATTTCACAAAGAAAACCTTCTTAGCATGATGGTTAATAATTATGACATTTGACTGATATTGGAGATGTTTGCGAATCGGATCTACTACCTTTAATATCATTAAATCTAAAATGATTATTTGAAAGTTCGGAAATGCTGGAAATATCCTACCACAAGGAGGCAAAATATAAATGGTTCACATTTACAATTCATTTTGTTTTAAAAATTTTCTTATTTATTTTCGTTTTTGACAAACTCGCATACCAACGGCTGATAAACTGTATAGTAAAGTGAATGTTTCATCTTCCAAACAGCATCCAATGGGATGGAAAACTCCAACTGAAAGGTGGACACCGTGACCATACTCGCTAAAGAAAACGCGTAATATCGAAGGGGTCGTTTTTTCTCACGGATTAGATGGAAAGTGTGATGTACGAGCGTATATAATCAAAGGGTATCAAAAAGGCCGAAATTTGGGAAAATGGTATATTGTTCAATCATGATGAAGTACTTCTTTAGGGTGCAGGAAACATAAATACTTGTTTTTAAGGCCCGAAAAAATCATATGATCATTACTCGTTTAGGGGCCATTTTGAAAGTCCATGAATGAGCATGGTGTCCACCTTTTAATTGTCGCTACCCCTCCAGGGACAGTATCAAAGGACCGTTTTGTTAATTAACGCAATCCCCCTTTCCTTTAAAAATCCTGGCTTTAGGCCTGCTAACGCGGGTATACAATAGAAGAAATAAAAGTTAAAACAACACCAGGAAAATCACTATTCTCAATTTTGCAGCGCGCTACGCGCGCAGAGTCTCGAACACAATTAAACTTTGAAACTTCCTGGCAAAATGAGTTTTTACTATTTCCTAGATGAAATACCGTAACGCGATTGCATACAACTGACAAAAATACAAATTTCCTCGAGACTTTAAAACGTCATTAAAACAATCAAAATTCACAATTTGCGGCGCGCTTTGCGCGCAAATTCTTATACAACTTTTGTAGTTCGGTCGTCCAAAGAATATATATATATATATATATATATATATATATATAATTGTGTGTGTGTGTGTGTGTGTGTGTGTGTGTGTGTGTCATCATTGGTATTGGTACCGAAGGTCCGTTTTTTTAGTGACCGCACCCCCCTTGAAAAATCCTGGCTACGGGCCTGCAAGACCCACCACTTGACAAATCAATCAATTCCTGAAACATAGCTATCCACATTCTTTTAATGTAGAATGCCCTGAAATCACTGCATCATCCATTCATTATAATAATCAAACACTCACCTTTTCCAGCGATAAATTCCCAAAGAAACGAAAATTAAAATACCCTGGCATAACAAAACACATCCATGGGGGCATGCGAATTATCTCAGTGCGAGAATCAAGAGATGTTCGATCGACCCTAACTTTCTCCGACTGGTTTCTTCATCAAAAAGAAAAAGAAAATGATAAATGAATGAACAAATAGATAAATAGACGGATAAATAGATAGATAGATAGATAGATAGATAGATAGATAAATATATAAATAAATAAATAAATAAATAAATAAATAAATAAGTAAATGAATAAATGAATGAATGAACAAACAAACAAATAAATAAATAAATAAATAAATAAAACCATGTAAATCTACAGGGAGCGAGGATAAGCATCATGAACCAATTTCCGAGTTAGCAAATACAAGAGTATTGGTTATTGCGTATCAAGATGAATCCATTTGCCGGAAGATGTTATAATTATGTAAATACAACATAACGTACACATTAAATTTATTTGATAATTTTGTCATTATCAATCTGTCACAAAAGAACGTCTAAAAGGAATACGCTGTGTGCGAGGACAGCGTCTGATTCCTGATCTGTTCAAATTGTAGTAACGACACAGATTACTATCATTGATGCTGAAACACATTTATTTACAGTCTTTAAATTCACTACATTAGCCATTGACTATTTGTTCGCACTTAAATGGTTCGTTTCTAAGACAAATATTCCGTCTGAACAGAGGATGTACACATGTTGGGCAAAATATGCTCTATAATCCATATGCTATTTGCATGACTTGTTGGCAAAATATCGTTGTAAGGTCCATGGTAAAACGTACTCCGGCTGAACAGACGCTGATGAAGAGCAGGGAAACGCACAAACATCTCACCGCCGCGCCGGCGCCACGTTTTCAAAAGTGGAGGGCCCACTTCCGGGTTTCATCGGCTAACAAGCAAAAAAACAAAAACAAAAACAAAAACAAAAAAAAACAAAAAACAAACAAACAAACGAACAAACAAAAAAGGCCGTCAGCTCAAAAACAAAGGCCTCAGGCCTACCGCGCTCACACTTCAAGGTTTCATTCTATCTTTAGTGCCCCTTCCGGGGTAAAAAAAGTGTGTGTGTGTGTGGGGGGGGGGGGGGGGGCAAAGTGGTGACACCCTGGATGTATTCCTATGTATGGTGCAAAAAAGTGGGGGGGGGGGGGGAGGGGGCGGTTCCGCCGGCCATGCATCTGGCCGGGAAGTGCGTCAATCCATAAAAGTTCATCAAAGGGAAATGTGCAAGTAGTGGAGCCGGGAAATGTACAAACGGTTCAGGCATTTGTGCGAATAAATATACTTCACAGTATAGTGTATTATACGTATAGATGATATAGAGGAACCTTTACCATTTTCATTTTCTTGAAAACCCCTATACAGATTTTCTCTAAACTTGACAGGTATCATTCCTAGGTGACAGGATCTCAATTTTTGATAAATAAGCACCACCCACCCCCCCCCCCCCGAAAAAAAGGGGAGATGGAGCCTGAATGTCCCAAAATTATGGATTTTAAACAAAATCTTCTTTAGAATCAAAAGATAGAGGTAACAGTGAACGCTATAAGATGAGGACATCAAAGACTGTGGTTTCAAGTTTGTTAATATGGTGCATCACGGGCTGGGATTAGGGTAAACCTTTCACATTTTCAACTCCTTCGTGAAAACCCTATGATGGATTTTCTCTGAACGTGGCAGGTATCATTTTTATAATGTAGTAGAATATTATTTTTAAATATTCGAAGGGGCACCATGGGAGGGGGGGGGGAGGGTGCAAAGGCCCCAATATAAGGGATTGTTAAAAGATCTTTAATTCTCATAGAACCAGAAGTGACAGAGCTATCCAATGCTATATTAGTAATACATTTATGAATGTAGTTTCAAGTTAGCTACGGTGGATGAGGGGCTCCCAAGGAGGGGGGAAATTAGGAGGTGGCATTTTTCATATTATTAGCTTCTTTTTGAAAACTCCAAGACTTGTTTGTTTGTTTGTTTGTTTGTCAATACCAAACTTGCCAGATAACATCCCTAGGGTGATATAGGATCTCAATTTGTTTAAATGAGCACTGGGGGAGGGGCGGGGGTGCGCGGAACGCGCCTATTTTTCGTAGGCAAGCGAGGTATTGTCTCATAAATATTTATGCGCAGGCAGTGGAAAGTCTATTCAGTGTCGTGTACCAATGAGGTACCCAGCTCCTTGCGTGTACAGACATAGACGTGTGTGTGTTTGTGTGTGTGTGTGAGTGTGTGTCAGCACAATTCTACATGACTGATGCGCTCAAAGCGCAGTGAGAAAGAATGCTAGAATTACTCTATAAAATCTATAAAAAAATCATTCGAGTACATGTAGTGCCTACATGGAAGTAAGTGTATTGAACAACAATAATGAGAAATAGGAAATTACATAATGTAGATACAGATCTACTTTAAGCAGTTTTAAACATACACTGTATGAGTCTTGACAGTTTTAAAACAGTCTGCATTCGAAATTATAACGGAGAGCTAAAACAGTCAGCATTCGAAATAATAACAGAGAGCTTGAGGCAATTAATTCCAAGGTAAGGTCCAGCACGTGCGAACTACCGACACCCCTCCCCCGTGATTTCTTAATTTTTAGAACAACAAGCAATTTGTCTTTTAGATGCAATGAATTATTAAATCGCGATCTGCAGACGGCCTGATTTGACCAACGTTGAATCCGAGAGTAAAAAGAACAGCAGTTGCATGTCACAACGCGAAATTCCAGGCAGGATCTTAATTTTTATTGAGCCATCCATATATATCTGTGCTGCTGCCTCCTACACAACAAATTGATAATTTCATTGGCATTCTGAGTATTTTTTCTTTAATGGAACATCTGATTCGGATGTCCACATCATGCAAGTTAAGTTTTTTGAATGGGGTACATGTACTGTATTCTCTAATTCGTTCACAATAAGCATCCATATTCTGGCACGGCATCGAGATTGGTTCTGTCGTCTTCGGTGCGGACAGCTGGTTCCCGACTCGCTTCTACCAAGGAGAGACATTACTCCTTGGTTCTACCAATTAAAGGAGGTACAATTTGT
Organism: Diadema antillarum; assembly: GCF_040938485.1. NCBI lineage: Eukaryota > Metazoa > Echinodermata > Echinoidea > Diadematoida > Diadematidae > Diadema > Diadema antillarum. Next base: position 562,180 of record NW_027270983.1, read on the forward strand.
AATGGGATACGGAAGGGTACGTGTGGGGTGTTGGGTGCAGGATGCTGGGTGTTGGGTGTTGGGTGTTGGGTGTTAGGTGTTGGGTGTTGGGTGTTGTCACAATAGAGGATTGCATTAAATGGCAATTGATTTTAATTCAAAATCCGAATTTTCGGGGGCCTCCCCCTTCGTCAGGGATGATAGTGCGAAACGGTGATTCGCACTGTCATCCCTGACAACCTGATGAAGGGGGAGGCCCCCGAAAATTCGGATTTTGAATTAAAATCAAGGCAATTGGCATTTAATGCATTCCTCTATTGTGACATTGTTATTGCTATTTCTAGTACTGCCAATACGCGGAGCAATTACAATATATATATATATATATATACACCTTAAAGACGTTATTTACCATTTATAGAAGAAACAAAAACAAAGCTTTAGTGCTGAAAAATAGTTCTAAATTGTGAGTAAGGGATAGAAACAACCAATGTAAAAATGTGTATTAGTATAATCAAAGCTAATTATTGTTAAATATACAAAATGTGACAATGGTGACATCTCCTTATATTTTAGGTTTTACTGCGGAATTTTTATAAAGTAGGATGTTTTGTGATACAACTGACCTACACATATCTATCAAATGTGATTGCTTGAAAAAAAAAAATTAATCACTGCTCCCAATACACAATGCTGGTCAAGTAGATTGTCTCGCTTTTCTGTTTGCGTTATTCTTGGTGACACTAGGAAGCAAGCGACTTTTCAAGGGTCATTTTACCCGACATTATCTCAAATCGCTGGCGTTTACACCCTTGTACCTCGAAATGAAAACCGAGAAATCTTCTATGTTTTGATAACACTACATTAAAAATACTTTCATAACTTAACTGTCGACTATATAATTTTATGATTTTTAACTACACAGACTCACAGAAAAAAACAGTCATTGGCTGAAATGAATGAACTTGGTGAAATCAAATGAACTCAACTCAGCTCAACTATGAAAAATACTCATGATTAAACATATATACAGTAAATCAAAATATGGTTTATTCATCACCGTTATTTCTTCTTCTAATTGAATACAACCCTCAGCTCTTCATGTTATCATTATCACCACATTGTAAAATTTAAGAAGAATACACAGTCTGACATACCAACATATACATACGCACAAACACGGTGAGTGACAGAGACTCATAAACAACCCAAATGTATATATGGTAACATCAGCAATGAAATTAAGAAGAGAGTGTAGGATTGATAAACTCGGTCGAAAGAGGGCAAAGGTTAGCGTATACATTATACCACCAAGTACAATTGAAACTTATAAACGAGTTTACTTTATGTCACGAGATGTGTTGTCAGTGCAGCATCACGAGTACTATATAGTATGTAGTCCTGAAATTTCAAGAGCGATTCCACATGTTCAAATTGGCTTTGTCAAACATTTGCCGTTTTGCTCTTTTTTTGTGGTAGATTTGTTTTTTAAAAAAATTACAAAATTAATTAAGCAAATACGGCCAAGGTTTTATCATAAAAACAGTAACAGCCACACTATCTATGCAATATGGACAAAGTGATGAGATCATGGCCTCAAAAGTCTTTCACTGACTTACTCTAACTCTTCACTAAAATGTTAAAATCTCCTTGATTTCTGCATGAAATCTAAAAGAGAATCCTGCGTTGAGATTTGATAATCAGTCAATGCTGATTTTTTAAGGATAGGCTGTAGCTGCTATACTATCAAAGAAACCACATGCAACGCAATTTCTACGTAATCACCTCTGTGCATGCGCAAGACATATGGAAGATCTGAGAATTGAAAACAGTATCACCTCAGCTAAATTGCATATCTCTGGCTTCGACGGATGTCATTATTCTGTAAAAAGATTTAAAACGTTGATATTCCAAACTCTCTTACTGCAAGCCCAATTTCGATTTCACTGCCATCATTTTGTTCGTCAGATTTTATGTTGTAAATCTAAGTCAAATTAAGTAAATTTAAACTATTAAACGAAAAATGAAGTCAATTGCAAAGCGTTGTATTGGGCCACGTACGTTCAAGGATATTCACATTGACATGAAACTGCTTGTTCTACGAAATAGCAGCTTATTTCACTAAATCAATACCACATTCAAAGTCCCTCGAGCTGGTTAAGAGAAGGCCATCCCAAAATGAACACCGCCTGTCTCAAGTATTGAGAAACAAACGAAGATTCTATGATATTTGTGGAATAATTCGCTATGATATTTTTCAGACATAATTATTGGCTTACATCTTCATAATGTTAAGTTAGGAGGGCATAATATGAAGTCCCCAGCAACGCGAGAAAGGACGACTAAATTGAAGATGAATGACTCGAGGCAAATATTTCATGTACTACTGGTATGAGATTATATGCATGGTCTACATACTTGTCGGTGATTGGTCATAATACACTTACGTGACCACGAGGATCGAAATTGTTATACTGCAGGCAGTGACGTCACGTCAAGTGATACGATTCAAGAGCTTGACTAGCTGCCGACGGGGCTACGATGAAAATGATGTGTAGTTATGTAGATCATGTATGAAATACGATATATTGTCTTGTCTATAATCTTGTCATGAAGCCCTTGTCAGCCCTTGGGATTTATGTCTTACCCTCAGGAAAATATAGCTTCTTGGGGAAAATACTTCCGCGGGGACGTTAGATATCTAATTGAATCTTAGAAAGCGCAAAAAAAAAAAAAAAATGGTTTACGATCGTTAACAACACGCGATGATCAGTCATCCTAAAGCACGTCGCTACGTGACATTCACAGGTCAGGTTAAAATACAATTGATCTCGAAGTTATTGCACAAACCATATTATACGAAGTTTGGCAGAGACTTGTAGCACATTGCTTCTCACTGTTTTCGCTATATTTGACAAAGGTTGTAATTTCACGCCAGGTTACTGGCAGTTCAGAACACAACAGATGTAGCAGAGGCAAGTTGCTGGTACTTTTCCTCACTGCATGCGGAGGAGGTAAGCGATCGATTGTATCCTACCAGCTTGTCTACTCTGGCTGCAAGAATAATGATTGTAGGACACAACTTCCAGTTCACATACAAACTGTTGTTGGGCACCAATCGCAGGGGGACGTGTGGCACTTACTGGGGTTAACCAATAATGTGCTTTGGCCCTACGCGGAGGCGGTCGTGGCCGGATTATGTTCCAAATACCATGACACGCAAACACTGAAACGAAAAGGCTAGCACGACTTGAACATGTCACAGAGAAGCCGCTGTATTGGTATGCTGCCAATGGTGTTCCGGAAGTAGAGTATCTCCATGGTTCTGGATGAAAAAAAAAAAGACATTTTTTTTTTATATAGATAGATACACGCATATTACAAATAATCAAGTTACCAATAGGCGTGGCTTATTCATCTCTTCTGAATGGTCAAAGAAAGGTATGCATTTTGTATAATTAAAAACATATTGTATTTGCTCCTAAATCCATTAGATTTAATGTCCATTGTAACGACAATGACGGAAAAAATATGATGTAGGGATGGAGAAAGTGATGGTGATGGTTATATTTACAAAGGACCGTGTGGAACGATCGTGCTTGTGGTAGTTTGCTGAAGTTGATTGTGGATTAAATGGTAACAGTGATTTAAGTGTGAGGTGGCAGCGGTTGTGGCAGGATAACGGCTGAGTTTATGTGATATAGCGGTTGCGTGCTTGTTGTAGTGGGAAGAGGTTTATATGGATGACGTCGTGATGCAAGAACTCGGAGGGGCCTTTGGCGATACTAGGTGATGGGTCATGGGTGATAGTAAGGTAGAGGCGGTACTGGCTATGTATTGGACTCTCTCATTTATATGGACTCTAGAAACAGAAGGTCACAATTTCGAACCATGCCCATTGCATAGGATACTAACTTAATGGACAAGGGGTCACAAGAGGTTTTACGCACAACGTGCCTCGCCATCACAGGTGCCTGAATGGAGAACTATTATAATATACATGTAGCAATGCCGGGGTAGTAATAATGACAACGTCATCTCTCTTGCGATGAAGTAACGCCATCGACAAATATGAATTGTAATGATATTGACAGACATTGGGTATAACATTCAAACTGGTACTGGAGATGAATATTCACGGTTTTATTGGCATCTAGTGGTATTGCTGCTCATGAATCATACTTTGACTGGATGCTGCGAACGGATGGTAGGAGGAGGAGAAGTCGTCCAAATCTTGTCCTGTGGCTAGGATGGCGTGTCTGGCTGTACTCTGCCAGGGTCATCTGGGTGTCATCCTGTATCCTCTCGACAGCAGCACCCTCCCGAAGTCCTTGGGACTCTGTGAAGTTATAAGTAGATGCACTTCATCATCAAATCAAATCATCCAAAGCTATTCGAGTTTTGGTGTTGTGCTCACCAGGGAGCCAAAGCGCAGCATATATGCTAGTGACTTTATCGTGTCAGAATTATTGTCTGTGATGTCATTAGTTAAATCCCTAACACTTCGAGGCTGCCTTTGTAGACTTTGTCAAATAATTAGATAACATCGCAGCATCCTTACTTTTATGAAGATGATGTTTTTATAGTGCACTTGCGATCATAACGCAACTTGAAAAAAAAAATGTTACGTGTACCTTTGAGTAATCACCCCTAACTGAAAAGGGGGTTGCTTTCATATTAATAATGGATCTCTCACTCAGATACAATCAAAATCGTTCGAGCTGTATAAAACAGGCAGCTTTGATCCCATACCTGGTCGGAAGAGGGCGAGTGCTTTCAAACAAGCAAACTCCATAGGGTCGACTTGCATCTCTCGGGCGCGGTAAACGATGTCTTGCAAAACTTTGACGTCATGCTGAATGGCGCTGTCTGAGTTGTCTCTCTTTAGAAAGTTGAGCGTTTCTGCGCTAAAAAGCTGACCTGTTCAAGTTTGTAGGAAATGGCATACACCAAACATGTGAACATGATAGGAACATAAAAGGGAACACTGCACAAGTTTATCGTGACAATTCATAACGTACTTCATAACGTAATGTATCGATCCTGAAATGACGCTATTGCATTTATGTGTATTTACCAAATGTGACGCAGATAGGAGGCGAAAGTTTTCGTTACTATTTTTCCCAAACATACAATATTGTTTACTTTTTATTAAAGATGAAGGCCTTTAATCACTTAGTGAGTAGGTTAAAAATGGGTGTAAGTTTGTGCTACCGTCATCTACCGATAGTCACGAAATAATGAATGATATATTTTGTAAGACTATCTACTTGAGATGTGGAGTTTGTTGATTATACAAACCAAATATCTAAATTATATTCTAAGGCATTATTAAATTGACTTTACGATTAAGATAAAATCAGCATTTTAAACTTTTTATCCATGTCAGACAAGTATGAAAAATGAAGGAATTTATGCTTTTACTTGCTGTCATAAGATAATATTGTTGGTCGCATATTAACGGCAGATTAGCAGAGGTAACACAATCATCACCTTAAAAGTATTGTTTACCATTGGGAGCAGTGATTTGAAAAACGCTCGATTGTCACATTTGATGCATATGCGTAGGTCAGTTGTGTCAAAAAAAAAATCCAACCATGTACAAATTTTGCTATAAAGCCTAAATATAAGGAGATGTCACTATTTTCTCGATAAACCATAACTGTAGACGGTTTATTCTGGAAGCAATTTTATCGTAACTATTGTTCACATTTTGGATATTTAACAATACTTATAATTGATTAAACTAATAAAAATTTTTACATTGGTTATTTCTATTCCTAAATCACATTTTAGAACTATCTTAAGCACTAAAGCTGGTTTTTATTCCATATGCAAATGGTAAATAATGCCTTTAAAACTATTCATTATTTCGTTATAGACAAAAACAAAAATAATCACAGAAATAATGATGTGGTACATATTTCACCAACTACAGCACTCCTTTCACCCTAAAAGTCATTATTACACTGCACTGTACGACTCTTTTCTCTTTGATTTCATGTCATAGAAGGATATGTGGTGAAACTCTATTTACATGTCACGGGGAGTACGGGACGTAAAGATATCGCCACCTCCTTCTATCTGCATGTGTGGCTGCGACCATGATTGTTGCATGTAACAAGTAAAACTGAAAAAAAAAATAATATCCTGAATGGGTCAGATTAAAATGAAATTACATGTACCATTCTGTTGATTGCTCGTACAAGAAATTGTATCTTATTTCCAAAGACATACTGGAAATGATACTGATATGAACTTTGAGGAAATGGACACGGCATGTGCAAATTCAATGCAGGCAGACAAGAGGAATGATTGCAATATAGAACATCCATTAGTATACATCTCTATGAGAACATCTTATTGAGATCATTCAATTTCCTCATGGCTATGGCTAATTGCCTTCTGGAGACTGAGCAAATCCAATGGCTGCAAAGAATTCTTTGTCGATCTCCTTACCACAGCCTTGCGCCACAGACCATTGGCAACCTCCGAGAACGAACAGCTCGGCCCACGATTCCTCCAGAAGAATGGCTTGGTCGCTAAACGGAAGCGTAAGGAATGCTGGGATTCCCCGCGCCCATTTCACCGTCATGAAGAGTAGACGTGCGGCGCTCTCGTAAAGGTGGTCACGTGACATTGGAGGGATAGGCAAAGGCAGGACGGATGGAATGTACGTCGGCTGATCGAATGCGGTCTGCTTTACTGAAGCATTATATAAAAGGCAAGAAAGATAAAAACAATTAAAAAGTGGGTCGAGATAACATTGTAGCACAGATAACAGCCCACATGTTAACAAGTTTTACAATGGCCGTATGAGACCGTCAAGATAGCACAAAGCGTGTGTCCTCACATCTTTATGTGTGTTTCTTTGTTGTTAACTTTCTTATCATGATCATAAACAGTGACATCAAACCTCTGTTCTCCATTGTCTGTAGCAGTGAACGGTCACGAAAATGTAACTACTTTGACGGGATAAAATGTCAAAACCCAAACATTTTGTTAAGCATTCCAAGCCACCACGCAGAATGCCATCTTATTGCACCTTCCTTGCAGCTCAACAGACTTACTGACTGGCGTCTTTGGTGAATTTTCCTTATAGGCATCACTTGAGGGAGGCAACAGTCCGTCCACGCCAAAACTATGTGGTAGCGAGGGTTGAAGCTTGTGATTGACTACTGGCATCTGACGACCCGCGCCCGCTGTGCCGTGATCAGGAAGTTTGGGTGGAAGTCTAGTGGCGAAGTCGGGAACGACAGGCGCGAAACTTGAGCGGCGTTCGTAGCCAAAGCCTGTTGGGAAGGGTCGATGTGGTTGGACTAATTGGGGCGTCCAACTTGGTGTCAGGTTAGGTTTGGTATCTGTGATGCCATTCTTTGGTGTGGACGTAGGAGGGACAGAGACGCCAAAAGGAAGCGCAAAACTTCGAGGAGCGCGTTCATGTTGTACGGCTGTGAAAATTAGACGAAAAAACAGAAGGAACTCAGGAAGAATTTGTCGCGCTTTGGGTTTACTATATTGCATAAAAACATATTCACGCTTAAAGTCAATAAATGAGTCATGTATTCATAATTATGTATGCATATGTATATATGTACACACATATCATGTGCGTGTGTTTGTGTGTGTGTATTTAAGACAAGCCTTTTAGACTCATGCATTGATACCAGTTAAAGTGCACTAGAGCGTCGTAATAACACCCCTTTTTTAAATGAATTTGATTTGGATTATTCTATTTTTTTCAATTATCAGTTGACTTTAGTTTGCACAAGATACGAGGATCAGACCTTAACGTATATTGTTATGTATCAAACAGAACGAAATTATGACAATGACATTGATATATATAGCAAAATCTTGAATCGAATCGGCGGATCTCATTTTATCTGGATGCGATTCTTTCCCAACATGTACCTTGTATCAGAGAATGAGGGTGTAAGGTAGAGACAGCTAGAGGGCGGACTGCACAACATATGATATTCCATCTATATATATCATATTCATGCTTTGTCAAAAGATAGCTCACACTGTATGCATCGAATGTACGATAGCATCGCCCCTTTGTGTATAGGACACATTACAATCAAGCCCGTAAATAGGACATTTATGTAAATCAACGTTTAAGGAGAGTTTTGTCATCATACAAATTCTTTACTATTATGAAACGCTGATGAATGAAACGTTATTGACAACCTGGTTTTGTTTACATTGCACGAATGACAGTATACATGTACGTTTCTTTTCACATTTAACCTGCAAATACATATGTCTATTGATGATTATACCACACTTATCTGTATTCCAGTCACTGTTTAGTTTTTGTTACTTATGACGTCTACAAGGAACCTTTTTATGTCGGTGTAAATACACTACTATAACTACACCAATCCGTGGCTTTGAATCTGTGTCATTTCTCCCCATAAACTTTAAGATCATGATAAAATTTCCATTTGATTTTTCTTTCCATAGATATCCGTCCCACTACCAAATCAATGCCACATTTTGTTGTAGTGACCTGGACTTATTTAATATTTTACAGTGACATGTTATGAACTACAATAAATGGAACACGGTGTTGATATTGGATTTTTGCCGTTTGCTGAAGCAAAAGAGCGCAGTGTACGTGCGCAAGAATTAATCAATACTCGGAAAGGGCATAAAAATCAATCTTCTTGAAGTGAGAGCGATCGCTGATTTCACACGTTCAACAATCTGTGTAAGATCAAGGTTATTATATAGTAGGTCATAATCGCGAATGCTATGAACTTGTGGCGTCCTGATGTGAACGAGTATATTGCGGGATTACAGACATCTTAAAATGGAGTGTATGAATGACGCATAAAGTATTTGGTGGATATGCCTTCCTAAATAATAATAGTATGCGCACAGTGAAGAAACTTTGGCTTATTGAACAGTCAATATTTTATGTTAAAACGCTAATTTGGTGTGCCTTTAATCATATTCATTAAAGCATTGGTGTGTTCTTTTTGATTCTGTCTCTCTAAATTCTGGAGAAATGTATGATAAATTCGATGAGGGAAGAAGACAAAAACTTTTTATGCATGAAATTCATGTGTGAAGTATGAGAGAAAAGATCATAGTATATTTACATGACGTTTCCATCAGTAGCAAGTTGGGATCCACGGTATGGAACAGGATGGTGCGTCACAAAGAGGGATTCAGCTGTCGTTGTGACGTAGTGAGCAAATTGATCGAGATCTTTGATCGCTGGCAGAGTGTCTGGACATCTGGCTCATCTCGTATCCCCCCCCCCCCACCACCACCACCACAATGAGCTCACTTATAGGACGTATACACAACACGTAATCATTCATGGTATGGCTATGTACCCAAAGCACACACTATCAACAAATACGCGCATCAGTTCAGTCAATATTTAGGGAGAAGCGATCTTTAATTCTGTCTGTTATTTGTTTTTCTCCACACGAATCTATGCCAGTGTGTTTTTTTTTCTTCAAATGTATAATGTAGGGTACATGAAGTGGTCATTAATCTTTGCCAAAGCAAAAACATCCCAATCTATGCCTGCAATGACGTACGTTGAGTTTGCTTCATGAAGTCTCGATAACACATAACACCCCCAGAACACACCATGTAGGTAGATAAGAGAACAATGTTCAGATATCAGGGGATAATATAAAGTTTTAGATCTCACGTGGACATGGCTTCCTATACTGTCGATTATAACAAGCAATCATTGTTCTTGTACTTTTATCGTTGGGGATGACAAAGCTCTGAGATTGCCAACTCTTAACGCCAAAAAATTCAACGAATTCAACTTCATTAAAATAAAGAGTAAGAAAGGAAACAAGAAAGTGTGAGTTAGGTTTTCCAAAGTTTGTTTTCCCTATTGTCGACGAGATCTATTCTTCTTGAAATAGAATGCCGATACATCTCAGCTGAGTAAAGACAGGAACACCGTGTCATGCGATCATCGACACACCAGTAATCCACTCTGCGTATTACGGTTGTTTATTCGCCGATCTTTCGAGGACAAAAATTCGTTGTTTGACTTCCAGTTAGAGATTAAAGGATACTTTTAGGTTAATCTGTAATATTCATTGATCAAGTCTCTGCAATTGATTTTAGGAAGGGTAGGGCTCTACTAAATGCACTTCCGAATGGAGAGTGAAAATTTGAATCTGGCAACTGCAAGTACATACAAACATTGCTGTTTATGCAAATTATCCACTTCCCTGTAGGAATATACAATGTATATCCAATTGATAAGTGCTATACGGGATTGATTCTTATAACACCAATACAATGATTTTGCGTTAATATCTCATTATGTCATATCTCTCATTCATCCATTTGGCAAAGCCCTGAAAGAAGGCATAACTTTACACCCATTCTTACTAAGTTTTCCTAACAATTTACCTACCCCGTGGAAATTTCGCACATGTTGCAAGCCTTTATCGGCCACCTTCGATCTGTTTACGTAGATCGATTACAAAGCCAAAGGGGTTTCAAGTCTATTATCGTGTGAGCCACGCGACACTACGTTCAGATAAACACAAGAAGTGTTTGTCTTGTACACGATTAAAGTATTTGATGATGAAGTGGTTAATCACTCACGCACACTTTAAGGGGCAATTTTCCCTAACGCGCATTAGCACACTTTGTTAGTATATATTTTTTAAATCGACACATGGTGACAGAAAGAGCGACGGTGAATAAAATGCGTTTCGATCAGTCAAGCTACTTTTGTTCCTTAAAGCCTCAATGACATTATTAAACAGCGTCTTATCACATATCAAATATGACGTACATTCCACGGTCGTTGTTCCAGTGTAAACCAGTCTTGCTGTTTGACTTTATCCCAAATGAAAAAGTCCTAGTATAGTTTAATCACATTACATCACCAGTTGTCTTACAGGCTTCGCAGCCATAGCTTTGCTACATTTAGAAACCCGAGGTGTCTCCTGTTTTCGTGTTTTACTTCGTCATGCAAAATTAACACAATTCTCCAGCAGACCTTTTGCAATGCAAGACACAGAGGAAAAATACAAACTAACAAAATGTTTGTGTGTTTTTCTTTGTTTATAGGTATATAATGATATATACGGTATCCATCTCACCCACATTAATACACCGATACACGCCCTATATGTACAAACAGAAACACTGCACAGTTCCGAACACACACACACACACACACACACACACACACACACACAAAAAAAAAACACAAACAGACAAACAAACAATAGCAATTTAGTCCATGTGATGACGAAATACAGAAATAAATGTATGGTTATGTTAGCTTATGGTCCATTTAACTATAATCATATCTTATTAAGTAAGATCAAATCAGGCCATTGGTGATTCCTCCCCCGCACTTGCACCCGTTATATCTGTGAGTTAAATCCTTGATTTTTTTAACCGTTTTTTTTTCTAGTAATTTTGTCACAAGAAAAGGACTGTCATCTCACCAAGCATCATTATCATATGTTTATTGTGACGGCCCTTGCAAAGTGGAACAAGTAATAAAAGAGAAAAATGGAACAATTTACTGTATTCTGTATCAAAACGATTACTGAATTTGCTTGTAAAACTTGATATTCCTCAGATAATCTTATTTTACCAATCTCTCTTTGTTATTGTCATGTTTTCGTTGGCACATTCTATTCTTGAAAATATGTTGCAGATGTAAATTGAAATGAAAATTGAAATTGAATTGTAGTGGGGTTTTTTTTCTTGTCGTGTATCTAAATCTTGTAGATCCTCCCTCACGAAACTTCCCTCATGTGTAAGAACATTATCATGGACTAAATGTAATCTCTGAAAATGTCAGAACTTTATATCTCAACCGGTAATTTTTAAGGAAATAGGATGCTAGCTTTAAACAGTATTGCTTTAAATGTGAATCAGTCGATTAAAGAGATGCCAATCACTTTGTAGTCGGGGAAAAATGGAAATGGAAAATATGACATAACGAGAATCCATAATTTACAAACGACGTGCTATCTTTTAGACAGTATAGCTCGGCAACGAATGATGTTGACGGAAGAAAAGAAACCTTCAGATATTGGCCATGTGCTCTGGTCTGTATACTTACCATCTCGATTCATGCTGACCTCCAAGCATTTCCGGTAGCGACATGCCTGGCACTGGTTTCTTCGAGCAACATCCACCACGCAACGGCCTTCGTCACGACAGATGTAGGCCAGATTTCGACGGACGCTCCGTTTGAAGAAGCCCCTACACCCATCGCAGCTGTACACGCCGTAGTGTCGCCCGGAGCTTCGATCGCCGCACACCTGACATTGAATGCTCGCACCTCTGTCTTGCGTCCTGCCGATGGGTAGTCCAGGCGCCACGACGGTGGCTATGCTGTCGAGCCTCATAAGGGACAAAGTGTCAAATTGACTGGTCGTTGCTACTGTAGTAGCAGTCGATGGTGTTGATGGTTGTTCAAGGAACTTTGGAACACTGCTTGTCGGTGTTCTTGGTGAACTTTCGCTGCCATCTGCTCCATCTCTCGTCTCATTCTCACATTTTGATTCTGCGTTCTCTTTGAATGGAGAAGTCAGATACACGGTTGATGTTTCCGGCTCTTCAGATGAGCGGGATGGATTAGCTTCTGTCTCGCTTGATCTGACCAGTTTTACAGCCTCAGATGTGTGGTCTTAAAGAAAGAGGAATACGTTATTTCTTTACGGAATAAGCCATTGTGGAAAATATACTGTATGAACAGGGAACGAAACTAAAGTTTTAAACATGACTAAAACATGGCTTGAAGAGACGTTGACGATGAAAGTGAATGTGCTTTGTTGCAAAAAGAGAATGGAGTCAAAGAGAGAATGATAAAACCTGACGGAGAGCCCACAACTAATTGAAAAGGGTAACTTATGTAACCATGGAGAAAGAATACTCTCAAATAGCAGTGAATAGCGGGCATTCTCTTCATTAACGAGCATGTATTATGTTGCCTGAGATGGACTGGGTTGAAGAAATACAAGATGTTACACAGCTTTCACTGACTGTAACAGTATGCTAGCAGAAACAATGTCAAGACTCACCAGGAGGTTTCAAAAGCATCGTTCACCATGAGACGAAGACTGATTAATGTGACTTGGTGATGGTACACCTATATTTAAAATCAAATCTTCTCTTTGGTCATAAGAAATGAACCAAGTGCATTTGCAGCAATACAAGTGTCTTCGCATCACTGCCTGATTGATATACAATGATATCGCATGAGCAGAGTTACGCTGTTCATCACGGTCATGCATACATTCTGAAAGTGTAAATCTATGAGCATTGTGGATCAATTTTTCCTCTCTTTGATAAGATATGCAAGTAACATTCTTATTTGACTGTCATTTTGTTTCAGACTAACTATAGCGTAAGCATGAAAGTTTTGTTTAAAGTAGCTTTCCAAAATTCTTTTTGCCTTTCCATAAGATAATCCATATCATTCCGCTGATGAGAAACGCCAAATAAGAACTATAGCTTTTATTAGAGTTGGAGGAACCAAACACGATTGTCTTGGCATATTATGTCATGAGATGTATAAAAGAAAATAAAGCAAAGTTACATTGCTCTAAATTGATCATCTACATAGCCCTCCTACCTGAAGATCTCTCAGATTCCATATTGGACCGAATAAATCGAATTCCGATGAGTAGCTCAAGCTAATATCTGGACACAAAAAAGAACAAAATCTTGGTGCTGATCGTCCAGTCCTCAAATATCACAGAGTGGCAGGATGATGAGAGTTGTGACGTTGTTAAATGCAATGTTGCAGACGAGACCAAAATTCCTCAACACCACACTTCTCCCTCCTTTCAATTAAAACGACTCAGGCAGTCCTAACTCACACCTGTCCGTTCGATGTCCTACATTGGACCGTTGATGAAACACTTGTCCGACATTCAACGGATGATGTGTTCAGGATACTTGATACAATCGGCAAAGGCAATGAATGAAATGCCCTCTCTCTAACTGACATCTGTCTTCGTTCACGCAAAATGCAAATGCAAGAAGGGGGTGGGGACGGCAGCATATGGTTGGTATCAGATTTATGCTAGGCGTATAGAGGTTAGCGATTAATATTGTTGATAAGTTGTAATCTCGTCACCGAGCAGCTAGTTAAGGCTTTGGAATATAAGAGCAAATCAATTGGTATAACTGCATATGAATATCGATGACAACTCATGTTGCATTATAAATCAGACATTGGGACCATAATTATGTGAACATGGAAAGCCGTGGCAAATTACACTTTCTCCATTAACATGGAGTTATTCTATCACAAAAAGCCACATCGTTGTCAGAAGAAAAGGAGAGGGGATGGTGTATATAATGCTTTGAAAGTAGAAGTCCAGATGAATGAATAATATATATATATATTTGTCTGTACGATTGTTTGACCTACAATTGTCTCTATATTGTATTGTGATAAATTCCCATCCCTCATAATTTGACTGGAGAACACAATCTAATTGGCCGGACAATATTTTACTCGACACAATCGTGACAATACTGGTCGTGCGAAAAGTTGCACCTGTGAAGTTCCAACGGTTGATGTGCTGACTGACTGCACTTTGACTGGTTTTACATGCAGATTTGGTCCACGAGAGGAACAACATGGTTAGAGAGGGCATACAGAGCAGACTCCTATGAACATGTAAGAAATGAAGGAGAAAAAGAAAGGAGAAGAAACAGAGATAGGGAGGGAGGGAGGGAGGCGAAGGGGCGAGAGATGAAGGGAGAATCAGACTTCGAGCAGACGGGAAGACACACCGAGAAACAAACTTGCTTAATAAACTAACTAGACAAGAGACTCTGAGACAGAAAGACAGAAAGTCAAGATGGGAACAAGAAGAAAGAAGCTTAGCATGGGGAGACAAACTGCTTCAGGAACTTTTCTGGTGTAGATAACTTCCCTTCCTTTTGTGGTGGTCAGGTGGTCGTTACTCTCGCTATCTCTTTTATTATTTATATGCCTACATCGTCAAGCGGTAATGGTGATCTCTAGAGAATATATCTCCAATGGAGATCAGTGGGTTAAACAAAAAATGGTGAGCTTATGTACAGGGTTGTGGGTTACTGACGTCATCACTGAATTCACAGCGTCATGTAATTTATTACAAACTTGTTAGTGGCCAGGGACAATGATAAGTGAAAACTAAAGTTTCAAAGGCAAGACCATCTCATGAAAGTTTGTTGAGGCAATCTGGTTTACCTTCTTTTAAAATTGTATCAACGATCCTGCATGAATCGAATAAAGGGAAAATTTGATCTTAATTTCCAAGCCGATGTTGTCAGTTGAGCTGAAGTTTAAGTGAAATATCTTGGCTGTAACCTCATGTAGAACTAATTGATCGAATCGTTCCTGCAATGAAAGATAAATACGTAATCATAAGTACAGCTAACCGCACTAAGCTGTATAGCTGGTAATGGGCCACCCGTATTCAAATTAGGTTCGAATGTCCCAACACACAGAGATGTCAAACGAACAGAGACCAACTTATGATCAATGTTGTGCCTGCTAGGGAATCATGCCGTCCGTTCCGTTGTTGACAGGCAAAAGGTCCTAGTACAGTCACACATCCGCGAAAACTGGTCGCAGACCTCCAGCAACCAAAAGTATTTTGCTACCATCGACAAATAATCAGTGATAAAAACCGAAAAATTTTCCCCGAAATTTTGATCATCAAGTAAATAATTGCTGCTCAGTTATCGCCAGGATGCCGAGCATTTGCAATCCAGCTGCAGACCATTTGCCGACCTGTTGCTTTTTAAACATTTTGGGATTCACATGATTAAGAAAAACGTGTTGGTAGAAAGGTAGGCGATTGTTCTGTAACTGTTCGTTGCCTTATGAAGACATTAGTGACTGGTTGCTGATATTCGTAGTGCGCTTGACAATCATGAAATAAAAATAGCCGTAGGATTGATAAGCATCAGTTTTTCCAAAAGCTGTCAATGATGAAACGAATCATCGTGGTTTTGCCATTTCTGCTCAATCAAGGACTTAATGTTACGACAGGAAGAAGAAGAGGAAGCTATTATACTACCTTTTCCCCTGAGGCAGAGAAGGAGTAAAAGGAAAAAGGAGACAGTTCAGGGTGAGGCCATGGATCTTAGGGAGGGTGCTGTTTGAGGATTATAAATCTGATGGTATATAGCTGAAAATGGAAGCAAGGGGGGGGGGCATTATTGCTTATCACAGAATTGAATTGACCATGTTCCATGAGCTGCTGCAGAGGACATAATGTTATACTAGTATTAAGTATTTCGTATACAAACCTGCATTGGCGGTCACCTGTCAATAGCGGTCACCTGCTGTATGCGACCACAGAAAAAATCCTCCGGGGAGAAAAGAAGGTTAAACCCTGTCTAATGATAGCGACCGCCTGTCTACTGTATAATGGCCGCTCGTACACGTCTCTCTTGGGTAGCCGCTATAAATGAATTTGACTGGATTTGATAGCATATATCAGACAATCAGAGAGTGATACGTGATTTGAAGCGATACAAATTAGGAGTATGTTGTAGGGTCCTCCATGATAGTTTCAACAAGTATTATTTAGGTCTCATCTAGTTCGTCTTTTGACACATTTCTGGTTGCTATCTCAGATAATTATTTGACAAAGAGTCCGTTCCGTCGTACCACAAGAATATAGACATGATAGAAGCATATGCACATATAAATGTGTAAATTATATATATACAGCTACGTCCCCGGTGTAAAATTTGTTGTCACTACATAATTTACATTGCACCGCCCAGGTTTAGGAGTTTAAGCCCATTGCTGGATATTATATATATATATATATATATATATATATATATATATATATATATATATGTAATTATATACATGAATGTATGTATGTGTGTGTGTGCGTGTGTGTGTGTCTTTTATTCATCCTTGCAATTTAACCTATTATTGAACGCTGTATAAAGCAGATGTTATCATAATTTTATAATTATCACCATCTGTCGGGCAGAGTATGAACCAGTATCTGTATTACGACGCCTATCTGCTCAGAAGAATTCGTCATCGCCAATGTCTACATGAACATGTAAGCGTAGCCATGCTTTATATCGATTTTAAGTTTGTTTGTCAAGAAAGAAATAATTGTGATATATCAAAGTCATAATTCTTTCTAAAACAATGCCGACGTCCAGTCCTTTTACTGAATAGAATAGTGTGATATTCAGCTGTCAATGAACAAAATTTGAACTTGACAATTTTAGTATATATAATAGAAGGGTTGTTCACATATCTCATTCTTGCAGTGCACACTATAAGCATTTTGATAGTAGTTTGTTTTCAGTTCTAGTTTTATCTTATCTCCGCATTTTTCCATGAGACATGCATGGATCAACGGTTCATGTATTTGAACAAAACTAAAAGATGCACTTACTTCCAGTTTCAAAGAGAACAAAAAAAAATGCAGGAGTGTGCCCTCTTAAGCAGGTGCTTGATAGTGATGGCAGCCTCATACTCAGAAAAAATTCCGCTCCTCATAAAAAAAAAACCCAACAACAACAACTATAAAAAAAACCAGAAATGGGCACTTTACCATTTAAACTTGTATTGTGCTAATTCAACGAAATCGATGGAAGCGAGTGGGGAAGAAAGTAAAGAAAAAAAGTACCGTGACGTGGTAAATGAGCTGAATAGGAAATAAAGTGAATTAGGTGCAATGTCATTTATGCTTATATCACTACTGAAGATAAGTAAGTATGCATAAGCATAAGAATGCATAAGCTCCTTTGTGGAGTTATTTTGTATGAGCTCCCCAGCGGAGACTTCCAATATGAGCTCCCTTGTGGAGACTTTATGAGCTCCCTTTCGGAGACTTCCAATATGAGCTCCCTCGTGGAGACTTTATGAGCTCCCTAGTGGAGACATCATATGGTATATCTAATATTCTTGTTTGAATCTTTTAAGATTTATTATGTTGATTTATGTCAGTATTGTCTGGAGAAAATTATTTGTTGTATAGGGCCCCATTTTTTCTCTCTGTCTTCTTTCTTTAAAACACACACACAAGTAAGAATAATTTGCATGAGTAGACATGTGAATCTCTATCCGTGATATGTACACGTGTTTGTGTGTAACTCATGTTTCTGGACATATGTAAGTGATGAAGAGTGTAGTTGTATCAATATAGATAAATCAGTATGAAGAAATAACCCTTGAACTTATTTCTGACGCATGGTAATAACTCTGAATGTTTTCTGCTCTTCCAATAATGTATGGAGAATTCTACTCACGCTTACACGAGCATTATTTAGATAAACCTTCCTTGTTCTCGGTCTTGAAAATGTATATCCTCTAACACACACACACACACACACACACACACACACACACACACACACACACACACACACACGTACACAAGAAAACATATAAAATCAAACAAAGAAACAACACACAGAAGCACACAAACAGCACGTTGGAACATAATTATAAAAATGCCCTCAAACTAAATGCCACTTGTAGAGCCTGTGATCCCATGCACAAACATGCACCCCATATGCACAAACATGCACAGAACACACACATCACCAACATCGCTCAAAGCTCACGATTTACCTCACAATGAAATGGTCGAAAAAATATCAAGGACATGAATTTGATATTGAAAGTAGTGATTATGATATTATTGCAGAAGTAGTTACCATCACGAGCAAGTAGTACACATGAGCGGATTATTAGCGTAAATCCGTGAAAAATACATCAAGACAGGTAACATTCTTTCAACATGGCGTCCCTGCACAGCACACGGTTGTGTGGCAAGTTCGATGCTAGTATTGGTGTTGGTGCCATCTTAACACTTACCCTGATGGTATGATCCCATATCTTTTATAAGACTGACATAGAATCTTAATACTAAGTGATCACCAATACAATTCGTTTTCACGAGAAAATGATAATTAGTAATTGATTTACTCTTTACGGTTTATATGTACAATTAGGATTTGATACACATTATGATACATCTAAGATAAAAGCAAACTTAGTTTTTCAGTCTATCTACAACACACGTACGGGCATAATGATATGATTCATATATAATAAATATCCGCCTGTTTTATTGTTTTTTTTTCACTGAAAAAGTCGTAATTAAGGAAGATATTCTAACATTCTTCGTGTATATGGAGTTGGAGAACAATTTGAAGAAAATGTCTGATTGGCGTACACATTTCTCAGACTAAGAAACAGATATACGAATTATTGCACACATATCCTTCTTTTTCAAAACCTTTACTAAAATGCAAATGTATGCATTATTTCATAAGTATTGTGGCTTCCCACTTCAACTTGTTTACGGAGGTTTGGTTGAAACCCTGTCAATAACACAGAATTATACATCATATGTATCTACAGTCTGTTGTTTTATATCCTCCGTGTTTTACTAATGTCATGTTTCTCACATGAAGAATTTGTTGCGTCAACAGACAGTGATACGGAAAATTGTGACAATGATTTAATTGTAGACCGACATGCAACTTACAGGGAGTTACGTCAGCTCCCATAGTGGGTTGTTGTTTTCGTTTGCCTTATTTTTCATTTTACACTATGTTCACTCAATGGGAAGATATATCCCCATCTGCTGCCGAGAATATGGGGAAGAGGGTGGGGAGGGGGGGGGGGGGGGGGGAGAACTCGAATTATCGCCCAAACCCCAAATTAAAAGAGGGTTAAAACATCAAGTAAACAGAGAGTATGCGCGATGTGAATAAAATATGAAATTCCGTTTGGCTATCACTAACGTGCTCTGAGAATGAACGATGTTGCGACTGACTCGCAGCTAGCAAGGCTATAGGTGACAGTGCATTCACAACGTGTGCGTTCTCTAACTACCTGCCAGAGCCATTTGGTATATGGAAAAGTAAGTATTGGATATAAAGTCAGTCGGGGCTGAGGATAGATCATAAGGACTGGTATAGAAACTACCCGATCTGACATCTCTCCCCAAACCTTAACACGAGTACAGACAAACGTCATGGCAAAAAGTGGCGTCAGCCTAGACACCTTATAACCTGCCTTTGCGTATAATCATTTCCTGTATAACAATCATTCTTTGAATTATATTCATAGTAACATGTGTTTTCCCAAGTTTCACGTGGAAATAATGAAGATTAACGGGACTTCACTGTATTGGATGGTGATGTCATGATTTCTGACACTGCAATGCAACGAAGGATACCCTTCGATTGCATGGAGGACATAAAGAAACTTAAATTTTACCAATTGTGACCATCACTTTTCAACGGTGATCACTGAGAGTAATTCATGAAAGTATGTCTCTATTCTATTGTCGTTCTTATTCCATTATTTGTGTCTTCAAAATACAGGATAGAATCTTATTGCACTCAATTCCATTGTCAATATTGCTATTACTCGATCTTACTATTTCATTTTACACGGACGCTGGCCTACTGTAGGCTAAGACGCATCAGCCCATTTGCCTTATACCACAGATAAGCACAGACCAGCGACTAGAGCGACAAAGAGCATCAGCTTCAGAGCCAGGGGGTACCCCTCGGGACCGTTTCCCACCGGAGTCTCGCGGAACTTGGTTCCAGATACTGTGTTCTGCCACACGTTCATGATGGCGTCACGGGCGCCGCTCCAGGTGTGAGGACCCACCAATCGGTAGCTGGGCGGCACGGCCGGCCCGAAGAAGCATTTCAGCGCCAGCATGGGATCCTTGAGGAAGAGTTGTTTGAAGTTGGGCTTGGCGCCGATCTTACTGGCAATGCAATCCTGGTAAGGTATCGGTGGGATCTGGGAAAAATTGGAAGATACAGGGTAAAAACAGGGGGAAACCAAGATACGTCATGCATACATACACGTAGCTACAGCAAAGCAAACATGCGGGATAATAATAATGCTCACGAGTATAATTTGCCCCCTTTCCCTGTCTTCTTCAGTCTTTTCCTGTTGTTCCTTCCACGGTTTATTATTTTTGTGGGTTTTTTTACGTTACAAGAGAACTGCCTTGTGTTTATTTGTGTGTGCATTTATTTTTGTCTTCTTGTCTTTTCTAAGGCAATTTGCGTCGTCTTGTTAGTTCAATAATTAGTTATTAGTTGTTGTTTATGAGGAGACTGCAAGCTGCGAGCATTGCTTTTCAGCAGTCACCTCCATTTCGAATCAACTTTGATTCGGTATTTGTCTTAAAAGTCATGACATCTTTTGTATTTCAATTCACAGCATTTTACGTTATTACAATGCTGTATTGATTTTGTGTAATTTGTGTGTTACATTGTCAGGATAGCGCTCTCATAACTTACGAAGATGATGTGCTTGCCGTATCGTTCGTAGAGAAATTTCCTCTTCATAGCGATGTCTGTGGCCATGGCCTGCTGGCTCGGCAGGGGAACCTTGCCTTTAAAGACCTGAGTAGCCCAGCGAGCCTGCAGCTCGAAGACTGGCGCGTGGGCGCCGATCGTCATGACGAAACCTATGCAGGCAAAGGTCGGGTGTTTGATCTTTGACGGGAACACGTACATGTAGAGGTCCAACTCCTCCACCTTATCTATATGGCGGGAACGGACAGGAGAGAGATGTGAAGGGTTAACAAGGCACGTACATTATCCGGCAGTAACGTATCTACTATGACTATTGTGATGGTTAAAGAGCAATATTAAGTATCATTGTTTGTGTTCAAGCTAGTGAAAAGACCTTACTAATTTGTAGTACTCGTAAAGGTATACTGTATAGTACATGTAACAGCATAGTAGGAAACGATGCAGTAAAAATAAAAAAGTCAATTTTTATGGATACATGGTACTAACAGCCTAGCATATGTCATCAATAGATGCAGTATAACTACGACAACTTCTAGTCTAACTTTAAAACATGTAGGCCCTACCATTTGAAGCCATATGCAAAGAAGTTAACATGAATCCGGGGATAACATAGTAACGGAAGATAGCAAATCGCAGTTAAATCTCTGTAGACGGTAAGAAAAAAA
This sequence comes from Diadema antillarum, assembly GCF_040938485.1. Classification (NCBI taxonomy): domain Eukaryota; kingdom Metazoa; phylum Echinodermata; class Echinoidea; order Diadematoida; family Diadematidae; genus Diadema; species Diadema antillarum. The sequence goes on from NW_027270983.1 coordinate 584,136, forward strand.
GAAGAGAAAACAACAACAAAGCAAGACCCACAAAAGTTGAAAGTGTTGTCGAAAGTTTACTTGATAGCAAAGTAAACGAACAACGTACCTGCAATGAGGTGTGTTCCGACGAAAGGCACTTTGATGTTGTAGCCGGTAGCGTAGATGACAACGTCCAGGTCGTCGATTTTCGTCCCGTCTGTGAAGACCACCCCCCTTTTAGTGAAGTGTTTGATGCCGGGTTTAGCTGACACTGCGCCGCAAAAGATTCTAAATAGTGTAAGAACAAACGGGGATAGTCGAAAATAAGATCATGGCGTTTCATGTGCAACGTAACAGTAGTTAAATGACGTAATAACCATGGGTGTCATCGAACAATTTTTGATGCAGGTTTGTATTAGGTTTCAAGCAAGATAGGCTAAACAACGAAACCAAAGAAGAGGCAATGATACTGGTTTCTCATTTTACTTTTATTTCTTCAGCTGAACATAACAGCAAATACATTGCTCTTCTAAACGTTATCTGGCCTCTAACGCAAATAGAACGGCGAGCAAAGCTTGGAGTGAGGAGCATAATCAGACGTTTCTTGCACTTGAAAACTACTGGGTTTTTTAGTGCTTATTTTTGTTGTTTCATGAAGGATCTAGTTCAGTGACATTAATCCCATGTTAACACGAAGTCTGTAGATCGAAATACTAATGAACTCACTCATTACCGACAATGGAGTCAGTCCCTTCAATCTCCATTAGCATACATCAAAGTCTGAACATTACTTTAAATGTAGTGAGGATGCTCTCTAAAACAAGGATAACACCAATACACATACACACGGAACAAAGAGCCAGTTTTACCTGTTAGCAATGTCGTCGTTAACCATAACCTCTGAGCAGAATAGCTTCCGGGTCGACTTCAGTCCGAGGTTGTCCGAGTTGAGCCGTGTTGCCAGATCCTTTTCGACTATGCTGCGCCGGTACCACTCCGGGAGGAGAAAGTTGAAGCGGCGATTGAGGAAAAGATCTCGAGGCCATCCCAGCGGACCTGTACGCGTTATCACCCATGTTCCGTTCCTCATGCTTATATAGGTCTGTATGATGTAATTGAAATCAGTAATAACGATACTATGAACAATAAAACTACTACTACTACTACTACTGCCGCTGCTGTTGCTGGTGCTGCTGCTGCTGCTGCTACTGCTACTGCTACTGCTACTACTGCTTCTGCTGCTGCTGCTACTAGTACTACTACCATACCGCCACATTGTAGTTAATGTATTTTACTACTCCCATTACTACTTCTACTTATACTACTACTATTACTACTTTTCTGTAGACCCTATCACTATCACTTTTGACGATGATTACTAGCATCATCATTTTGTTATCATTCCAATATTGATAACAATACTTGCAAAGGAATAAATGCGCTTGCAAAACTCAGTAACCTTACATCTATAAAACGATAACGAAAAGTGGTATGGTTTCGGTTGTAAATGAGTAATGATTCAATTGTCTCAATTCTGCAGGGATGGAGACAAATGTCAACACTATATATGGTGATCTTTGTCTGGGCAATGAAATGAGACATTCTTCTAAATAATTTCCCTTTCTTTTATCAACCGCTGATGAAGTATATGAGATTACAAACAACCAGAATGGAAACCAACAACACAACTTAAATCATACCTACATATTAGATAGAATACAAACAATGCATGTGCGATAAAGCTTGGAACAGAAAATCGCATTCAGATTAGCTGTTCACACTGATCATGCTGATATCACCGTTAAGCACAGAGACAAAACATTAACATCAAAATTTTCAAATGATGAAATTAAATTTGTGAGTGATAAAGGTTCAGGAATCGAACTTTTTCTTGTTACCAGCAAAAAGTTTTCATTACCGTCAGTTTCAATGACATGTACTCTCCTTTATGGACTAACGTTTTATATCCTGATATCAATTTTCATATAATCTGTGATAAAACTGTATTAAAAACGAGAAAAAACATATAAATTTTGAGCTTTTTATCAAATGGCAACGAACTCAATAAAGAAAATTCCCTTTTGTACAATGCTGAAGCCTAGGCTCCGTCACGTGACGTTTGCCTATTGAAAATCTATCTGTAGCAAAATCCAAAACGAATTTTATCGCACGAAAGAGCCAAATTCAGGTCAATTTTTATTTCTGTCTTTTTAAAACAACTAGCGAAACTCGTAGAAAGTAGAAAGGAGTCTCCATAATAAAATCACGTAAAATGTTACATCGCGTGCTTAAGATGCAGTTTCATCGTAGAAAACATTTCAGGACATTAAAAAAAAAAGACACTTGTGAAGATTCATGTTTCTGCTGGAACCTTCCAGCTTAGCAACGTTTGCTCGGAGCTGAATGGAAATCGCTCTAACAAACTTTTCCTTATTAAGACCGGATTGATGTGCAAACCTTTGTCCTCCCACCAACTAGACTTTCGTAACATTACAGGCACATGATGAAGTGTGCAGATATCTTACTTTCTTCGATTTTCGACTTGTATCCACAGCTACATCACCAGCTGAATGAGAACCACCTATTTAGCAGACACACACACACACACACAAAGTAAATGAAAATGAAATGAGCGAGGCATTTTCATTTAGTACTTCTTCATCAAAATTCATTTTCATCATAAATGTAAAGAACTTGTTTTATAGAGAGCTATCTTAATCTAAGCAAATGTAATGACAGTATGAGATCTGTGATGTTTTCCTCGAATTCAGATAAAAAAATTACAATATAGTAATGACAAAAATAACTCTCCATCATAGTATATTAAACATGGAATTAGACACATACTACTCTCTAACTTCACCTTCTTCCTGAACCTAATTCTACTTAAAGGGGATGGCTAGTAACCGATCAGTGGGAATCAGTGGGAATGCTGAGGGATGATTGTTCCAATCCTTGTGGGATTTATTTAAGAGTACATTATATATCTACTGTTGTGTGAAAAGTATTTGCTTCAGAACGGTCTCATATTCAAGTAATGTGCAGATTAATGCCCCGTCACTGACCAGGGACGCTTACCTGGAAACATTAAACTGCACATTACTTGAATATGAGCCCATTCTGAAGCAAATATTTTTCACACAAGAATAGATATATAGTGTACCCTTAAATGAATCCCACAAGGATTGGAACAATCATCCTTCAGCATTCCCACTGATTCCCACTGATCAGTTACTAGCCATCCCCTTTAATCAACTCCTTTCTAGGGAGGGGTGGGGTGGGGATGGGAAACTCTTAACAATCAATGTTATGCTGCGGAATGTGTGCTCGTATTATAAAAAAAAAAATAGATGCAGGTATTATACATCTCCGAACGATCAAGTGTCATGGTGGAGCAATCAATATGTCCTGAAAGCCACTGACTATCTATGGCCTTGTTTTTTTGGTCTTTTTTGGGGGGTCTTTTCTTTTCAAGAACTTTCGGCTAACTGTCAGTTTCTTCCTTGTCATGCTTGTTGCTTGTAAGGAAATACAGACAACAATTATGTGTGGAGAAGTCAGTAAGACGTAATAAATAATGGATTTTTAAAAAATGAGGAAGAAATCAACTAACCAACAACGAGCACCGTTTTCCCCTCAAATCCCTCTGACTTCCTGTAGTCATTGCTGTGGAGGATGTCCCCCTCGAACTCATCTTGGCCAGGGTACTTCGGGATTTTGGCCTGACTGAACATGCCCGTACAAACCATAACGGCGTCGAAGACTTCTGTGCTCTCTCCGCCCGGGCCGCGGGTGGTGACAGACCACCGTCCCGTTGTGTCGTAGTCAGCTGCCTCCTCGACATTTAGCACGGAAGTTCCGAAACGGATATATTGCAAGAGACCAAACTTCTCCGCATAGTCCTTGTAGTACTGGCCGAGCTGCTTTCCTGGGATGTACGGAGGACAATCTTTCGGGAAGGGGAAGTCACTGTAGCACATCATTTCTTTGCTGGAGTTGGTTACTAGAGCGTGATAGAGGGCGCTTTCTTCGTGTTCAGTTCTCACCTCGTCTCTGAACACCCAGACACCACCTGTGCCATGCCAAAAGAAACACACAAAGAAAAAGCCCAAACAAAATAAGGTATGATATACTGACTTCTCATTCAGAAAAAAAAAAATCTAACTATAACGCGCTACCTGGTCTACAAGTATTAACACTTAACTACACTAGCACTTTAACCGTGGAATGTCATCCTTATACCTTATACACTAAAGAACAATTTCTATGTGCCGCGTATTTTTCCACATTTTCTTCCCGAGAACATTAACAGTAAGTCAATGTCCCTACAGGTATTGCTCCAGTTGGGTTCTTATCACTGGAACTGTTCGTGTTTCCTCTATAGGTACATACCGCGAATCAAATAAACAAAGTAGCCTATATACATGGAATGCTAATGAAAAAAAAATGCATATTCACAACCACATCGATTACTGAAATAGGCCTATGTCTATTTTGTGTCCATTTGGCCAGACTGAAACTTCAGACGTCGATGATTGGACATGCGCCTCTTACCAACTTGGTCCTCTCTTTCGAAGCACACTGGTTCGAGTCCATCCTCCACGCACGATTTAATCGCGACGAGTCCACTCACACCCGCACCGATCACAGCAACACGCTTGACGGCCATCTTGTCAATTCCTCTTCAGTCTATGCAACCTGTACAACAAAATGAGAATAAGTTATTCTGGGGAATGGTTCCTAACAATAGGTATTCTCAGTGAGCCTAGGTATAATGCTTGGCTGACCCCGTGCCTAGCTGTTTGATGCTTGCGTGCGTGCACCACTGAGCGAGAGATGTGCCAGTAGCTTCTGACTGTACCGAGGCGAAAAGCTAATCAATGTCCACAACAGCAAAACGAAATTTAACGACTACAAATCAAAAAAAAGAAAATGAATGCGAATAAAAGCCTGGTTTACTGCTTGATGAAGGATTACATAGAACGTGGGCAATTTTGGAAGTGAAAACCCCTGAGCTTATAGCAGTAGGATATACCTCCTGAGAACGAAAGTGAAAGCTTATGATATCACCTCGTCCTGCCAAAAGTGTTACTACCTGTAAATCATGTCATCACGCTCTTTGGGAAATACCCGGGAACTGAACTGAAGGAAACAATAGTGATTAACAAAGATTAAAATCAGGACGTTGATGTTTGTTCCGAAAATCAATCCATCATTTCCTTACTTGATTACTGCATAATTTCCGAAATACGTTAAAGGCACCCAACCACTGTGACACTTCGCAGCATTGCACCTTCCTTGAAAGTATGTTTAATGTCATGCAGAAGGAGGAATGGATAGAAGCGAATTGCAGAAAATCCAGAAAATTTTGAAGGGTATGATTCTGACTCAAAAACCTATACGATTTCCATCTTGACTGCTTGAATCCTCTAACTGTCTTGATAAATTTCCGATCTGTGGAAGACCCAACTCGAAATGCACAACCTCCATTTTTTTTTTCTTTTAGCTGCAACTGCCCTCTTCACCGAATAAGTCAACCTCGCCAGTTATTGATTCACAGGCGAACCCCATGCAAGCTCCCAGTTTTGTGTGTGTTCATCGGAACATCACCCTTTAACACTTAATGAGTGTGAGCAGTCGAATTCAAAGTTCATTTTAGATGATTGCTGCTCGGTCTGCTTTCTTACGAAAAAGACAAAATATGAAGAGAGTGCACATTCGCCAGAGCGACCGCAGGCGCTTAACGGAGCCTTTGGCTGTGATGGAATATAGTTGATGTTTAGCCAATGAAAATGACAATTTCTTGCCGGTGGGTCAAAAGACGTGATGACTCAACATAAGTCTATCATCCTGGCCTGATTGAATGCGATGCGTGTGTATCTCTCTCTCCGGGGAATGGACACAAAGTTGTTTTGTTTCTTCCAATCATGCTGGTCTCTGCTCGTTTCTGCTGCACAAGCGGGTACCTTCGTCTCCTCCAATTTCCGGAGCTTGCCCGGTCACACGTAAATAGTTTGTTCTCGTGTGTTCATCCCTAGTCACGTAATCCACGTATCACGTATATGTATATTAGATTTTTTGTGGTACCTTTTTTTCCTACGCAGACATATCAGGACCGCAGCCTCTCCCTCCCCCCCCCCCCCCACCCACCCCGCACACATTTTGGCTCTTGAATGAAAACGGGGGAAATTCGGGACGAAAAAAAAAATCGACACCAGAAAACACGTGACGTTAGAGTTTTGCGCCTTGATAATAAATATGTCTCATTTCCATAAAGGGGGAGGGAGTTAGCATGATCATTGATGATCCTTTGCCCTGCCAAACTCGAGCACACCCCCCCCCCCCCCTCTTTTCCGGCGAAAAAAACGTTCCACGGCACCTGAGAAAGAGAGATTAAACGATCTCCCTCACCTTATGATGAATATGGGACAGAGTGTTTACGATAAGATCATCACTTATTCCTCTTATATTAGCTAACATTATTTGAAATCTCGGAGGGAAATAGCCTATGATTCGAAAATATCAATCTTATTTTGGTATATCTGTTATATCAGTGGTAACTGTTGCGTCATAATTACAGTAGTGGCCTTTCTGCCTAGTATACTGTGGGCTCGTAAACTCATGTTCTGTTCTATATGATGTGTACGCATTAAAAATATATATAAAGAAATCTACAGAAATACATAAAATATGCAGGCTTCAGTCAGTCAAGGAGTCCATGACGCTAGAACTCAAAGGCGTGACATTTGCATATTCAATTAATGTGATACGGTTTAATGTGCAAGATGTAAGACAAGCTTGCAAGAAAGAGTTTGCAATGCAGAAACATAATGAACAGAATCTTAGTGGAATCATAGTACGCTCATGAAACACACCGCCAACTCCCTACAGTAGCCCCTACACTCCTTACAGTAGCCCCTACACTCCTTACGTAATCTGCAGAGCTGCTATCCCGGATTTATGAACAGAAACACCGTTATTAATTCTTGATAAATATTTTCATCGCATTACCGGACGCGAAGTGTATACCGTTAATGACGAGTAAAATGTGGCTGAACAAAAAATGAAAGTCAACAGTTCCACTGTCGTACATGCACATGACCGTTTGACATAATAAACATATACTAATAGAGCAGAAAAGGAAAAAAAAAAAACACGTGACATCACAAGATGTCACGTAGACAAGTCGTGATAGAATGTGCCGTTAGTACATGTTGTTTTGCGTGGTAGTTATGCGGCAAACGATGATTCTGATTTAAAGATCATGAATCCTTATGCAAGTCGACATGATGAGATCATAAATTTTTGTGCATTTGTTAATTTTGAAATAAGCATTACCTCAGCACATCTGATGTAACTACTAGGAACCAAAAGTGTAGGTTTCATTCTAGAAAGGGTATAATGCACTTGTTTTCAATTATTCATTGCTCTGCTATTTTTGTTAATGTGATGTTTGTGCCTGTATATTTCGCTGTAAGCAATTAAACTGTCTTTAGTCATCTCTTAGACATTCAAATTTAATGGGATGAGATGATTTTACATGAGTGTATACTATTTGATAACAATGCCTCAAATTTGCAAAGGTGAAAAGTTAGTTAGAGTTAGTTCTGTATCACTTCATGTTATTATAGCTCGTATAAACTTATCGTGTCTGTTATGGCACGATATTCATTTGACACATGTTTTTGGATCTTTAATTCCGATGTACGGATGTGATTTCAGCAGTAAAAAGTCCAGTGGATATATCCTCTGTCAGGAGGACGTTAGTTCGAGTTCAGTTGCCCTAGTATGTATGCCCATGACTTCTATCATGGCTATCAATAAAACACTAAATAATCAGTGTTTATTTACGTCAATGTATTTAGGGCAATTTGTCAATCCGTTGCGATATATTATGTATGTTTAGATTTACAATCAGAAAAAAAAATCCTGAGGGAAAAACTCAAGGGGAAACCAGACAGACATTTGTCAAGGAAACAGTATAATTAAAAGTATTTTAATGTATTTTTTAACACCGAGATGTTCTATGCAATACCATGGATTATATTTGATCAATTTTGTTTTTCTTATGCATTTTGAAATTTTGCAAAAAGAGCCTAGAGCTCTTAATCAGGTTAGAGCAATTATGATAAAGAGTGTGTTTCATTATTGTAAAGCCAATTTTTTTTTCACATATTTCCTGAACAAGCTACCATTGTTTTTTAAGGTCGTGCAGTAAAATTGTATCCATTTGAATAACCCATAAATCCTTTTGGCGCATTAATTCTTAAGGCATCATGGATCTTATTTATGGAATGCTCACCTTAATCATCCGAAACAATTCACATTTTTGTAAACATTTTAAAAGAAAATTAAATCCATTGATGATAGAAAAATATTGTCCTTGAAAGAATATGAATAAGTGTATTCTTAAAGAAATATATGTCGAATATAGTGTAATATTGACAATTATAACAAATTTGTATAGTTGTGTTATCTATATTTACTCTATATCTTTTTTTTTAAATCAAAGTGAAATAAAGTCTGGTCATGAGTAATACCCCCTGCACTTGCACCTTTCACCCCCCCCCCCCCCCTCCTACCCCTCCTTTTTTTTTTTCTAGTTGCGAGTATAATCCTTGAGAATACTATTTTGGTATAGTTCTGTCAGGAAAGGACTGCCCTCTCGTTCAACATTATATTACACATCATGTTTAGTTTGACGACCCCTGCAATGCCGAACATGTCATGAAAGTGAAAATGCAATAATTAACTGTATTTTGTTCCTGAATGATTCATTGAACTTGTTTAAACACTTAATTTTCAATAGAAAATGTCATTTGATCAAGGTGTGTTATTGTATCTTCGTTTGTACATCGTATTCTTGAAAAAAAAAAGTTGCGGAGATAAAGAAAAAAAAGTGAGAAAATACCTTGATGTATTCTATTGTGAAACGGTAATCTGCCAAAATTTGTCTCTTGGCAGGGATATGGCATAAGATACATACAAATCAGTGCAAGCATTCCCCACAGCTCTTTTTTATTGACGAAGCAAAGTCGTTTACCCTTTATTGTCCGAAGATTTTGATATTCATAAATTACAAGAATTATCCTTCAGTGAACTGGTTCAGTTCACTTGATTTCTTTGGAAGTCCACCCGCTACGCTTCCTAAATTGAAACCTCGGACGGTAAGTTATCTCTTCCTGTACAAGATGATTTTAGACAGTGTCAGAAGAGCCTAAATTGTAGTCACGTGGTGATAAACTCTTTTCGAATTATCATTATTTCACACAAAAAAACTGCTGGGGTTTAGGTAATTATCATTATTTCACAAAAAAACTGCTGGGGTTTAGGAGACTAAGAGCTCTCAAAGAACCAAGCGAGGGATTGCCTCTTTGAGATCTGACGACGGAATAACTACTCTACTGATGTTATGTCCTTGTGCCTATAATAGGTTTGAGCAAGAAAATTTGTGCAAAATAGGGGCACTAGCTATATCATGTGCCTGTCTTCTTGCTGGTACCAGTAAAATACTACGCAACGGAAGAAAGGCAGCAGTTCTCAAATTGTCGTGGAATATATCACCATCTGTCATAACTCATGCGGGCTTATATTCATCTTTACTTGGAAATGATCAAATTAACACATATTGGGATATCAATTGTTGTGTAGCTCTCACACCTCTCTCGAAATTCGCGAAGTTGCCTAATCTTGCACTTAACTGACTACCAAACTCTTGTGGATGCAATAGCAAGCAAGAAAGTTTAAAGGAATTGCGCCCCATGGAACCTAAGTAAAGACAAAATGGCTATAATCACTTTGGAAGTTAATTGCATATGATCTCCAGTGCACGTTGATTAGGCCTATATCTAATAGTGAGAGTAATGTCAGACAAGCGGGCATAAATGCTATCGCAAGTTGGTCATACAAGTGGCAGCCAGATTAAGATGCGAAAGAAGTCGAGGCTGGCACAATAAAGAGTAGCCAAAATTTGTTTTTAGCTGCACTTTCATCCGCTGAATGAGTTAACTTACAGTCGCCTATAATGACGCCCATTACTTACGATTTGGTCCTTTTTAATTTCTATCACATTTTCGGTAGTCTGGAGATGATATTCGGCCTCAGACCAATATATTCCAAACTTTCCTTCGGGTTATGAGGTAGAGAATGAAAAAACAACACACAAATAGAAATTCCCCATATTTTCCATTAACGGTATAGGAGTCTTCCTATCATTCTATATAGCATTGATAATTGTCAGCATACCCACTTATTCTAGATAGTCGTTATGACCTAGGCGTAAGAGTGTATGAGCTGCCATTTTGTATTATGATCACGAGGCCGCTAATGAGGTAATGAATGCTTGTGAACAAACAGCCAGGGGACTGTAAGTCCATGTACAATGACTAAGCAATGATGATAAAGTCACTTGCCTATCAGGGCACACCTGTAGCTGCCAAGGGATTCGAACCAGAGATGTGATATTCTGTGCTAGCTCTTATCCACTGGACTACAGCAGCTGGTATATTGTGCCCTCTGACCATCGGTAATATGCAGCGAAAAAATAAGGGACTGACATGAAAGGCAGACCTATCATTCTGATTGTTCCCTTACCGATCGGTTCACATGATGACAAATACATTTTGCTGTTTACTATACCACCACTACTTAACTGGTATCTCTGATCTCTTTGGGCTGCTCCAGTTTAAGGTCTACACAGCGAATCATTGTTCTCCATACATGATTAAACCGTAGTCACGGTAATGACTGCTCATTTCTATGGTAATTTGCTTTACTTCCTTCTCAGACCTGAACATAGATATAATAAACTCATCTCTATGAATTCAGCATAGTGATGAACTTTGGGTCAATTTGTTCCACTTTTTAAAGTCCTCCGACCCAAAGCACTTGCTTGCGTGAAGAGGAACAGCCTGTTAAAACTTTTAATGACCTGTGTTGCTCTCCTATACTGTGCTTTACAATTCATGTGTACGGACAGCAAGACATAGCGGTGATAAGAAGTTCATTATTAGCATACAAGTAATTTCTGAACATTTTCGACATTTATGGACGACTGCATTTTATCTTTCCAAATCAGTTTTCATAATACGCTTTCCCGTGCATTAAAAATATGCCATAATTGTATGTGTGCGATACTGATCAACCCTCATTACATGCATGAAATAAGATCTCGTTCGGAAGTAGGTCTATGGGAGATATCAACTCACCACGCTTTGGGATCAGACTATACTGATATTGCAATTCTTCTACCTACCTCACTTTTTCCCTTGACTTGACAACTGAGATGCTGTTGTGCAGTCTGCCCTGGGTAACACTGGCAAGTGAAATTGACGAAACTAATACAGAAGTAGTAGTACAACGGGGCGAGGCCAAATCCTGCTTGCTTGTGATCGAAAACGGAAATCTAAACTTGGCCGTTACCGCAGAGGCAAACTCATTTGCTTGCTTGCCGTGTACTGGAGCACATTATTCTCAGATATCGCTGTACCGTATGCTGTTGCCCTGAAGAAATTCTATCAGCAATAAGTCACTGTAGCAGGCAGTGATGGCCATATACCAGTGTCGTAAGCCCTGCGAGGTTGCACATACACCTACCATCATATTTGCGAGGAATTCTGAAAGGATTTGTTCAAAATGCTGGCATGCCAGTGCTCACATCGATGCATTGCTATCACGTTAAGTTGTCCACATACCGTTCTATTTTTTAAGCGAATGTTAAGAAGGTGCTGTCACAGCAATCGCATTTCTTAAAAACAGGAAATTCCATCACATTTTATTTGGTCCCATAGCAGTTTCATTACTTTTCCTATTTGCTTTCATGGTCATCTTTGTCACAATCAGTCAGCGATACGTGTCATCAATGGACCAAAAACGACTACACAATAAAACAGTGTTTTTTTTTGTTTTTTTTTTTTGCACAATATATTGGTAACTACACAGGCAAAATGGGACCTGGTGTACATTTTAGTAATTATTAAGACATTTGTCAGTTTTAAACAAAATGGCTGTTGGCGATGGTATTTCAAACAAAATGTCCATCTGCCATATATCATCTTTGAGAGTGTTAAGGGAGCTATTTGTCTTCGTGCAGTGCAAATTAACAGCTTAGCAAAAAATTAATTCTCCATGTGAAGCTATACTATGACCAAAAGTGCAGAAACAGAACCAGTCATTACTTTATATGGTTACAAAAAAGCCATCGCTTCTAAGCTCAAAGTTGCTGCCTGCAAAAGAAAACAAAAACTTACACCACTTTTAGATAAACGTTACTATAGGAAATGGATTTTTTAAAAATGCTAAGGACCAGAAAGCAATATGATGGTTCTCATAGTCACAATGCAGTCCACGTGAAGAAACGGATCAACACTGTAAGTATTATATCATTCATCAAAATAGCTCCGTGTTGAAGAATCAATTATCTTTTGAGTTATATTTATCAAATAAACTTACAAAACAAAGGACACCTGTCCATCAAGGAAAAAAAATCGTCTATGATTTTCTTATTTCGTTCAAAATCCAATCTCTTCATGTTGTTGGAGTAGAGATAGATTATAACAAAAACAAAATTATCACTACAAAAAAAGTTCAAACTTAAAACTAAGTTGTAGCAAAACATGTTAGACATAATGTGGTTACATTTTAAATTTATTTTCTCCTTTCTACAACTTTCGTCTTCACATTTCTTCCAACCTATCAATGTCTTTATTGTATATATATTGTCTGAATAATCCATTCCATAGCAATACTCTACTTATACTGTAGCTGTATTTCTCACTGTTACTTTTGGATACCCCCCCCCCCCCCCCGCCCAGAAACAACAACCCTAGATGGCAGTTATGCATTGCACGCTGTTGAAAACGAAGTAGTTTCAGATTCTATATAGTGTTGGGTACTCACACTCGGCCAGTATGATTGTGGATATTGCGGTGAAAACTATAAGTAAATCGTATGTGCTATAATATCCTCTGTAGGAACTATAAAACAATGCGTGCTCTCACGATAGAAGACAATCATTAACAAAACATTATGGTAATTTTTGCAGAACTTCACTTTCATCGAGAAGCGCGCATTCCCTTGAACTGTTGTTGAGATAGATTTACGAACATATCTAATGCCCTCATTTATATGTAAATGTAAGTTTTTTATAGCCATATCTCTATGTGTACAATGTTTTTTCATATCAACTTCACACTTATGTACATAATTTGTATAACATATACATATATATTGTCATTATTGTTATTATTAGTAGCAGTTGTATAGTATCATTACTATTATCATTATTCTTAACAGTGTTTATATAGCTCATCACGAAGTGTACAATTGTATATGTCGTTTTGCGCTCAAGAAAAGGAAAGACTATACAAGAATATACATTACAATCACAACTGTAAGTGCATTTCACGGCCATTTTCATGCCAGTCACAAAATGTAGAATGAAATTAAACAAGCAGACTTTAGCGGTTACTTGAAAATCGGATCTAAAATATTTAGATACTTGACATTGTCTATGCTGATTTCAATATGTCAGTCTCGTATCTTTTCAAGCGTGTATTTTCTTTGTGTGTGTGTATGTGTGTTTGTATGTGATTTTTATGAAGTCTATTGCATTCCAATGTTTTATCCTGTACCAGTACTCAGGGCTCCCCAGGAAAGCAGTTGAGAAACTGAAGGGACTACCCTGTTTAAGTATAAAGGTATAAAAATAATGATAAAACATAAGAGTGATTAAATACATAATATGCACGTTTGACTTCCTTAATATCTTACTCTTATACACAATGAATGAAGGGATTTAATAAAAAACACACAGATAAACACCATTTTCCTTTTTTTCACAATAAGGTCATTTTCAAATGGAATAAACTTTCATATTTCCAATGATATTGCACTCATAACAAGAAATATTTTTGAAGATGTTATTCCAATCAGCACAAATGTCTTAATTTTTTTTTTTAGCAGCCATTATCTCTAATATCTCAAATTCTTCTCTCAAATCGTTTAACACAATTATACTTCGACAACTGTATGCTTTCTATCATGCATCCTCTTATTTGATGGAAATAACGTAAACATGGTTGAAATTGAATTAAAACTAGTAATAAAAGTGGATACATCTGCTATTGCATGTGAACTCTTCACATGTCGTGTAATATTTTGTCGCAAACCTTACAATGCAAATTGGTGTTGGTGATAATGTTATCACAACCCCAAACAAAAAGGGTTACAGTTACAGTGATATCTTTATTAGATGTAATCAATCCTTCAAAATTTCCAACTCGTTCCTTCTTCCTTTACTAGAACTATTATCAGAGCCATTGATTTGGTCACTAACTTTTGACTAATTATCTCCCATGTCTTAGTCTGTTCCGAGTCTCTTCTTTTCCACCGTCATGCTAAGCTGTATATTTTCTTCGTTTTAATGACAATCACTTTTATGTACCATTTTGATTTTCTAAAAGGTCAAGAGGTCATGGAAGACCAATTTTTATCTTTTTTATAACTCTGTTCTACATTGTCGCAGTGGCACAGTGGCACAGTGGCACTTTGAATCAAATAAATGACGGTGAGAAAGAAAGGAAGTATCCTATACATACATTATTACGATCCTAAACCATTTGCCGGCAGCTGTTCATCGCGAAGTATTTATATCTTTCCATGTCGCAAACGGTGGGGTATCAAATCTGTACTTGCGTGTATATCATGCATGATATCCCTTCATATTTTCTTTACATCATTAATGACATGGTGTTTTCTTTCAGAGTTCGATTAAAGGCTATATCTAACATTGGCATGTCACAATTAACCAACACGTACAAAATGATTATACGTATTCAAGTCGTAAAACAAAACAAAACGTAATATGACATTTGTTGGTTAGTTCGTTATTCCGAAGGTCCTTTAATCCGAAATCAAGGAAGGTTTGTCTATTTCGAAGTTCCTTATCTTTTTATTCGGATTAACGAACCTTCGGACCATTACCCCATTGAATAACACGCATTTGTTGATAATTCTAAGATTTATTAATGATGGTATGTGATCTTATTAAACCTTTAAATCCAATCTCTGTGCCAGTCTATACTATACTGTAATAAAAGTAAATTGATTATGAACAAAATGACAGGCCTATCAGTTTGTTCACAGATTAAATTCTGCTGATCGGTGCAACATTAATTTTTCCTTTTGATGGTTGGTTGGGAGATACCACGGTACAATTAAGACCCAACTTGGGCGTACCTAGACGAGATCATCGACAGTGTTTGGTTTGGTAGATACTTTATTTTCTGCAAATCAATATATACATAGATTGAATAATCGTGAACATGGGAAACATACAAAGTATATTTGAAACAGAGTCGTTTGACTTGTATAAACAACGATATAAAAGGAAATTAATGATATTACAGTATGCATGTCTATGCAGCTGGGATTACAATAACAATATTATATTTAAGAAGTGATCATGCAGAGGGCCGCCATTGTAAGCATTGCTTGAAAAGATGGCCGGCCCGAGGAAAAGGTAGGTAGGTAAATTGGTAAACAATACAAATTTTGCTGCGAAGATAGCAGGGGAAAATAAAACTCTGATGTGTGATGGTGGTGAATGTGCGTGCGAGTGCTTGAGAGTGCACAGGGGCAGATAGGCTGGGATTTGGAATGATAAAATTGGTTTGCTGGTAGAGAGAATGACTTACGAATGACTTTACAGTGTAAAGACCATTGCTTCTCACTACGCAATAGTTGTAACTTCCCTCTTGTCCAGGATAGACATCTTCCAAAATAACAAGAAATTAATGAATGCAACTTTTCGACTACGCCTCTCATGTGGGGTCAATCCACATGTTGCAGCACGTTTCTATGGTGTATGTGTATGTGTATGCGTGTGTGTGTGTGGGGGGGGGGGGGGAGGTCAAGGGTCAATAGTACTTTTCCCTTCCTCCCCCCCTCCCCCCCCCCCCTCTCAACATCGACGGGAAACCCTCAGAAGGTCAGGGACCTTTCTTTTTTCGCATTTATTTGCGATTTGTGAGGGTATGTGTGTGTGTGTGTGTGTGAGTGTTTATGTATGAACCAAATGAGATTTGCTGTTCACAGTTCAATCACAGGTAACAGGGCAATGGATGGAACAAAAATTTTGCCAGCTTTCACCCTTATATAAGTTTTGATATGGTGTGTTTCATGTTTCTTGCTGGTGAAATGGCCCAATCAAGTGTTTAATGAACTTATGGGAAAATGACTACGATCATGTCGTTTTCTTTAATTGTTATTCCACGACTGTCCTTACAAGAGTGAATTTGAATAAAAGGCATATGCGATTCTTTAACTTTAATGAAATGTTCTTTGCGGTGTGTGAATGAAAGGTTATCGTAGCAAAAATTGGATGTCTACATAAATACACTGTTAAAGAAAATCATACGCATTTTGATATTCATCGATTAAATAAAACGTGTTACAGTACCAAAACAAAGAATGAATTAATGACGAAAATATGAGACTACCAATAATTGTCAAATGCCGGCAAATAATTGCGTACTTCGATAGAACTCTGCACTCTATACTACTGCACGTCAGTGTTAAAATCCATGAAGGTCCGTACATTTAAAATCTGCATTATTTGGTTTTGACGTGTAGATACCATATCAATGTTCAATTTCTTTTGAGACATCTTATTATTGATATTCCCACCTGTGCAATTTTCCAATCTCTGACATTATTACTGTGACCTTTGTGTCTACTTTAATTTCCCCTCCGACATTTCATCTTGTGTGTGCGGACCCGTTTGCAGCGCGTAAGTACATTGCCAACGTGTGTTTGGGCAGATTTAATTAATTTATTGTTGTTAATTTGAGTGTGTTTGTATGTGTGAACACAGTTGAAGCACTTAAATATCTGCAGACTGCGGACTGCAGACTTGAATTAGTGTCGCCTAAATTAGTTGTGACCAATATTATGACAGGCCTCTGGCAGACTGTGGAATTCGTCATCAGATATTTTCGTAGAGCACCTGAAAACGGATACATAAAATTTGCAGTGTGAACCGATCTTCACTTCGTTTCTTCGCGTAACTTAGCAAGTAATGAATATATATATATATATATATATATATATATATATATATATATATATATATGTATATATATATATATATAACATACATATATGCTATACTTATGCGATGATACGTTGTGCTGAAGAACTAGATAACGAAATAACAGCAATTACAAGGGAAGAAGTATTCAATTTTATCAATTGTAGATGGCATAACTCCCCCCCCCCCCAAAAAAAAAAATGAAATGCTTACTGTAACATTTCAAATGTTGTCAATCCTCGAAAATTTTGTAAATGTTAAATTTAAACCTCAAAATGTTGAATTCACAATTTCATTTTTTAAGCTAAAAGTAATGTAATCGTAAATTTAATATTTTGAGTGTTAAATTTAATATTTTTTTTTTCAAAAGGTTGGAGAAGCGAGAACATTTAAAGGGCCTCTGAAATCCAAATGCATGTTCCCCTCGACTCAGCATAACTTGAATGTTTCTGTGATATTGATGTTACTAACAAAAGACATGGCGAGGGAACATGCAAGTTATTCTGATTCGAGGGGAAGGTGCAATCCAATGTCTTTTGTTAAACATTTCTGTACTTTAGCAATGACTGACAGATGAGGTCATCTGAGGAATATTGGTTTGGAAGGATTTTTTTTTTTTGTGGGCGTTCCCAAGTAATCTGAAGAAAAATAGACGGAAAAATCGTAAAAAATATATGGAATGTTTCTAGATATTCGTTTCACCGCAAAAGGGATGTTGAGGGTATCATAAATCAACACAAATCAACATGCAGTTGGATTACAGGGGCCCTTTAAAATGTTGATTCACCATTTCATTTCGTATTCTCGGCTATTCCCTCCTCGATCTCTCTCGCCTCTTAAAGTATTGCAAGTGAAAATATTGTGGGAATATAAACACAGAAAATACAATGTACTTGTACTCGAATGTACATGAATAAAAAAAAGAAAGCAATGTCTTTGTTCTTTAATATCTCTGTAGGGGTCCCACGTGTGGGTGTGTGTGTGTGTGTGTGTGTGTGTGTGTGTTTTAGAGGTACCTTTCACGTCTTTTGCGGTCGCAAACACATTTCTCACGTTCTTCGATGTTCTGTTTACTAAAACGCATGTAAGTTTTTGTTTTAAAAATGCATTGTCAAGGCCTTAATGTCGACGGAAATGCAAACATTCAAAATCTCAGGACAGAATGTCACACTATATCCGGACCTCTCGAAAATCATCGTAGTAATTGACTAATATCTCACACGTTCATTGTTTCATCGCGCTCACAATCATTGATGACGGTTTAGTTTTACAGAATACCACTCACCGTGGAACATATCAACTTTATTCAGATTTATCATTGCCCTTGTCAATGCTATTGCACACTTTTCTCAAATTACGATTGCACGCATAAGATCATATAGCCATACATATTTCCTGTTACTACACAACATCATTGCTAAATGATTATCTAACTGTTCATTTGCCTATTAAAATATAGATAATAATACACGAAAATGTCTAGTAAATACTATATTCAGTACAATAATGTATCCCAAGATGGCGTACGACAGTGTGCTGGACTTCCCTTCCCCCTATTTGGGGCATCGTCAGATTTGCAACCAACATCAACGGTGTGAGTCAAAAATCGGACAGAGGATTTTAATTCACGTGGGCAGCGCTCATGCACATGCCTTCAGGAGCATAAAACATGTTTGAATTTGAAATGCAATCTCACCCCCATTGGATTGATTTATTGATTGACTGATTTTCTTTCTGCATTTCTTTTCTCACATAGACATAAAACAAAGTCAACTGAGCAAAATTATTGAGTAAAGTTTTGCTTGAATCTAACAGTTGAAACGCTGACGCTGTGATGCATTCTTGATATTGTCACCGATACCCTAAATTGTATTGTCCTCTATTGCATTCTGCAAGATTATCCAAGAAAATCACTATTTACACGCTAGTTACTCATCTTTAGTTAGTAGGATGAAGCAGTCAGACGGAAGATATTTACAAAACATTTAGCACGCCACATAATACTTTTTAAGAGAAGTACATCTAAGAATATCAAAGAGAAATTGAAACTGCTTCCTCTCGAATATTGGACATGTCCAGCAGCTCCAAATTACATTTCATGTACAGGTGGCAAAGTATGGCACCGCCATAATTACCCATAAATCTTCACCGTTTCCCGCAGATATTATATCCTTTATTTTGTTTATTCCCCCTAAAACAATATAAATTTATGAATATACTTAGGTTTGAATTTGTTACTTGATTGCGCAATATTAACTGCACTTGGTGGCGACGATATCTTTCCTTCCTTTTCTACATGTACATCGTATTATATTAAAAACCGGCGAGACCCACAATCTACAAGCTTCGCTTTTTAGTATCTCCATCATCCAATGTATTTATCATCACAATGCTTATTTCTGTAATCCCCATATAAAGTGTAATGTACATCTTCTTTTATTGTTTACTTATGTTAACATGTCTTTACATTAATGTACATTATGCATTGACTATGTTGAGATGTGGGGGAAAAAAAGCCAACTTGAACCTCAACTAGATATTTTGGTTATTGTAGAATATATGGCCAGAAACATTATAGTATAACGAAGGCTGAATAAGAAAGAAGAGGCAATCACCAAGTAATTTCTAAATTAGCTATTGAATGAGAACTGGAGTAACTTCTTGTATTTCGGAGACAAGAGATTAAAAGCTTTCTTTTTTATTTCGTGTCAGCAAATGCAAAGACTTTAGTGAAGATTGTGTGTAGATCTTTAGATCGTTAGGAAGCTTGTGAGTCCATTACGTTGCTTGAGATTACTTTTTTTTTCAGGGGGGGGGGGGGGGGGGGAGGGGGACAAGATGGAAAATTATACAATCAAAACGCATTCCGAAATAATGTGTCACAACACTCTGAATAACATCAGAATCTGATTTTTTTTTTCTCCACACAAACCATAGTCATTATATTTAGGTTTACACGGAGCTGATTTGTAACTTGAAGTTAGCTAGCTTCAATGATAATGCAGCAAAAAGGGTCCCTACTGTTAACTTTCACTTGGGGACTTTGTGAACGCTCTCCTAATAAGCTAGCTAACTTCG
Source organism: Diadema antillarum (assembly GCF_040938485.1). Classification (NCBI taxonomy): domain Eukaryota; kingdom Metazoa; phylum Echinodermata; class Echinoidea; order Diadematoida; family Diadematidae; genus Diadema; species Diadema antillarum. The sequence goes on from NW_027270983.1 coordinate 604,264, forward strand.
AGTTACGATCGACGTTTCTAACAAGGCACCAATTTTTACATCTGGGGTCGAATGAGCTAGCCTTAATGGACTTCTAGGCTCTTGGCAAAATCACACTCGGTATCTAACTTGAAAAGTCAGTAGTCTTTTCCCATCATATCACAGTATCCTTGCATCCCGCCCTGTAGCTCCCATCTGGCATAGTAGATGTAGAAACAAATTAGTACAATAAATACATGGTAATTGATGACGCTGAATTCATGCAGAGGAACATTTCTCACCTCTAGATGCATTGATGCTGAGAACATCATTCTCTTGTTTACGGACTACTATGGACTACATCCAAACCATTACGTTAGAACTGAAAGGATAAACATCGTGATGAGAGCCATGAAGGCAGTTTTGAGGAACCCATTCACTGTCAGACGGAACATGCTCGTTGAACTCTGGGCTTTCTCCACGATGCGAGTACGGGTCGGGAAGATGACGTTGTCGTAACCGCGCGCGATCTGGTCGCGGGCACCGGACCAAGTGTGCGGACCGAACAGGCGGAAGGACGCCGGATAGGCAGGACCAAAGAAGACTTGGAAGGCAAGCCATGGGTCCGTGAAGAGCAGCTTCTTGAGGTCAGGTTTCACTCCGATGAACTCTGCTAGTTTGTCGTTGTAGGGTACGGGTAGAGACTACATTGGCAAATAGAAAGATCAAAAAGCATAATCAGTATTTACTGTACTTCGTGTCAACCGAGACAACTGATGTGTGGTTATAACACCGCAACCTTTATGAAATGTTCACGCCGAAATCTGACAAAATACAGTTTTGATATCTAACATTAATTCATATTTATGTTTTCATTGAATTACACTACCATAATCAGTTATTCCAATCATACATTTACACATTCAAACTACATGAGGCTATATGATGCCGCTGCCATTGACTGTCATGATATATATTCCCTTGGATTTAACATCACCGAAGTAAATCATTTCGACACACCTATTCCATTTTGTAATGATTCAGCATTGATTTTTCTCTTTAATTAGGGAAACGAATATTTCTTTTCCGATAGAGAATTCGAAACGAAAAGCACCTCTGATGATACCTTGAACCATGAACGCTGTTTTTTTTTTCACTTTTTAATGAAACGAAAATGCCAGTCTGATGCGAATAAGAGAATGTCAAAAGTTTAAAGTACCATCAAAATGCGATGTTTACCAAATTCCAAGCTCGTCGTGTTTGATGTGCAGACTCAGTGTATAGTGATAGAAGCTGTGCAGTATATTCATATCGCAGAGCAGGTTCGCTCGTCACACCGATGATCGCATATACCAAATAGGTAATTACTGCTTAATTAACAACAGCACTTCGCAGGTAGCTTACTGAAAATGCGTTTGTTGACTGCACAAATTTGTATTCAAGCAAACGCCTTTTCAGCGAAGGACAGTATGGAAATTTAAATCTGTCATTCTCAGCAAAATGGCGAAAGCTACCTGTGTGCTCCCACAGTGTACGTCCGTAGGAGGTCGCTGGGCAGATCTCGTGATGATTACCTTGATAGCGCTGTAGTCGGATTTCGCTTAGAAATGTTCGACAAACCTACGGTTCTCAGCGGTCCTGTTTTCATAGAGCTACAATGCCATGTTATCATCAAGCATGATATTTTCGTACCTGTATTTTGTGCCTTCCGAACCGCTTGAACGTGGCCTTTTTTCTCCCGTTGATTTCCTTCATCATTATCTCCGTGGGCGGTAATCCAACCTTCTTCTTGAAGACTTGGGCTGCCCATCGCGCCTGCAACTCAAGGGCCGGAGCGTGGGGCCCGATGATCATTAAGAAACCGATGGCTGCCATCGTATGGTGCTGCTCCCGTGCTGGCCACACAAAGTGGAACAATTCCATGTCTCCCATCTCGTCTACAAAGGATCAAGCGAAGACCAGAGAGTACAGAGGTGTGAGAGAAATGCACATAATGTGCCGGCTCGATGGCGACTGTGGTCAATATTACATTAAGTTGGTTGGAAATTTAAGTACACGATTGGGTAAGCATTGTCACTTGATATTCAAATATTTCATAATTCTCGCTCAAGAGGAGAACATTTTCTGAAGTTTACCATGACATAGCATCCTCGTGTGAACAAAGGTTAAACAATGCATTACGGGAGAAGGTTTCTACAAAGTATCTCTATTCTATTAATTGAGAACCCGCATATAAGAAAGATTCAATTCCATTACAGAGAATTTTGAGGAAGAAACCAAACATAACAACAGATGACATCCTAATATTTATCATGTTTTAGTTGTGGAATATTGTGTCTGGAGACATTCCTCACCCTTCAGGCTCGGTAGTAGGAGGAGGTGCACTCCTACAGACACACTATTGGTTCTTATCAAAAAGGAAATGAAATATAAAGCATAAAAAAAGAAAATAAGGGTTCCGCCCCGATATAAATCCAATAAAGGGTGATGAGTGGGGGTGGGGGGGGGGGGGGGGAGAAGACCAAATTTCCCGGTTTTAAATTCTTATGTGTATCATAAGAATTCCCTGCATGGCATTATTTCAAACCTATCTTTTAAGGCAAAATTCACTGTATACGGAAAATTGGACCTGGCGAAAAAGGAATATACTAATTTCCTAGAGCTATCGGTGTGTTAGGCATACACAAAATTATCACTTTCATACATAGGCATGGTGGCAAAGTGTCCTCTGAATCTAAATGCTTCTGTTTCGATACAGCGTGATTATTATGGAAATATTTAGTACAATTTACTTTCAGTTTCTGTCATTGCTGCGGGAGGGACGCAATATAAAATGCTGAAAACCTAAAGACTAATAGCGGGGTTCGGAAGTCTTCGTGTCTCCTCATACAGTTAATTGTTAACTCTTTTGTGTTCTTCTTTATACATCTATCTCTATTGAGAAAAAAATATATTTATATTTCTTGACTTGTGTAAACTTCCCTGAAAGACATGCAGCTTTTTCATTCACTCTTCCCCAAGGTTATGTCACAGATCATATAGTGTTACTTGAATTACGTCACCAATATTACAAACCCTAGTGACTCTAACATTTTTCCAAATGAGTGTTGAATGCACAGTCAGCATTTAGAAAATTGAATATTGATATTTGATAGCTTATACATTAGTATAAAACTATTCATTTTGACGGTTACCGCGAAGTTTTCCCCAAATCTAACAAAGTTTAACCTTGCCTACCTGGCAGAATGGACTTGTCGACGAAGGGAGTATCAATCTTGAAACCCGTGGCGAACACGACGGCGTCAAGATTTTCGATTTCGGATCCATCCTCGAAGACGACGCCATTTTCCGTGAAACGCGAAATGCCAGGCTTGGTCTGGATAAATGGAGTAAAGAAGCGTTAGATAAACATGTTGATGTTTGCTGACAAATGATACCGGTCCACATTTAGCGGAGAACGTTGATCTTTTTCATACTGATACTGGATTCATCGTTCCCAAACTTTGTTTCTATCCAGCAAATGTGAATGATTGGGTAGACATAATTGTTTTTCATTTACAGAGATTTTTAATCGGTGGGAAACCCACGTGCAAAAAATTATCGCACAATCCATTCAAGGGGAAAGTTGCGACTACATGAACCTTGATCCGTGTTCTTGTGTTACTGGAATGAATACAGTCATATGCAGCTCCATAATCGTTTCATTTGTGTACTTATTACTTTGCCCAACATACAGTAAAAGTATAGTGACTATGCGACTCTTGCAACGGCGTACCTTGACCTTTCCGTTCATGACCATGGCACCGAGATCATCATTGATCATGACCGTGGTCGTGCCGTAGCGCTTCGAGCTGGCAATGCCGATGAGTGTGGGGTCCATTCGCCCGATGCTGTCTTGCTCGAACCTTTTCAGTTTCCAGCTGACGGGCATGGCGTTGATGTAGCGGCGGTGGATGGTCATGTCACGGGGCATTCCGTCCTTCTGCATCCGGTTTACCAGCCAGGTGCCCGTTCGGGTACTCAGGTAAACCTTCAGAACAAAAAGTCAGGAGAAACAAGTATCTTTAAAGAGAAAGTGTAGAAAGGCAATGCGAAACACTTATCTTTGCCATCTAAAGTGCTACAACCAAGTATTGTGTGAATAACAAGAGAGATAATTTATACATGACAAAGCTATATAAACAGAGAAACACTGATTATAGTTATGCATTTGAGTTTTTTCATCAAGTTTTTGATGATCTACCATACATTCGACACCGCGTCATTTAAAACAGGTCGTATACGCGGCACGGAAATCTTATGACCTTTCAGACGCTCTCTGTCCGGTTGTGACATAATTCAAATCAATCCAAAGTTACTCGGTTGAATAGTCGATGCTGGTACCCGCCAGTCTGCTGGTTTGATACTATTTCGTAAGGTTTGATAAGTCGAAAGTTTCCCTCACCTGCTTGGCGTAACGGCTGCTGTTGACTGCCATGTCGCCCGCTGAGTGAGATCCCCCTGTGTGAATGGTAGGAAATAAAAAACCTGTAAGCTTCCTATTGCTAAAGTTTATGGCTATAACAACATTAACAATCCCAAATTTAGCGGATTTTAACCTTAACTTTCAACATTAGCCTGTCATTTCTTCTAAATAACATTCAACTTGTATCATTTTCACAATATCATATTACCACTAGACAAATCAGCCTGAAGTTGTGGTTGTCTAACGAAATTTCTCTTCAGCAAGTAATGACCTCTATTCTTATTCTGGGTCAGTTCTTTCTTTGTAATGTTATCAATCACCAAAGCCATTGTAAATTTGTGCTTTTCTCCCTGTAGAATTACCAACGAAGATTCATAATTGATGCAGTTATGGCTAAAAAACGACATTTTCAGCTCAATTTCAATGATGAGTTGAACCTTGAATTGGGCATAAAGCAAGCACCATTTAAACACATGTACAGGTCATGATGGATCTTAAAAATATAGCGGAATAATTTTCTTGAATCGCGGAGCGGGCGGACAAACGGACAGCCCGAATGGAAGTACGGACAGATCAAACATAATGCAGAAATAAAAAGACAGAAGAAAAACAACCAGTTACCCACTGTGAATGCCTAATTTCAGTACTAGTAGATGTTATCAGCGTTTATAGCAATTCAATTGATTTCTCTCATTTTCTAGCTGGCATGCGTCAAATAAATCCTACAAGATATCTAGCGCTGTTAAAAGAGTGTTTATCCCTTGATTGCTTATATAGTCAAGAAATACACATTTGCACTGACCTACTGCCAACACAGTCATATCCCTAAACTTTTCAGCATGCCGGAAGGTTTGACTGTGTAGGATTTGACCCTTGAATACATCCATTCCAGGGTATGTGGGCAGGAAGGGCTTGTTGAATATGCTGGTGCACACCATGACTGCGTCGAAGACCGATTCGCTCTCCGTGTCGTCGGCGTGGCGGACGCGCACCGTCCATCGACCCGTCTGGTCGTGATCGTCAGTCTTCTCAACCCTCACGACCTTGACAGTGGAAGGAATTCATCGCTTATGTCAAACACTACCAGCAAGTTACAAAAGCAGGATTTCATGTTAAAATTTGGCGTCTACACGATGCAATTTTGGCACAATAATGAACAAAATGAATAATCGACTGTTGAAGAGGCACATAGATTAAGTGTCTGTGCATGTACAACAACAACAGAGCTATCTGAAAATTAAAGAAAATGGCGGATTTTTTTTGTCAAGTTAATTTTACTTTTCAAGAGGGAAAGAGAGGGCATGAAAGAAAGACAAGACTAGGAGAATATAGACGCCATAGGAGCCTCACAGTTTTGACTTTTTTTGTCGCTACAAAAGCAACTATTCCGGATAGATTGTCATACAAAAGAAAAAGAGTAAGCCTTGACTGGAAATGATGAGTGTGACCAATTGGAACATTACAACAAACATGTCATTTCAATTGGATACGAGGCACAAGAATAGTGTTCCGCTGAACTTGCCATTCTTCTATAAGTACTTGTACTCCCCAACGTAAAACGAGCAGACAAAAAGCTAAACCCGAAACTGACTTTGGTGAGTACAGTGTACAAAATTTACAATGCTAAAGTTAATTACTTCCGACTGAAGCGACAGCTGTTCCGATTTTATGCAACTGTGAATAATTTTGATTCAGCGTATAGATTTGGAAATGACTATGCTAACACAATGACAGTTATTTCATAAGTTTAGAAAATAAAGAATGTATAATGTTTAAAGGTGATACAACAACTATAAAATGAATGGATGAATAAATTAATGAATGCATATGAACATGAGAATAATGAAACGACATGCCTGTGTCAGAAGTAGACATTTGAACATAAACCGTGTTTTACTTTCTTCTTATCAATACTATATCGTAGGGGCATCGTGGTATACAGTTCGAATCCATCTCACTGCTTACGTCCTATTGGACAAGATGTTTTTTGCCCACAATGTCCCTCTCGACCCAGGTGTATAAATGAATACCTGGCAACGCTATAGGGTAATAATCATGGTAGGGACCATGTGGTAGAGCAGTGACAGCACTGAAGAGGCTACCCTGGATAAAGGAGACCATATTATCATCATTATCATTATCAATGATAATTGCATTACCGCACCTCCGTATTGAGATGGATGTGTCTGTTGAGATCAAAGTGTTTGGCGTAGGCATGGTAGTACTCATTCAGCTGGCGACCCTGGATGTAAGGAGCCCAGTCACGTGGGAAGGGAAAATCGCTGAAACACATCATCTCCTTGCTGGAGTTTGTCACCAGACCATCATAGATACCTGCATCTTTCTGGTCCTTTGGATTCTTCTCTCGAAAGACCCATATTCCTCCTAGAATAATAATAATAATAATAATAATAATAATAATAATAATAATAATAATAATAATGATAATAATAATAATAATAATAATAACAATAATAATAATAGTAATAATTTCACATGGCTAATGTGTTCAGAGCGCAGTGGGAAATATGTTATAATGAATTATGAAATATGAAAATCATCAGTGGGGGCGCTGTGGCATAGTGGATAACTGGTGGATAAGACTCCCGACTCCCGATCGGAGGACCTGAGTTCGAATCCCTCCCAGTGCTTACGTCCTTGGACAAGATGTTTTTTACCCACTATTATGTCCCTCTCGACCCAGGGGTATAAATGGGTACCTGGCAATGCTAGGGTAATAATAATGGCAGGGCCCTCTGGTAGAGCAATGGCAACACTGGAGAGGCTACCTTGGGTAAATATTAAGACCCTATCATTATTATTATCATTATCATCATTATTATCATCATTGTTATTATTTTTATTGTTATTATCACTACTATTATTACTACAAGCATATGGACATAAAAAAGTCAAAGAATGGAACAACAATAATGAAAAATAAGAAATTTCATAATGTACATGTAGATCTACTTGAAGCAGGATTTATCAAATGAATATTGAGGGCAGTTATTAAAACAGTCAACATTCGAAATGTAATGGATAGCTTGAGGCGATCGACTGATTCCTCAGGTAAGGTCCAGCATGTGCAAACTACCGATTCCCTATGATTTCTTAAACATAAGTCTAGGAGGATTAAGGTATCAACAAATTAACATTGTACTCTGGGGCAGATCCGTGTTTGTAGTGGAATGATAATGTATTATTTTACTAATTGATACAATCCGAATCATTGTCCTGGAAGGGTAACAACATAAAGAAACAGAAAGAGACCGGGGGGGGGGGGGGGGCTGGCATGGGAGAGGATAGACCGGAAGTAATCTGTCAATACACTCTTTCATTACATTTTGTATTGTAACACTTGGCACGTGCTCGAGTGAACGGAATGAATGAGATTCACTCATCACGGGGTTAATGAGCAACAGAAATTGAAAGTGCAGAGCCGGAACCAAGCTACATCCCTAACAACTCGAGTTACGAACAAGTATAGACACACGTGTAGATTTGTGTGCAAGCGTTGTATTTGGAATCCTAAGGGATTTCCCCCATAAAGGCCCAACAAAGTTAAAAAAATACCACAGTATACAGAATATTATCAGTAACCTCTGCTTGCTTACGAAATAAGGGAAATATCTCTAGACTGGTGGGACTTTCCAAAAGACAGAATGGAATATAGCACCAAATTGTTGATATTATAACATTTTTAGTAAAAACAAGCAAAGTAACGATTTTTGTCTTTTAGTGATAATTTTATCACGGAATACGGGGAAATATTCAGGGAGAGATTTGTGCGCATGCGCACAAATATCAACAATAATGACAAACATGCAAAGAAACAGCAGCGACATAATATCATGACCTCATGCACGAAATAAATAAATAAATAAATAAATAAATAAATATATATATATATATATATATATATATATGCATTATCATAAGAAGAATGAGTCTCAAATACGCCATCTGTGGATCCAACAAGAAGGTTTTTATTCACAAAATTTTCAACCTGCCTCGGGCCTATGAATATTTGACACATTATTTTTTTTTACACCATACCACGTTCCAATTCGTCCCCTCATGTAGACCTGCATTAAAAAGCATACATTTTCAAACACTTTAAAAAGATCTGAGGACGTCTGGTTGCTTTTTTTTAGAACTGCTTGGCCTAAGTTGCAAATATGCAGCATTCAGTTACAAAATGGAGATTAAGTGGAAGGAAAATAGGAAGCTAGAGAGACATAATATTGCTTGTTAAATCCAAATTTACATTTGCATATAATATTCTCAGACAGAGCTTCTCTTTCCTAACCTTGCAATGTCATATATGGCACATTATTGTCTTTGTTGACTGCACTAGAGACAGGAACTATGCCAGGAAGTCACCTTTCTACAGGGCCTACATTTCGACAATCACTAGCTCACACATGAGCTTTATATCAGTATTGTACGTCTCCCATTCCGCCTGGGAAGTCATTTTCTATTGCAGAATGCCTGCATTGCAGCTAAGGAGATGACAATGACATTCTTTCTTCCTAAATATTATCAACAATGAAGATATAATGGCTTGGCTTCAGATCATGCACTGCATATATATGACATACCGTGTATAAATTGGCGAGCTTACCTAATTCATCGTTTCGTTCGTAGCACACAGGTTCCATACCCTCTTCAAGGCATGCTTTCACCGAGACCAGCCCGCTCACGCCGGCCCCGATCACAGCTACACGCTTCACCTCTGCCATTTCTTCTGTATTTCCCGCGAACTTTGCTCAACCTGAACTATATAGATACAGACAGAAAGTCACATTGTGCTTTTTAATTTTCCTTCCAACAAACTACAAGTTACACAATATCTGAGACATGTGACAAGGTCAACAACTCACCGTGGCTGACAAAGACCCACGTGAAATATGGTTTCGATTTTGCCAAGACCTCTGGGCACTGATGGTCCAGTTCCCTTCACAAATTATATTATTTCCGTGCACACCATTATTGTCTAACCGTAGCAAATGCCGCACATGTTTGATTTGCAGGAATCCAGGATATCAAACTTTCAGTGAACCAGGTAGTCACTAAGTCGGTGTATAAATATCTGCTTTAAACGCTGTGTTTATTAGATATTGTATGGAATTTGCGAAATTTGATGACCATGTCGAAACTAAGTTTTATCCAGTAGTGTCAGAGATGCCTGATTTGTAATCAACTTATTTTCGACAACTGATTGAACGAGAATTATGATAACAGAGGATATTAAACCTCTCACTGCCAAACTGCGTGTATTCATTGTTCACGAGTTTGCTTGATGTGAGATGTGACGACAACTTACCTGATGAGCCTGTTACCACTCACAGCCGCTATGATAAATGATAAACCACGTACAAAATGTATACTGACTGTACGAAGCTTCTGACAGACGCATGGGGGGGGGGGGGGGGGGGGGTAATGCATCCCACCAGCAAGTTTCAGAGCGTTTGCTTCCTTTTCCAATAAACACTATGGGACGGCTATAATAGATAGGCTAATTTGCTTTATAGATCCTGATGTCCTCGGATTTCATTCTAAGGTGCTCTACAGATACAGACTTCTGTTGTGCCACAGAACTATGCGGTGCAAACGCACGTTGACTTGTATTTGTTCATGATACTCTGATAATCACTTGTGTTGCCAAAAAAACATCTAAATAAGATATGCCATACATCTTATAATGATATTTCTGTTATTTTCATCAGATTATTTGGATACGCGAACAAAAAGTGAGATTATCTGTCAATCATTTGCGTAATATGATTAACATGAGACATTGAAGAGCACATTCCCGAAGACCGATCATAACTTGCATTCATGCCCCCCTCCCCGCTGAAAAAAGAGTAAATTACAACAACAACAAGAACAACAAAAACTCTCAATTGAACGATAGCTTTTGGAAATAACCATAATGTTCTCTATGTCGTAATATGATATATAAGTCTTTTTCAGCTTGCATGTGGTTATAAATCATTTATTGACTTGTGCTTGAGCCCCGTCACATTATATACATCTATCTTTCTTAACTGCAATCAACTGCAAATTGCTCTCCCCAGATAGGGATAACCTTTGGTAGTCCATTTTGGGAAACGAAATCAAATTCCTTTTGTCTCGAAATACTGACAGCTAATTTCAGAGCTTTCTTGCTCGGAAAATAGATCCACATTCACTTTCGCAGTGTGGTGTGCGTGGCACTTGTAATTCATAATTCCTAACTAGTCCATATCAAGTTTACAGTTCGATTTAATAACACAACTTAAATGATACACCCATTAACCAGTGAGAATAATAAATGATTATTATCATGTGCGTTTAACACATAAAGTTACGAAAATAATAAAAAATAGAAAGGAATGCATCAAACAAAAATCTACGAAAAACAGTTGCACTTTGGAAACCATGCTTGGAATGTAACAAAGTAGGCTCTATATGACAGGTGGAAATCCTACAATGCTTTTCCTACATTTGGTGTATATCAATCATGTATCTTACGGCAGTGAAGCAATGCCTCGATTTGAACTATAGTGAATGATGCGAGTATAGTTTTGATGGATATCCGGAAGTATGTAATAAACTGAAGAAAAACAAAACAACAACCAATAACAACCACCAAAAAGAGCTCTCAAAAAGTCAGGCGCTACAAACATGCAAAACGAGGAATCTGAGAATAATTCATTACGTGACCTCTTACATTTTCTTCTTCAATCTTTTCTTAAATTAAGCAACATATGCTTCATCAGTTATTGAAACTAGGCCTATACTTTGGCATATTTTTAGCTATCAATATAGTAACAAAATGAAAGATGCATTTTGTCAAAAATTTTCAGGAAATAAAACAATAGGAATGCTGGCCATCAGCAGGCGTATTTTGAAACAGAAAGATTCTGCCCTCGTGAGGCCCATCACCGTCTGGTATACTGTATGAGAACCAAAATTTTACATAATGTTTAGTGAAGTAGATATTTGAATATACGAAATCTTGCAGTCTGGAATAGTTGATAATGCAGGCATAAACTGTTCTGCGAATACTCAATTGTGACTTACCTCAACACTCAAACTGTGATTCTTGTGCCGTTTGCTAGGTTAGAAGGGCTCACTGTTCCGGCATTTTGCACCAAACCTTCTTTCTTCGAAACAATGTCGTTTATTATGTTAGGTGACCTTACGTAAAGTCTTCAGTAAGAATCGAACAGGAAAGAAAGAAAATGCGTCCACTATACCACTATACCCTTAACTCTTATCATACTCGAATACCGAGTTTCCCCGTTCCGAATTTCTACCCGCGTGTCATGACAAAATGAGTTGTACTGGTACCCGGCATCTCTCTCCCACCACACTCGCACGTACGGATTAGCATACAATAATCCACGAAATGCAGGTATACGTGGGTTGGAATGGTAATATTACCATTCCAACCCACGTATTGAGTATCTACCGCTATAGACAATATTGTCTATAGCGGTAGATACTCAATAGAATACCAAGCTTACAATAACCAAGCACAACCTAAACGATATCAAGTATTATGAATGTATCTTTGATGATAACCATGGCTGTGTAACACCGCCCTGATATAACTTAAGACACTGTCATGCCAGGAAAAGGTCGTTGATGTGAGAGGTCATCATGACAAATTTAGCTGCAAACAAGCTTACAAAAGCAGTTTACACATAGAAAATTGCTAAATAGTTGAAATAGGCCCAACAAAATAAATAATAATAATAATCATTGACTTGTGAGATGAATTTTGTGTCTTTTTCTGAACAGATTCTGTCCTGCATTGTACATAATTATGTCATTTTGGTAAGGTATGCGATGAAAGAAGAGCAGCATAAGTTTCATTTCTTCTTGACTGATTAAAGCTGTTATTTGGAATATGCAAGTTTGTGCATTCATTGTGTAGTATTCTGTGTATTTCTAGGATAAGCGACAATGAAATGATTGCCAAGACATTTGGGCAAAATTCCATGGAGATACAAGTACATGAAAATCTAGACAGTGATAATATGTTTTGTATTATCATACATTGTGAGTAATCTAATTGATTACGGGCTGTGTGTGGGTTATGGATGGAGATTCAGTGCTATCTGATTGCACTGTTATGACATTGTTTAAAAAAACATAAATACGGTTGATAGTAAATAACTGGCACAGTTTCCCCAGATAATAGTACTATAATAGACCTACATGAGATGAGGTAGGAGTATAATGACATAATTTAAAGAACATTAGAAGTTACCTCTTTAATTTATATCTTATTCTGTGCCAGCAGCTCATTATACGTTTACATGTTGTGTGCATCAATCACTTTGATTCTGAATATCATACAAGTCATTGAAAAAGAAATTGAATGCCTGAATAAATGAACGATGCAGGTCCATTGGTACAGAGAAGTTATAGAAAAATAGAAATCACTGAATAATTTCCCAACGGTTTAGTTTGTCAGTTAACTTAGCATGACTACGTAAGGGTCTCCAAAGACGATAGCTACATTTAGACTTCGGTCGTTCTTATATTCAGGCATTCAAGTGCAAAATAAAATACAATATAAAAAGCAAGAGACCGAAAACAGATCCCTGAGGCACACAGACAATAATAGACTGTAGACACATAGAGAAGAGTAACATCTGTTAACGCACACGTATTGCTTACGATTATGAAGGTATAACTCCCAAAACACTGTAATGTTATCCCTCTGATACCTGGTGCTGTGAGGTATTCCGAAGGTTTGTTATTTCGAAGACCCATAATTCCGAAAATGAAATTAGGTTCTTTATTCCGAAGGTTCGCTTATCCGAAAATGACGAAAAGGTTCGATATTCCGAAGGTTCGATCGTTAATCCCGAAAATGGAAAGAAGGTGCCTAATTATTAACAAACCTTCGGAAATACGAACCTCTTTTTTCTCTCTTTCAGATTAACGAACCTTCTGAATAACGAACCATTTTCTTTTGTTTCCATATTAGATAACCTTCTCAATAACGAGCCTTATTTCATTTTCGGAATTTCTGGAGCCTTCGGAATAGCGAACTGTAACCTGATACCACACGATTATCAATTTTTCCAAAAGCATGTAATCACTAATTTAAATACAATCAAAGACCTCTAGATCTCTCTATCTTGAAAAATACCTGTTGCAACTTTTGCCTTGAAAAAGTAGGTACCCAGGCCTGAATCCAAATTATTTTGTACAAAATTCATTTCAAAAGACATAAGTACACTGCTTGTGCAATTATGACTTTTAGAATATACACCAGTATGTCATATCAAAACATTTTACCATTGAACAAACGAACCAAGTTCCTTGACGTCTTAAACTTGAAATATTCAAATACCATATATAATTATGTAAGATATGATTAGAAGTTCATTCATGTAACGGAGTGATGGTTGATGGTTATAAGAACGAAAGATAATACTTTGTCAAGAACTTTTCTCTTCAACATTTCTTTGTAGGCAGTGCCCCGCATCTTATCCAAAACATTATGGAAGCTATATGTCACAATGACAGTGCATAATTATCTATAAGACACTAGGCCTACTACGATATCACGTTACAGGTCTCAAGCTAAACTTTGAAATTAATGCTGGTATATGATCTTCAGCAGATTCGCTTCCCTCATTCCAGCTTTCACAAGAGTCAAACTTTCATCACTTTATCAAAACTTGCACCATTATTTGCATGCGAAAGAGTGTGGATGCTTATCCCCCCCCCCAAAAAAACCAACAACAACAACACCATGATTATCCCTCCATCCCCCCCCCCCCGGAAATGTCTTCGTATTGGTTTATCAGCGCGAGGGGGCAATCATTTCGTCTCCGATGTTTCCTTCGATCCCCTCTACTTGTTACAAGAGATCGCTCCACTGGTTGTAATCATATTCTGTATTTGGTTTGGATCGGATTAATTCTGTATTTGTTTTCTCCGTTTGTAGTAACAAATTGGAGCAAATAATGCAAAAAATAAAAGATCCGCATCAAAATAGGACTATAAGTCTCTTTCATGGATATATACCGTCCCTTATCACATAAATATCATATAGGAAAAGAAACCATATTCCGTTTCGGATTAGAAAACATTTTTTTCCCTTTCCTTTCATCAGTTTCGGATTAACAAACTATGTTTCATTTGGGGATCAAAGGAATCTTCAGAAAAACGAACTACAGCTATAATATCGTACCTGTATTTCATTTCATATCATTTATTTTCATTTTCAACAAAGAATATCAGTGTGAAAACGATATAAATGTTGCACACATATCAAAATATGATATAAACACAATAACTTGAGAAGGCTAGCTACATGACCCTTACTTAATAACAACGAAGATGTCGAAGGGAAGCTAGAAAGCAGAGCCTACATAGTATGCATTCCCCTCAAAACCATATTTAAAAAGTACATGAAAATGTATCCATGTAGGAGCAGAGAAACGCAAAAAATTCTGTAAAGTGACAACAACACATCGAATATTGTCGACAAAATTAAAACCCTACAAGGCCTTTACAAGGTCGCCTTTTTGCAGCGAGGAATGAGTGGAGGGGGTGAGGTGAGAAGGAGTCATGAGTTGAGTTAGAAACCGATCGTTTTGAACTGCATACGGGGGAAAAAAATTGCAGATTAAAAATAACAAATCCTTGCACAAAACTGGATGGCATCAGAATTGCGTTGAACGAATAAAGTAAAAAGATTTAGATTACTGAAAATTTTAATGCTAGTTCATATAATGATTCTAATAATACTGCAATATCTCTGAAATCTTCCCAAAGAAAATCCCTAAAGGGAATGGCGACAGATTGTGAAATGATAATTCGTTCAGTGTGAGTGCGGATAGGTTTTGGTGTGGTTTAAAAGAAACCTGTACTGACATTTTCTACTTGTCTGATAATTCTAATCTACATTTTTTGATGCCTACAACTGGAAAGAGAGGATTCTAAAACCCAGGATAAGCCTGTAATGATTTTTTGAAAAAAATGAAAACGAGCAAGCCAAGGAACGATCCACACAATTTGGCATACGTCACAGGTGCCAACCTCCGACTTTAGCAAAACGAACTAGAAAGGTTCTACACATGTCAATTTACTGATGAAATCTCACACGAAGTACTGCAAAAACTGTTACTTAGTACAATTGCAATATGGAGCTGAAATAAACATGTTAAACAATATTTATTAATTTTTAAAAGGAATCTCTTCAAAAGCTTTTTATTTAGATCAAATTTGTGGGGAATATTCCAGATATGCAAAATGAAATTGGCATCATTGTCCGAACGTGCTGCCCATAGAAAACTGTGTGTAAAAAAGGTAACGTTGCACTAACTATGCATTGATGATGAGCGATAATGGTTCGACATCACAGTTCAAACTAGTATCTAACGAAGATGAGGACTGAGTGATTCTTAAAATCTAAATCCAAAAAATAGTCAACGGCAATCACGGTCTACGCCTAGTTAGAAGAAAACGGCACTCAGTACATAATATAGATTCTATAGACTCTAGACTAGAACTAGGACTAGGACTAGTGAGCAGTCAAGGACCGAGAAGATTCTACTCGCCGCTCCGTCGACAGCTGTACGTGCACAGCGCTAATAATAGGCACAGCGTATAAAACGTTTCGTATGCAATACATACCCCGAATGGCCCTGCTGCCAGAACTTGAAGAAAGTCCAGACGAAAGTCCAGACTCCAAGGTCTAGCTTTGCCGCTAGAGGCCCTTGTGCTGCAGGCCCTGTTGTTTCTGTGCTGAATTTTGCAGGTAAGGTATCTGCTTTATGGATTTTCAATGTTTTTGTGGTCGAGATAAATCTCATGGTGGTCGTATTAACACCAAGGACTAACTTAGATCTAGTTTTAGTAGGACCCATACCTCGGAAGAGTGGCCCGACCACGTAGATACAAACAGTGCACCGCTTCGCGATCCAAGCGCTGGTGTAGGCATAGTGCTAGAGTACTTCCGTATCCATGTAGATATCTCAAAATTCACCCAACCAAATTGCACCAAAATCACAAGAAGTATTTTATGACTCATGTCCACTTGCTCACGCTAATTGGAACCAAATCGCAAGTTGAGAAGCGTAAGTGAAGTTGTCGACTTTCCTGTCGTCGCTAAAACAATCTGCTCTGTACGACTAAACAAGAGTGATCGCGGCGTAGTAGCCCTACTTGCCTGCGCACGCACAGACTGAAGTTAGCCATCTAATATCATGAGACAAATCTTTCAAGTAATCGGGAGCAAGAAATCAATTTATAAATTATTTGATCTAAGTTGAATGAAAAATAAAGTTCGTAAATCACACAAATCGCTAAAATCATGACATTTTTAAATTTAGTTTCCGCGTAAATTCCCCGTTCGCACAGCACTAGTCGGCTAACTTCAGTTCTAGATTGTGCATATCGCGTTTACCAAGATCTCTCGCGAAGTGTGAGGTTTTTTTTAGTGACAACTTGAAATTCGGCGTCAATATTGATACTTCTCGATTACCGATTTCGTTCAAATATAATACGGTATTTTGAAATTTGCTTAGAAGTATATCCTGTAATTTTGGTGCGATTTGGTTCAGCGAAATTTGAGACAGCTGCATGGATAGGACAGAACACAAGTGCCGCCTGCTGGCTAAATTGGGCCTATGCGTCGTCTGCTACTCGGCACGATTTAACGCACGCGTATGCGAGGGCTTGTAATCAGTGAAACATTTGGCACCTGTGACATCACGACATCCGGGCTCGTCAGCTCATTAGCATAATTCTCGCCCCAAAATTTCCATTTTCAACATGAAATTACGGACTAAATCGTTATGAAATTTTGATTCTGTTTGCACCGCTGGGTCTTTTAGAATTAAAAGAACAACATATAAAAAGATAAAAAACCGGTACAATGCCCTTTTAACTTCATATATTATGTGTGTGTGTGCGCGCGCGCGCGTGTGTGTGTGTATGTGTATGTGTGCAAATGTGACAATGCAAGGCGGTGTAAACTGAGTGTGCATGTTTTTGTGTGAAGTGAATGCTTGCGTCTGTGTGGGTAATAAAAGTATACAATTTTTCGTGATAGTTTTGTGTGTGAGTGTGTGCGCACGTTCGTAGGATATAATGTTCATTCCATGTTAGTTGAAAATCTATTGTAACACCTCAATATTCATTGGAATACTTTTCGCAAAGAGGAATTTAATATGATAACATGTGAATTAGCCTTTTTTTTCAGAAATGAACAAAATATATAGTTTTTTGCATTCAGAGATAACTAATGGATTTAAACCTAAAACTCTACGCAGTATCTTAGATGATTCATAATCTAAGCGATTAGCGAGGACTCCTATGTCATTATGGAAAGGACATGATTTTTGTATCATCACAAAAAATAAAAGTGAGGAAGAATTTAGAATATGATTTATTTAAAGATGAAAATAACAAAGCTCCCAGGGTAAATCTTGAGGTTAGCCAAAAGACGTCGAGACTCAATAGAACGAACAGTGGTGTATTGTTGATTGTTGGCAAATTATTTGAGAACCAGATTTTAATGAGCATGACCTCGCGCTCATGATTTTTATGGTAGATCATATTCAATTTGCAATTATGGCTATTCACCAATCTTATTTCGAGCATTATAGTTTTTTAATAAGCAGACACCTTACCCGGGTGTTCTGCTGTGGCTGCCTAGCGTCTGCCCTGGCCGATCGCAGGATGAGATTTACTTCGAGGCTATATACCCTGAGGCTACCCGAAGGGTGTCCACCGTGTTGCGTCTAAACATAACAGACTAAATCTTATCCTGGTAAAAATCTTACCTGGGTGCTACCCTGTGGCTACCCTTCGTTCCGGGGCATGAGACGGGACATTATTTCATTTCGGATTAACGAACTGTATGTTCAGTAGCCTAGCCTAAATGTGTAGTCCATGCATTGAGTGTAGGCCCTCTGTCACTATTATTGTTGATGAGAAGATAACTCAACCTCCTTTATCCAATAGAACGACACATTCGATTTCGATATTGACGTAAGTAAATTATACATGGCTATTCATGTTTTTTTTTTTTGCATTGTAGTTAGTGTGGAAGCTACAGTTAACGTGAACTGAAATGATTGGTATCATATGATACCCGTACTCTACCAACTAGTGTCAACATTTGGCCTAGATTGTACTGCATGGTTTTAGCGACGTCAACAACTTACCTGTACTTGGCTTCTCCGTAGATGGCGCCATTTAAGGGTTACTTTCAAGATTGTTTGACCAGAGACTGTCTTTTTTTTTTTTGGGGGGGGGGGGTATTTTTGTTGTTGTTGTTGATCACGCCGATTCCTTTTCCCCCTAAATCAAATGCGAGTGCATGTAGCAGTGCATAGTTTCCATGCAACACAATATTTTGTAAAAAAAAGTGGTAGTGGATACATCAGTATCATGTTGGGCAGTCAACTCAAGGAAATCACTCAAATTTATGCTAATGGTATCAATTATAGCGAGTTATGCGATCTAGAAACTTCTTACATTTAAATACACGTAAATAGCCCTACTTAATATTTCCATCTATGTCCAGCGTCTTTCCTGTATAAGAATAGTCGGTTAAATTCTCTGGCTTTCTTCTCCGCAAGCTTTAAAGTTCGAAGGATCATTGTGGGCACCCGTTTGTATTACTTAGTACATCCCATGTCATTCATTTGGTGCTTTGTCATCAAAGAAGAAACAATAGAATATAAAAAACCCCAATAACATCATGAACATTGGAACATAACAATACTCATGAAAAACAGGCAGCAATAAGAAGAGCACAGAAACTTGTGCGTTATGATATTCAATCATTAGTTGGTAGAAAATAGGAGACAACGAGTCTAATAATGGTGCTGGTTAGGAATAGACTCCTCGAAGATATATAGATATAAATATGATATATATATATATATATATATATATATATATATATACATATATATATATATATATATATATATATATATATATATATATATATATATATATATATATATATATATATATTAATGGCGGTTGATCCCTCGAATATGAAGTGAACCTATTTCCTTTCATCCACTTACCAGCCACTGTCGCAGCAACGACCGCAAGTATGATGAGAAATCTCATGGCGAGAGAAATTCAGGTGCGCAGATGTGGGCAGACAGAGACCAAATTGACAACAGATCTCTTTGAAGCATACTCTTAACTTAGATTAGCCGACTCGATTCTCTGCCATCTGCTCTCTCTCTCTGCTCGTTAATATAATACTAAGACAAGATAACGGGGCCCAGATAACGCTATGAACAATCATTGCTGAGTTTTTTGCATCGTCAGTAAAATAATTGAAATCTGGAAAAACAAGATAGCGTAGGTTTTCTGCAGCAAACGAATACGTGCCTTGGCTGGACACACCAAATTTTGGTATCTTGTGCTGGTTGGGAATTGTTTGCGTTTTTGGATGATATGGTAGCCGCATCTTGAAATATTCTCACGAACCCCAGGCGCTTCAAAATCATCTACTCTCTTTGCCCCAACACACACGTAATTAACAATGATTACCCGGCCTATATTCTGCATCTAATACCGATATGATGCTCAACGGAAAAAAAAAAATGAATGACAGAAGGACGTTCATTGCTCGGAGTACTCTCTGTCCAGCCTCAGGATAATTTTAAGGTTTGGCTTGCCGGGTTTGTGGAGTGCTCTTGAACAAATTGTATTGTTTGAAGATTCATTACCATTTCCTTCTGTTTATTTCATTTCCAACATAATATACTGCAATAAAATATCTAAATACACTTAATGACACATTGTGTCATATACCATATTAAAGATTTTTAATTGGCTATCAACCTGGTAGGTTTATACAAAAGGGAAATATTCTAAAACAAAAACAAAGTGGGGATACTGAAGGTGGAACATAAGAATTTTTTGTCAATTAAATGACTTGGGGAGTAAGCTGCAAAGGTGGTAAAATCGACAGAATTTCTTCATTTCACCTTTTAATTAAGGAATTTAATGATGCATGAAACAAATATAGAAACCAGATATCATTTCAAATTATCTTAATTTGGAATAACGCTTCATAGTTTAACCTTCTTTGTTACCATTACCTTTTCTTTTATGTCTTTTGACATGAATTTGACAGAAGATTCTTCAATGTCTTCCATTGTTTGTTTGTTTTTTGTATTTCTTTATCTTTGGAGGGTTACCGAGACATTATAGAGATCATAGGTTGAGTTTTGCAAATTGATTTGCATTTTTATTGTGTTGAATTTGTCTTGCTCTCATTGTATTATGGAAGAGCATACACGCTTGAATAACAACTTGTCCATTTTTGCAATTTTTACTTTTGTGCCTTGGAAGAGAAAAAACGAATGTGTTCACTCATGCGTAAAATTTCCCTTTTTATTGACCTATTGGGTTTATAGCCAACTGAATTACCTTTAACATGGTATATAAAACACCATTATTAGCCAAACAAATGAGAAAGATGAACTCGAAAAAGTGTTTACTTTCTTTCTTTTTGTTTTGCTGAATTTTTTTTACATTGAATTTTATGACCTGTGCTAATGTCAAATTCGAAATCAAAGTTGATTGAAATTGAGGGAACTGCTAAAATGAAAGGCTTGTACAGTAGGTTGCAGTTTCCTCATTAAAAGTAACTGATTAATGAACTGGCAAAGCCAGGAAAATTGCTTGATAGAAGAAAAAAAAAAGCTTTTGCTTCTTGTCGAACTCGTGGGGCCTATCTGTCTAGTGTCAAACTCTTGGAGTATATGACTAATGGGCTGTATGAGTCATTGACCTTTATTCAATGTCGATCTCCGTCTGGGCAGAATGACTCATGGGTGCCGGTGTTGGGGAATGATTCCGTTCTTTTAAGGATTCCATATCTACGAAAAAATGCATCCTTCATCGTTTGGTTCCCTCCGCGCTCTACTTCTTTTTCCCTTTATCTTTCTCTTCTCCCATCTTAAACCTTCCCACTCCTCTCCTCTACCCAGAAAGACCTTTTTCAAGTCTACACATGGTGGTGAACAATAAATTCCACACTTTTTGATACATTCGAAGAGTTTGTTTGCAAAAACCGATAAGTCCATATTTGTCAAATGGAGATATTTGCGATTAAAGGTCAAGAAAAATAAAGAGAATAATAAGAAAATGTTTGCTTCTTTTGACCATAACTTCAAAAATATACCTTGATATGTAGTGACCAATATATCATTTAAAAGTTGTTGTTGTTTTTTTTTACTTTATGTCAAAGACCGTACTTCAAAATCTTCAAAAATGGACTTATCGGTTTTTGCAAACAAACTCTTCATTCGTTCCAACATGCAAACTACCGTGACTTCCTTCAACATATTCAAGAAACATCTCCAGACTCCTTTAGTTCTGTGTGAGATACATAAATGGATGACTTTGAATAATTGCATTTCGATGTTGCCTTCTTGATTTTCGTGTTCAGATTCTTCTGTCATCCTGTTTGACTTATCAGCGCTTTAAAACTGTCTTCCTTCTGACCTTCATTTCTTTTTAAAATCTTCCCATAATATAATGTCATTCCCTTATGTACTCCCCCATATTTCGTTCAATAATTAACGTCAAGTCTGCCATAATTTCGTTTGTAATTATGCTTTTGATTTGTGTAAGTTTCTTGTTTAAAGATCTCCAGTCTGTGCGTATTTTTCCTGTCTTTTCCCTACCGTTAACCTCGAAAGAAATTCTTATTGAACACTTCCTTTACACGAACGACACAACGAAATTCTTCATGGTATTACTATTATGCTGTTTGCTGAAGAAGAACTTTTTCACTCCATTGCTTGATCAGAAAAGTGCCTATATTTCAGCATTTCTTATTCCAGTGGCCTTTCTTTCATCAAAACAGTACATTATCAATAGCGATTTTTCAATTTTTATCTGTCCCCATACACAGCTGTTTTGCACATTCCAGGAACAACCAGTCATAACAAGTGAGATGGCACTTTAGAGATAGGCTTTCTTACGATGTCATATTTAATGAAGTTAATGCCGATATAAGACAAGAGTAATATGAAGTATCAAAAGTATCAGAAGATATTTTGAGGGGTGTATATCAAAAGAAATCTAGCTTGTATTGGCAAACTGCTTGGTTCCCTATTAAAGGATCCCTCTCCCCCAGCTCATTTAACTCGTAAAGCGAAAACGACGCCCTCATGGTCCTGAATGTATCGCGGAAATTGGAGTCGGTAGAGGTAGTCGAAGTTGCCGTCCTCTACACCCTGGACTATGGCGCAATCAAGTTGACCTCCACGGTACTCTGGCGCGGTGTAAAGATACTGC
Source organism: Diadema antillarum (assembly GCF_040938485.1). Lineage (NCBI taxonomy): Eukaryota > Metazoa > Echinodermata > Echinoidea > Diadematoida > Diadematidae > Diadema > Diadema antillarum. The sequence continues at coordinate 626,996 of NW_027270983.1, forward strand.
TCCCGCATCACTATGACGATGACGCCACCTAGATGCAGAAGAGTGAAGGTGTCAATATGTTTCATCATTTTCTATATTATCTGATATATTTATAATTATTCTTTGTGTTACGTTGGTATATACTTTATATCATATTTCCAACGAATTGTAGGCCTTGGCATGAATAGAAAGTATATATTAGTGTAGCAGCCGATATCTCCTTACCGGGTTTCACGACGCGATGAAATTCTGGGAAGACGTCTTGATTTACATGAGAAGGTATAAATCCACCTACACAGAGGATGGCATCGAAGGTATCTGGGTAGAGAAATGATATCAATCTTGTTTATGGAAAAAGCTGTCATTTTTTTTTTTCGTGCTACATCACTTCATGGAGAATGAACACGTATATGGAAGTTACATTTTGATTGATTGATTATATTTCTGAATTTCTCTTTCACAATAGATGTAGTAGGCAGTCGATTGAACGAACTAATTGAGTCCAATATCATTAGAATTTTACAGTTAAAACAAATACACAGATAATTCGAATATCCAGCATTATTCCACAATAAAATGAAAAATACCGGTAATGCAAAAATGAGTGTTTTCAATCTATATAATTATAATGCTGCATTTATACCATATTCCCTGGGGCCACTTCAGTCACGTTTCAGGCCACCGTGGACAAAAAGTTATAGGACGGTGAGTTGGCTCAGTCGGCAGCGCGAACTCGAGATTGGACTGAGCAATGTTGTGTGCAATCATACCATCCCCTCCATAACAAGAGGCAAAACACTCTGTCCCTCGGATATTACATAAAATGGGGGTCCTGTGTGTGAGAGAGTCACATCTCATGCACGTAAATGATCCCGCTTCATTCATTCATCGCAAAGAGCAGGGTGTTAAAGGCTTACATCCACCTGGACCAAATATGGAAGACCAGCTATTGCAATGAATATAGGTTATCCAGCCATCTTCTTCGATGGAAAATGAAACAAACAAACAAACAAACAAACAAACATTAGGCACTGTATAGGCCTACAGACGAGCATAATACGGAGGGTTGGTTGACACCTTCGAGGAAAATAAACACAATATCGACTATATTGAAACTGATACATGAACATTTTATACGTTTTGTTTGTTGTGTATTGCTTTCTTGTTGGTTTACTTTTGCGGGACTATGTGAGAGCAGGATGTTTAACCCTATAAAGCCCAAGGGGGGGGGGGGTGAGGCACATCGTGCCCCTCCCCCACCATATTTTCGTTTGCCACTCCTACACCCATCACCTGATTTCAAACAAATTTGGTGACTTTTCCTAAAATCTTATTTCAAACATTATGATGTATAATCTAGCTATGTCCGATATTACTGGTTGCCATGGCAACCGTAAACTGACAACCATGCTCGTCAGATTTTGCATGATTTTGTTCCAATTTCCTTAACAATAATGGGTGAAATGGGAGTTTTCTTGGCTGTAATTTTCTGAAGGACCAAATGGTAGAGTAATTATGGTTGTGAATTACCCTGTAATATTGTTCTTATTTCCTTTATTGTTTATCTGACATAGGGATCAAATAATGGATATAATAGAAATAATAAGAAATATAACAATTTTCCAAGGACTAAACTTTTATTCTGTATTATCTTCACACAAGCTTTGCCTGTAATATCATTTATCATATTATCAATCTGCAAACTCAAAATTTCAATATTTTGGAAATATGAAATATGATGTCAATATATGTATCCATTCTAAGCGATACATCTTAGGTTTCATATATTTCTTTATATTGTAATGAATAGCGCCCCTTATGGTGACCTTGAAAAATTTCGACTATAACAAATAGTGAAGATTGACTTGCTTTTCCTTTGTGGTAAATAGGAACATGATAGATATGAAATAAAACCATATATACTGGGAATAAAGAAATAAAAGGAAAAAGCGTGATTTTAGAGTATTTCCTATGTATTTCTTTATATGTTGGCAATTAGCGCCCTCAGTAGATGATCTTGAGAAATTTCTAATGTCGGGTTATGTAGAGTTTGAGTTGCTTTACGCATGTGCCAAATATGACGGTCATACATCATTAATAAATTGTGCCCCCCCCCCCCTTGGACCTGGAAGGAGTCAAAATAGCTTCGGCTATAGCTAGGGTTAACCCGGTAAAGCGGTCCCGCCTCACATCCAACTGGACCCCAAGGAAGACCAGCTTAGCATAGCTGAATAATATGGGCTATCTAGCCATCTTCTCAGACGGAAAATGAAGAAACAAAGACATGTGACAGGCAGCGTGATTGTCGTCGATGCCGTGTCAGATAATTGTTAACTGTCAAAAAAAAATGCCAAGACAGTCCCGCTGATTATGAAATATATTTTAGTTCATATTAAAACGGGGTGAACAGAACAAAGCATGACAGCATGATGCAGGCCGTAACAAAATTTGAAGTCGGCCAGTAGTGGGACTCAAAGGAAATATTGTGTATTAAAAGTACAGCCGAACCAGAAGCGTCTGACTTTTTGCTAGGCCTTACATGTTAACCGTGGCGAGGACAGGAACGAACAAGATCAGAATACGAAGGAAAATAAAAAACAAACAAACAGGAGAATAACCTATCAACCCACGGTGCACTATTCGTTTCGGGCAAACGTGGCTGTTGTGGCGGCCGGGAACAATAGTGTAAACGTAGGATTAAAGTCTTTTTGAAGTAAACTTAGCAGGCTGGGGGAGTGGGTATTGGACTCCAAGAAGAGGGAGCTTTAGCCTTTATAGAATTGAAGTTGACTTTTCTGTATGGTGCGCACGGTCTGGTGGAAAATTTGGAAACTTTTCAATCAAAAAAGTAAAAAACAAACAAACAAACAAACAAACAAACAAACAATAAACAATACAAAAAATGTCCAAGTTTGATACAGATACCGAAACCATGGTTATCTGTCTCATCTTGTGCCAGCGATTGCGTCTTCACTATGATTGTGTACCATAAGTCAGCGGAGATCAACTAGCGAGAGAGGTTGCGGGTATGTATCCCTCTCCCATACTGAAGAACTTTTGCATTTTACAATTGAAATTTAACGTTCAGTTGTGCATTTTGTTGGGCTAATTTGTTTGTTTGTTAGGTAGTTTCTTTGCATGAAAGAAAAATATTATTCAGAGGGGTAAAGGTTCAGGTGCGAGTTTTTTCACTTTGTCTCCCTCTACAAATTAAACTTGTTAAGATCGCAACTGCTGATCTGTAAATTAACAAACATGTCGGTAAAAAGAAACCAGTGGGACTCGAACCTCTCATCTACTGCTTTCCGGGCAGCGACACTACCACCAGGCTGTCCCTGGTTGCCGGCAGTGACGCGATGAACATGGAACAAATACCCAAGCTCCGAAATCCCGACATTGTTATGTTAAGTAGTCCAAGGCTGACAAGGCATATGAAATGAAAGAAATATATTATTCATAGGGGTGAACACGTGGTGAAGGCTCAGGTGCGAGTTTCTTCACTTTGTCTCCCTCTACAAATTAGATTTGTTAAGATCGAACTGCTGATCTGTAAATTAATAAATTCGAGTCCCACTGGTTCCTTTTTTCCGACATGTTTGTTAATTTACATATCAGCAGTTGCGATCTTTACAAATTTAAATTGTAGAGGGAGACAAAGTGAAGAAACTCGCACCTGAACCTTATTACCCCTCTGAATAATATCTTTCTTTCATGTCATGTGCCTTGTCCACCTTGGACTTCCTAACATAACAATGTCGGAATTTCGGAGCTTGGGTATTTGTTCCATGTTCATCGTGTCCCTGTCGGCAACCAGGGACAGCCTGGTGGTAGTGTCGCTGCCCGGAAAGCAGTAGATGACAGGTTCAAGTTCAAGTTCATATTTATTCGTTTTTTCCACAATATATAACACAAACATAAATCTCACTTTCTTAAGCGACAAAATCAACGCATACAATTGTACAGAGAAAACAACAATAATAGCAAAAAAAAAATAGTTGCTAAGATAACGAAAGTGAAATAGTTTTCAATATATGCACTGTGTGAAAAAAAACGGAGGGACCAACTAAAAAGACAGAGCTTGTAGAGTGTGGGCCCCTCTTTTATTAGAAGTCCGATGTAAATATTGAATTGAAAACAGCAAAAAAAAAAAAAAAAAAATCCGCACAAAAAGTTCGTCACAAAAAAAGTTTGGCAGCCCACTGAGAGACAGACGAACAAACAGTTATACATAAAACAACAACAAACAGAGTAATTAATTTGTGACAGGACTGGGACAGCAACAAGACTACTTGTAGGAGGAAAAACAAGAAAAAAAACTGACTTGACGACACAAGAGGAAACAAGACTATAGCGTGATAAAGAGGTAACAAAATAGACAGGAATATGCAACACAGATGACGATCCTCGGAGGTTTGAGGAAGAAAGAGAAGAAGAAAAAAGAATATAGAACAAACCCTGCAACTGCGAAGTATAGGTTAAAGAAAATCTTATAATCAAGGCTTGAGCAATAGTTACAGTAATAAAGAGAACGGCAATGCCGATATTGCGGATGAGTAACAAAGTAAGCCTATAAACTAATCTGATTCTGCGAGTCGTCATTATAAGATTGTAAAAGAAAAGACTTTAATCTCCTTTTAAATGAGTATATAGATGGAGGAGATTTTAAATCATGATTCAGGGAATTCCAATAATTTGGTCCAGTGTAAATAAGTGTATTCTTTGCTAAAATCGTTCGAAGAAATGGTAAATGAAACTCGTTAGAACGTCTGGTGGGGTAATTATAGAATGATTGATTTTTTTGAAACATAAAATCAAAGATGGGTGGGAGTAAATTGTTATCATACATATACATAAATTGACCTAAGTTAAATAAGAATAATTCGTTGATTTTCAGTAGCCTATAACAGTCAAACAATGCATTTGTATGTGAACGTGTAGGAGAATTAGAAATGATACGGAGGGCTTTCTTTTGCAATAATAACACTCTATTCAGCAATGTCTGATGAGTATTGCCCCAAGCTAAAATTCCATAATTAAGGTAAGGGAGTATCAACGAGGAGTATAACACTAGTAGGGTCTTTTCAGGAATATAAAATTTCAGTCTATTCATAACACCTATATTGCGAGAAATAATTTTGCAGATATCATCTATATGTATTTTCCAAGAAAGTTTATTATCTACAAAAATACCAAGAAATTTAGAATATGACACACTTTCTAAATTACAATCATTCAGAACTATTTCTGAGTTCAAAGAATCAACAGTATTGCTGAAAAGCATATATTTTGTTTTTTTGAACATTCAAAGATAACTTGTTGGCTCTGACCCAGTTGGTCACTTTTTTCAATTCCGTATTTACTTGTTGAACTAGAACATCGATATCGTTATGGGCAAGAAAAACACTGGTATCATCAGCGAAGTGTAGGCTATAAAAGAAAGTAGCTCTGTAACAGAGGAAAAATCATTGATATAAATGTTCGAAGCCCACTGGTTCCTTTTTTCCGACATGTTTGTTAATTTACAGATCAGCAGTTGTGATCTAACAAATTTAGTTTGTTTGCTAGTTTGTTTGTTTTTGTTTTTGTTTTAGCTATCAAAAACGTGAGAAACGCAAATATTCAGAGAGAATGAGAGTAATAAACTGTAATAAAGGGTCGTGGAATCTGCGATAAACAGTCGGGCATTATGTAAGTGTTACATGCGAATATTATTATGCATAGAGGAACACGTAATCTCCTTACACATGAGGATTTTTTTTTTTTCATTTTTAGAATTGACATTCAACGATGTGGTGCATATCTATTTTGGAATACATTTGTATTTAGAAAGTGTTTAATACAAAATGTAAGAAAATGAATCTCTACTAAATTTCTTTCTTACCGTCATTGAAAGGTAACTTGTCCTTCATGATGTCGCATTTATGCAAACTGTCGAACAGACCAGTGCGTTCGGCAAGCTCCAAAGATTTCTCAGATATATCCACGCCCGTGATGGTCTTATTGATGCCCATTTTTTTCACCTGTAAACCATAATAAAAAAAGAACCAGTTGCGTGCACATTCATCGCAGACTACATGAAATTTATGTTTTTTGCGCCTGAGCTAACTCTATTGGTATTTGTGAATTTGAATTTGTGAATTTGTGAATTTTATTGACTCTTTCTCGGGGTAAGAGAGTACAAACAGAATATAAATAACGGTATGACAAACCATTGAATGAAATGCTTGTAGATTACACATAATGACACAAGATATGTTGAAGATTACTGTAGAAAGTGTATATGAGAACACAAAAATAAGTACAATGAAAAAAAACCCGCAATAATACACAGACAATATACTTGTAAATCAGAATAGTACAAATTCAACAAAGAAAGGTGCCTCACTAATCTACTGTCACGTGTACGTGTAGGTCCAACTGTTGTTGAACCATCTCTGGTGCTTGAGCGATTCTCTTTTTCAGAGTTTTTTTTTTTTTCTTTCAGAAAATTGGGACATGCTAAGAAGATTAAATCTTGCTAGGTTTTTTCAGTTATCTCTGGTATCAAAAAGCTCTGTCATGTGCAAGGCACTTGGAAACCTGAACTTGGTTAACTTTTGGGACAGATACAGACGTCTCTCCCTTTGAAAATAAGGGCAAACAAAAATATAGTGAAACTTATCGCCTATATAAGTGAGATGACAAGCAGAGTGTGCACTGCATATCACAATGCCATTGTTTACAGGCAGTTTATGCGATCTGCACCGAAACTTACAAAAAGTCAAGGCATCAGATTTATTCAGGGTGATGAAATTATTGTCAAATACATGGTTGCTTTTTGGCAGGGTCTGTTTGGTCATTTCCTCGAAAAGCATGATATTAATTAAAGCTCATTGCGTGTGAGGCTGCATGCATGTTTCATCGCCCTGTCAGAATAAGACATTATAACCAAATCGATGCGCTATCATGTTCTTGATCGCGGCTTTTCATTTACTGTTTAATTTTGATTTCAACAATAATTGTGTTTTTTTTTCCGCTACGTCGTTACCACGGCCACATTTCTGATTTAAAGGAATAACCTGTAAGTTTCAAAATTATACATACATTTATCAAACATGGACTTTTCTAGTCCATTTAAAAAGTGATTGAAGTAATAGGGATTTTTTTCATGATGCAGTTTCATAAATAAAGGGAGAACGGGGGAGTACTCAGACGTGATCTGCAAGGCATAATGTAGTCCAGAAAAAAAACCTGATAATATCTCGATTTCAGACTCCTTCTAAGCCATCAAATTTTGACAGTATTCAGGTACAGAAAAGATTACTCTCCTGGGTAAGACAAACTTTAAAAATGAACAGGTTCTTCAACTGAATGACATTAAATCGTTTGGTCAAGAGAATTCTAAGTCCGCCATACACTTTTTGTGGGTTTCGAGCAGGGTGTCTGCGAAGAGTCTGGCACTTAATTCCCCATACAGTCCAGTCCCTGCACTGGTGCATGAAGCATTCTGCCTGCTACCGGCCATCCATTTGAAAAATGTTTGATTTGATTACACACTGTAAAAACATCGGTGTTAGATTTAACACCATGGGTGTTAAATCTAACACCGATCAAACTTCAATAGAGGACCACACCCATAGGTGTAGAAAATGCACGGTGATGGTGTTGAAAAGTGTTCACCTGACACTTCGTGGTGTTAATTTGACACTGTTCCTGGTGTTATTTTGACACTGTACTGGTGTTAATTAAAAAATGACACCACATGGTGTTGATTTGATATTTGTTGGTGTTAATATCAATGGTTTAACACCCGTCCAGCTTCAATAAGAGACCACACCAGCTGGTGTTACTGTGGTGTAAATTTATTTTCACATTTTTTCAAAAATCTAGTATTTTAATGTAAAATTCTTGATCGTCTTGTTTAAATTAAAAATCAACAAGAAGTGCAGTTACTAAGAAACTCTTCAAAAAACAGTTTTATTTTTGGAAATGACACCCGGAGGTGTTAATTTAACACCATAAATGAGCACCGAAAATTTAACACCAGCTCGGTGTTCACTATTTAACACCGGACTTTTTGCAGTGAAGCTTTGAAACAACTTAGTATAACTCAAAAAGTATACAATATTAGGTCTTGAGATTTTAGAAAATTTGAGGGGTATGTCTTTTTAAAAGCTGTACCAAGCTTAATTCTAATCCGATTAGTCCTTCCTATAGTGGTTGCTACGGAGATTCGATCCAATCTTTTGTCCCCCAGACAACAGGACACGGTTCTGCGCTTCTGAATTGTCACAGTTCTTTGGAGCCCGTTTTCTCCACTATTCTGCCTACCCTGTCTGACATCCCCACTTTCTCATTGTATTTTCAAAGGGTTTGCTTTGTTCTTACAAAGTGTGTTACATATCATTTTAAAGCTTAGAATCTCAGCTTTTTGATTATGTGGGAATCTAAAAAATAGACATTTTGTCGTGGTGGGTCACACTTGTTAACTCTGGGTAGGGGGAGGTGTATAGTGGGTTGATATAACAGTGCCTTCCTTTCGTAAATAAGAAAACGAGTCTGAAGGAGTCTGGACAAAAAGAAAGAGTGCTCCCATGCTATAGCCTAGGTGTTCACCCTTACAAAAGTAATTTTCGGCGCAAATGTGGTGGCTCTTACCTAAAAATTTATGTCTATTCTTTTTCCTTTTGTTTGTCATCGCACACTCAGCATGCAAAGAAATAGAAGTGTATAATCACTAACTGTCTTTACCTCTCTTGCAGCTTGTCCAGTTCCACATGGGCAGTCAAGTATCTTGGACCCCTCGTCTGGTAGTAGTTCCAAAAGCTTTTCAGCTCCAACCCGGGGGCCGTTGTACCCAGCCTTGTTGCTGTCCTTGTTTTCCAGATAAAGAAAGACATGCGTCGCCGAATAAAAGCAAAATGATCTCACTGTCTCTGAATATAGACTATGAGCTCAAAGCATTTCTCTCTTTGGTAAATAGATATCCCTACGGTGCATACCGGTTATCAACGGCGTAGCCAGGATTTCATCTTAGGGGGGCGGTTAGTCTGCGAGGGAGCGAAGCGACCGAGCCCGAGCGAGCGGAGCGAGCGAGGGGGGAGGGTGTGGGGGGGGGGGGGATTTCCCCCCTCCCACGGTAAGAACTTTTTGCATTTTGATGTTGTAAATGGTGCAATTTGATGCATGTTTTTGCGCGTTATATCGACGTGAAACAGTCCCACTTGTTTAAGGTAGCAGTTTATTTTGATGTAGATTATTATTGAACAATTTGCCTATAGAATGCTATCAGTTAAATACACTTCTTGTATTAACTCTTTTCACTGAATATCATGAACGCGACTGAACCCGAGAGAGCGGAGCGAGTGAAGGGGGAGGGGAGGGTGTGGGAGGGGGGTGTCCCCCCTCCCACGGTGAGAACCTTTTGCATTTTGATGTTGTAAATGGTGCAATTTGATGCATGTTTTTGCGCGTTATATCGACGTGAAACAGTCCCACTTGTTTAAGGTAGCAGTTTATTTTGATGTAGATTATTATTGAACAATTTGCCTATAAAATGGTATACGTTAAATACACTTCTTGTATTAATTCTTTTCACTGAATATCATGAACGCGACTGAACCCGAGCGAGTGGAGCGAGTGAAGGGGGAGGGGAGGGTGTGGGAGGGGGGTGTCCCCCCTCCCACGGTGAGAACTTTTTGCATTTTGATGTTGCAAATGGTGCAATTAGATGCATGTTTTTGCGCGTTTTATCGACGTGAAACAGTCCCACTTGTTTAAGGTAGCATTATATTTTAGTGTAGATTATTATTGAACAATTTGCCAATAAAATGGTATACGTTAAATACACTTCTTGTATTAATTCTTTTCACTGAATATCATGAACGCGACTGAACCCGAGCGAGCGGAGCGAGTGAAGGGGGAGGGGAGGGTGTGGGAGGGGGGTGTCCCCCCTCCCACGGTGAGAACCTTTTGCATTTTGATGTTGTAAATGGTGCAATTTGATGCATGTTTTTGCGTGTTTTAACGAGTTGAAACAGTCCCACTTGTTTAAGGTTGCAGTATATTTTGATGTAGATTATCATTGAACAATTTGCCTATAATATGGTATAATTTAAATACACTTCTTGTATTACTTCTTTTCACTGAATATCATGAACGCGACTGAACCCGAGCGAGCGTAGCGAGCGAGGGGGGAGGGGAGGGTGTGGGAGGGGGTGTCCCCCTCCCACGGTAAGAACTTTTTGCATTTTGATGTTGCAAATGGTGCAATTAGATGCATGTTTTTGCGCGTTTTATCGACGTGAAACAGTCCCACTTGTTTAAGGTAGCATTATATTTTAGTGTAGATTATTATTGAACAATTTGCCTATAATGGTATACGTTAAATACACTTCTTGTATTAATTCTTTTCACTGAATATCATGAACGCGACTGAACCCGAGCGAGTGGAGCGAGTGAAGGGGGAGGGGAGGGTGTGGGAGGGGGTGTACCCCCTCCCACGGTGAGAACTTTTTGCATTTTGATGTTGCAAATGGTGCAATTTGATGCATGTTTTTGCGTGTTTTAACGTGATGAAACAGTCCCACTTGTTGAAAGTTGCAGTATAATTTAGTGTATATTATCATTGAACAATAATTGCCTATAAAATGGTATCATTTAGCTAATCTTTTTGTATTAATATTCTTACACTGAATATCATGAATACCGTCTGTTCAGCAGTCAAACAGAAAAAGCATGCACACGAGGGTGTAGATAGGGGCATATCCCCTCCCACACGAAGGTGATTTTGCGTTTTCAGACCTGAAATTCAGCGATCTGTTGCAAATTTTTGGTGCAATACTTTTTCATCGAAGTGATAAAATCACGGAATTTAGCTCTTATTCCGAATGTGCACCATCTGTGTGTATGTATAAAGTCTAGTGAGGTATATAGAGGAAGGGGGATTCCTCCTCCCGCTCGCGGAGCTTTTGCGTTTTTAGAATTGAAATAAAGCGATCTGGGTATAGCCACAGTCTATACTTCTATGCATGGTGGAAGGGGAGGGGGGGGGGGCGGGGGAGCAGGGAGAAGGCGTGGGCGAGTGTTAAAACTGATTGGGGGAGGGGGCTGAGGGAGGAAAGGGTCGATTAAAAGGGGAAATTCCCCTTATACATGACAGGAACCTTGAGTTTTCGGAATGTAAGTGATAAGTCTTGTGCACTCAGAATTATTCATAATTTTTTGTAAATCTAAAAAGTGTACTAAGCTAGGGAAAGGGGCACAGAGGGGGAGGGTTTGGGAGGGGGTATCCCCCTCCCAAGCACGAGAGATTTTCCATATTTTGAATTGAAATTCAACGATCTGGTGCACACTTTGAGTGAAATATTCAAAAAATATCTTATTTGATGAAAGGTTGCAAAGGAGACCCGCTTCATGTGCATGCATATACAGTATACACGCATTTTTTTTTCCGCCTCCCAAATCCCCGGTCCAAATCTTAGGGGGGGGGGGGGGGGGGGGGCGATCGCCCCCATCGCCCCCCCCCCCCCCCTGGCTACGCCAGTGCCGGTTATAGGTATGATATGAATTCTCGTTGTCAGAAATTGAAAATTCGGGTCCCAATATCATCATCTATAATATATCATTATGTACTTTACTGTTTGGCTATAACGAAATTTCGATGTGACGAGAGAAAACCGCCGATCCTGAGGACTTCATTATAATGGGAGTGCACTGTATCTCGTACATATACATTTTTTTTTTGGGGGGGGGGGGAGGGGGGGTGGAGGAGGTATATAACAAAGTGAGAAGGGTGGTGAAACATATTTGAGAGAAGCAAGAAGGCACAAATAAAAAAGGGACGCATGGAAGGCATGATTTGAGGATAAGCGTTCCTTGCAGACGGTACTGAATAAGACGAACTTCGGGGTAATGTTAAAAGATTCAAATAAGTGTTAGATATGTAAAACTCTTAGATAAAAACAGGGAGTTCAGCCGTTCATTTTCTGTCTCCTTTGAAGACTAGTCATAATTGAGACGACTTTATACGCTTGCAAAAGTCAAAATAGTCGGATAAATAGATTCTCATCGCGTGGGATTATCGGTAAACATGTAGCACAAATGACTACTTTTCACGAAACTGGTTTTGATAAATAACTTATTTAAGTTTTACAAAGTATACAGGTTTATGATAATTTTGTGTAACCGACAGTACATCTTCTGCCGATGCAAATTCAAAGTACACTATATTTAACCTAGGTCTATCAGAGGGAATGCTGCACCATATTCATAATTTTGTGAACATCAAATTGTTATCTCCGAGGTTCACACTGCGTATCTAGTATTGAAGAAAGATTACATGTCATGGATTGAGTTCCTTACGTCTTTGTTGATGAATTTCTCAATTTAAAGGGAAACAAGAATTTTGGTCAATGAAATTAGACTGCGTCTTACTCAGGCAACACTTAATAGAAGATTAAATCCGTGATTGTCTATCAAATTGTGCAGATGTATAGGCTCCCTCATGAATACTGGCTTTTATATTATCTTTCTTCAATTCAAGAAGTGCAGTTCACTGATGACAAGATGATAGTTTCTGTTGAAAGATCTCTTAAGACATGGCGGGTTATATAGATATACAATTTCCGAATAAGTTATTGTTGTGTTGACAATTTCAACTCCAATCACCTCCACCTCTGTTTTTCCCTTTCTCTCTCTCTCTCTCTCTCTCTCTCTCTCTCTATATATATATATATATATATATATATATATATACATATCATGTATATAATCATATTAAATTATGTGATACAGAAATTAATATTAATAACAGAATCTGAGGCTATAAAGATCAAATTTTCCTAAAATACAACTATATATATATGTTCATGTCCATATGAGAAGATGGCTGGATAGTCAATATTCAGCCATGAAATGCTAAGCTGGTCTTCGATATATGTATTTCTCTGTCTCTCTCTTAATATATATGAGTATATGAATATAAGAACGACCCAAGTCCATGGAAGACCATTTCGAGTAAACTAAAAAAAACTTCATATCTTTCTTGTTTGTCCAATAATATTCTATTTAACTGTGATGGGAAGGCAACATTGTATATACAAATTAGAACATATATTATTATGACAATTAACATTAACATTAATTGTGGAGAGGCCATTTTGTGTGATGGACTTGGGTCGTTCTTTGATTCATATGGACTTGGGTGGTTCTTTGATTCATATACATGATATTCTGCTATAGAGATGAGAGAAGGACGAGAGAGGGCGCTATAATATGAATGTAAGAATGACCCAAGTCCTTCATTCTTACATTCATATCAGATTTAACTCATTTATTTCAGGCACTTCCAGGGGTAATTAGGATTTATCATTTATACACAAGATGAGTCCATGCATTAGCTACAATTTCCCATGTCAAACTGAATTTGGCCCAAAATTGGACTTGGGTCGTTCTTATATTCATATGCTCATATATATACACATTATATATATCGTACCTAGTCATACGTCTCGGACCACAAGTCGTACACCTTTCCCACTTGGGCAATGTCCAAAACAGGCATTACCAAACCCTTGGCTGACGGTGAAATAGCAGCTGACACTAATACCTCCTTTCGCTCATACATTTTGCAGCAAATTAACGTATGCGTTCTTTCTATCGCGGGCTAGGGGAGTCGAAATAAGTACAACCAAGGACGTTTTATACATGGAGTAACAACAGTTTTATTCCCTTCGATCTCATGTATGATGCCGCCACTAACAAATATTTTAAGTATGTGCTACTAGTGTCTCATTGCGTAATCACCAGCCACTTTCAAAGGAAGATATGTCTTTGTGATGGTAATTAATACTTTTCGCTACCCCTTCTTAGTAAAAGGTAGGTGGTACAGACACGAGGGTGCGCGAACAGAAATTGAGCAAAAACTGCTGAAATAAAGCTGAAAATTACTCGACTGGGCATATGTGGGCACTAATCTGATATATCTATCAAGAAAATATTATACTTGAAGATTATTCCATATTACTTTTAATTGAAATTAAGCCGAAAAAGTGATAAAACCAGCTTTCCAGGATGGTACAGTTTTAAACATTTTCACATGATACAGCTCTGATTTACACTTTTGTGCAAATTTCTGGACTGAATTGACTTTTGTTTTACATGCTTTACCACTAAGTGAAATTTCATTTCATTTAATGAATAAATAGGCAAAATATTGCCAATATTATGATAACGTTCAAAATGAATCTTCAGATTGCTCAGCAAGACGGCGGCGTCGAACATCGATTATCAAAGGCACAAGTGCACCTGTGGAATTCTTTTGTACATCAATAGAAATCTTGATACAACCATGCAACTATACAGCCATGAAATGGATGTCAGGTTTTACCCAATCAGAACACAAGAAACCTATGGCGGGCCTGGAGTGACGAAATTCAGCACAACCATACAACTATATACAGCCATGGAATGGATGTCAGGTTTTAACCAATCAGAACGCAAGAAACCGTACAACTATGCAACTGTGCAACTGTACAGCCCTAGTGTAGAATGCCTGTATGGTTGTCGCTCGTACGGGCCGAAGTGCCATTAACCGAACAACCATACGTCCCTGCAGCCATTGCGGAACGCCTGTCGGGTTTCAGCCAATCAGGACGTGAAAAACTCGACAGTCATACATAAATACATGAGTGTAGGAACGGCTGTATAGGGTTTTAGCCAATCAGGATGTGAAAAACTCTACAGACATACATGCATGGGTGTGGGAACGGCTGTAGGGTTTTAGCACACCAGAATGCAATAAACTCGACAGACCTAGAGCGTGTTTCTACTGAGAGCACCTCACATCCCTGGCATCGCCACGAATTTTGTCCAACGCAGCACCTCGTATTTTACGAGTCGAGCTGTTTCTACTGAGCGATAAAATACGAGGTGATGCAAAGGTGACGTGCAAATGCGGCGATTCCGGAAGTCAGGTATTTATAAGTCACAGACTGGGTCACGCGCGATCGAGGGGGCTGTTGAGATTTTCTCAAGGCTGCGACATACTAATGTGGTACTCTCGCGATTCGAGACAATATAAAATGAAATAACGCGGTGTTAAATCAAAGCAAATCAAAGTAAGTGATGAGGGCTTAGTAATGCAATAAGTTAGGCTGTTAATCACGCGAACAATTACCCCTCAATAGACGATGAATGGCACAATTCACATGTAACGTAACGTATAGGGCCTATAACACGTACACGAGCGAGTTGGTACAAACAAAGCATGATGCGAACATGGTCGCTGTGTGTACACATGTATTTTGTACACTTGTCGAAGGAGTGTGTGCGATGAACCGATTGAAAAGCGCGGGGAAAAATTCTAGACGTCCGATACACCACGAATTTCGCTACCCGGTGTGTTTCTACTGAGAATCGTCCTTCGCGTCACCACGCATCGACCACCTCAATAGGTGGTCGACGGAGCACCTCGCATCACCCGGCATCGGCCACTACCCGATCTGTTTCTACTGAGGAAAAATTCGAGGTGTCACCACGCATCGGCCGGTATCGGCCGGCATCGGCCGGTATCACCACACATCGGCTGGTATCACCTCGAATTTTCGTCGCTCAGTAGAAACACGCTCATACACACATGCATCAGTGAGGGACGGCTGTTAGGTTTTAACCATTCAGGATGCGATTAACTAGACAGCCATAAACCTATTCATGTTGAGCGACGGCTGTATGGTTTTAGCCAATCAAGGTGGATTGATTTAAACTAGACAGCCATTCATCCCTGCAGCATGAATGAATAAGACAAACATTCCTATATTTGGCAAAACTAATGGTTGTATGGCTTTACTCCCTCCCATTCTCTCCCTCTCTCTTTCGAGGAATCTGTTCTATAAAATGTCATCCACTTCCTGTACTGGAGCATTGCCTTTCCCTCTGCACGTAATTAGCCTTGGGCACTGCTAACCCCTAAAATCTCCCAGTGGCGTATCTAGGGGGGTAAGGGGGGGGGCACGTGCCCCGGGCGCCACTCCTTGGGGACGCCAAAAACGAAAAAAAACGAAAAAAAAAAAAACGAAGAAGAAAAAAAGAAGAAAAAAGAAGGAAAAAAAAAACCTCGCCCGGACGAGAATGGGGGGGGGGGGGGTAGAATGGGGGAGGGGCACAAAACCAAATCAAACAAAAGCAAGACATGATGATGACGTGGACAAAATGAAAATGTTTATTGTGTTCACACAAGAATTCCATGATTTGTAAGCTGAAATACAACAATTTTCGGCTCGCTCGCTGCGCTCGCTCGTCAAAATTCATATATATATAAGAACAAAACGTGATGATGAAGCGAAAAAAATGACAATGTATATTGTGTTCACACATGCCATCGTTAGAAGGCAGCAAAATGTTACACGGAGCAGCGGCTGCAATTTCTTTCGTTCTGAAGCGACCGCCGATTGGATCATAAGAGTTCGCCAAAGGTTTCGAACATACGGGGGGGGGGGGGGGGGGGGAGGGGGAGGCGCAAAAAAACCAAATCAAAAAAGATAAGAACAAAACGTAATGATGACGCGGAAATATACAAATTTCGGCTCACTCGCGCGTATACTAATTAAGAGTATTTTATCAAATCCTCAGCTTGTTGGTATGAATCGTTACCTATAAGGCCGTCGCTAATAGAATATTGTAAGATTTCATAAGCAAAAAATGACAAGAATTCCATGTTTTGAAAGCTGAAATACAAAAATTTTCGGCTCGCTCGCTGCGATCGCTCGCCAAAATTTATCTTAAAAAAGGAATAAGAACAAAACGTGATGATGACGCGGAAATATACAAATTTCGGTTCACTCGCGCGTACTAATTTAGAGTATTTTTTCAATTCCTCAGTTTGTTGGTATAAATCGTTATCTATAAGGCCGTTACTATATCTTGATTAGAATTGTAAGATTTAATAAGCAAAAAGTGACAAGAATTCCATATTTTGAAAGCTGAAATACAAAAGTTTTCGGCTCGTTCGCTGCGCTCGCTCGCCAAAATGTATCCAAAAAAAAAAAAAAGAAGAAGATAAGAACAAAACGTGATGATGACGCGGAAATATACAAATTTCGGCTCACTCGCGCGTACTAGTTTAGAGTATTTTTTTCAAGTCCTCAGTTTGTTGGTATAAACCGTTATTAATAAGGCCGTCAGTATATATTGATTAGAATTGGAAGATTATTTTAAAAAGCAAAAAAAAAATGACAAGAATTCCATGTTTTGTAAGCTGAAATACACAAATTTTCGGCTCACTCGCTGCGCTCGCTCGCCAAAATTTATCAAAATTGATTACATTTAAATCTCCCTCAAAAGACCCTTTTAAGTGCTTGAAAAAGCATATCATGTGGATTTTTTAAAAGTCCCTACCGGGATGGGGTTGGGGTTGAACACTTTTTCAGAAATTAGGGGCGCAATTTTCGCGCTTGCCCCGGACGCCGTTTTCCCTAAATACAACACTGAAATCCCCTGACAGATTTATTATGCCGTTGGTGCAATGGTCTCCTTTCCTTTCCACATCTGGGGTTCATGATTTTATAATTTTGATCAGAGACGTTCATTTCAGTGCGTACATTGTTCTTCCAGTGCATGGCAAGTTGATTTTGATATCATTTTAACTCTATTTTTTTTTTCTTACGGCGAGATAGGAAGACCGGATGGATTTCAAACGCTCTGAACACTAGAATTTCTTCCTGTTCAGTATCTTTAGACTCAGTCATATTCACGGAGCCTACAAGTTCCTGACCACGGCCGTGGTACTGGCAAGACCGGACGGACATCTTTGGGATGCCATCATCTGATTACAAACTAATGACTATCCCAACACCGGTCCCAGGTCATACATCATAGCAAGCGACGCAGTCGGTACCATGCACTGATTCAGGACATTGAACACCAAGTGGAGGAGAAATTCAGCGCAATGTTATATAACGCGGACTCTGTTTTTAATGCACATCACTATGTTGGCTTTTGAGCCTGTGAAATTTGAAGAAATAAAGGTTCAAATTTGCACCTAATTTGAAACAATAGCAGCACATCTGAGACGCATACTTGCACCCTTAATTATTGTGCTTAATTGCACAACTGCCTTTTTGAAGTTTTGCTAATTTTTTCAAACAAGTTCTCGTACAGTGGATAAGAATAAGCAAATGAGTGAGATAACCATGCCAATACCTCACAATTTTCCATTGATTGTGTACAAAACAATAATGAAAACCCGATATTTCTGTTTTTGAAATCTGAAACATTATGCTATTCCTGGTTGATTACCCTCAGAATAGTGATCAGTTGAGTACCCGGATTTAAAGCCTCGGGCATAATTATGTTTGAATGAAAAACTGGAAATTTCAAAATGTTTATTTACAAACGTTATGGCAAGCTGTGAGGGGATGACATGCTCATTTTGCCATTTGCAGATTCATAGTAACCGTTCAAAAACTGTTTCCTGAAAAAATAGCGAAACTTCAAAATGTCATAACTTCCTTATTTTTGTTGAGCCCGTAAGATTTTATTCTTTCTTATCAGCGACTAACTTATATTTGGGCTGAATTTCCCCTTTAAAGAAGCTTATTTCCTTAAGAAGTAAGGTGAGATTTTCTAGTGATATTTTTTAGGTTTGTATAGGACAACTGCACGAGAAATGGAAAAATACTAACGTCTGTGATGAAACAAGAAAGCGTCTATTAAGAACGTCCCTTACTTAGTTTAGTTTCCTCTACAACACTACTTATGTATCGCCTTTGAGTAGAAGGAAGGATTAATAATCCCCTACCGATGTGACAGGTAATGTGTGATATTATTGTAATGTTATCATTGTCAACCTCTTGAAAGAGGTTTTCAGTTCATTTTTGGTCAACAAACAGTTGCTATACCACACCGTTAATATTCTTTTGAGTTTGGTGTTGTGGCAAGTGCATTACATTATTTACAATTTATATCTGCCACAGTATACAGGAAAGCGCAGCGGAACTTGAGGATGAGTCATATGGTTAATTACATGCCTTGTGCATATGAGACGACATCATAACAGTGGCCCAGGTATAGTTCCTAATAAAAATCCGAACAAGCCTGACATACAAATACAATGATATTTTAGGCATAGTGGTCAAATTAAATTAGTATGAGTAAATTCGTGTTTACCTTTGCTATAGATTTGGACTACACATTTGCAAGCAAACATATACAATATTGATAGCGTATGGGCACACCTGCGTATACACCGGAAGGTGAAATACAAGGTAGTGGTCATCATAATCAAAAACAAAGTAAAAGTTTGATGTTTTGGTAAAATTTTGCACAATTTTTCGGCTTATCTGCTCTTCTAAATGTAATCAGCTCATGTACACCTTAATGTATGATATCAGAAACCGCTTGTTTTTATGAATTATTGGGGTATAGATCTCTGGAGCAGATGTGATGGACAGATTGAAGAACACATTAAAGTTGTTGTTGTTGTTGTTGTTGTTGTTGTTGTTGTTGTTGTTTTTGTTGTTGTTGAGTTTACCACCGTCTCACATTCAGTTAGAGTAATGCCCGCACGCCCATGCACTCGGTTTACTTTAAGGTACGAATATGTCTATCCCACCTCTAGCGGTTCCCTACGAGGTTATCAACCATGCATATAAATCATCCCAGAGAGGTGTTACAGAGATGGAGTGGTCAGGGGCGGCGCACCCGTGGGGGCCGTGGGGGCTCGGGCCCCCACACTTTTTGTGCACCATACAAAGGAATACATAAGGTGTCATTACTTTGGGCCCCCCCCCCCACTTTTTCAACCCGGAAGTACGTAAGAGGCACTACAATGGGAGGGGAGAGAATGAGCTGAGGACCTTTTTTTTTTTTTTTTTTTTTTTGCTTGTTAGCTGAAGAAACCCGGAAGTGGACGGGTAGAGATAAGCTGAGGACCTTTTTTTTTTTTTTTTTTTTTGCTTGTTAGCTCATGAAACCCGGAAGTGGGCCCCCACACTTTTGAAAACAGTGCGCCGGCCCTGGTGGTAACTCTTCGTAATTCATCCAAACACATGTTTGGGTTCAAGGCGTTGCAATTGGATGTCTAGCATTTCACTACGCTTTGAAGTCATGCTCGGCACCGCTCTAGTTGCAAGACGAAGTTTGGAGACGAAGAGCGCATTTCACCTTTCGTTGAATTACAAGCTTTATTTCATCGTAAAAATTTTAAATGAAATACTCGAATTGATTTAGTATAGTTTAGGAAAAATACAACATTATAAACATGTATTCCTAGTTTCTTCGTAATGCGCAAATCGCGTTGTTACGGTGGACTGGCATCCATTTGCGTATACATCATATACCTCATGCTTACGAAGGTCAAAAAATGTATAGCGTACCTGGCATTGAAAATTTGTTGTTTTTCATCTGAATGGCGTGACATTGATTAGAAAGGATAACAAAAGCCGTAAAATACTATTGAACAGTGTGTTTTATCAACATTTAAATTTCGTGGTGTTATAGGTACGTGACGTGGACTAAGCAAAATGCGACAGCATGGCAGGGTTTAAGGGCAACTCTTATTTAATTCTATGTTGATTTCAAGTGAATTTGTAATAATTATGCAGTTGTGACCAGAGATGTATATCGTCAATATGTGTACCGGATGACATACTTTGATATTTTGGATTTTGTGGATGACATGTGGCAGCGCGTGGCTATGATTATAATAGGCCAGGATTCTTTGACGGATGCATTTTATTTCATTTCATATCGGATCTGTTATGGAAGGGTATTATTCTTAAGATTTAGTTATACAGGTACCGAAATTATGGTTTGGTGGCAGCCTCGTGTATTCCGTCTTTTTTCTATGCACAGTGTACGTGTGATAATCTGTTTCAAAAATTGTTTAACAATAATTTGGCTTTATTTGATTAGTAATCGTGATGACCTGTGGAAATGTCAAATTGTATTTCATGAGAGAGGTGAAACATTGAGATTATTAGTTTAATGAAGAGTCAGATTATTGGTTGAATGCTCGATTTTTTTTTTTTTTTACATTTTCTACAAATGTTATTTTATGCAGTGGCCGATCATGACTGCCTTGTGATGTGTTGTATTTCTTGTGTAATGGTTTATGTGTTTATGTGTAAGACTTGAAAAAAAAAAAGCATTTTCAGTTGGACAATACAGATCGAAAACGAAATTTAAATTTCATTGCTATAAAAAATCTAACTAGTTGACGAAGATGAAAAACTCCTTAAAGACGTAACTTACCTCATCATACGTCTTGGACCACGAGTCGTACGCCTTTCGCACTTGGGCTACGTCCAAAGTAGGCATTTCCACACACCTGGCTGACGGCGATATACATGTTGAAATCAATGCGCCCGTTTCCTCATACATTTTGAATCAAGTATCTCTACTGATGAGTATAAATTTGGATATTTTATTTGTGACTGATCTCGCGAGAACTTTTCAATAGACGAAATTTCCGCTTGAGTTACACAGGAAGAAGTGAAAGACCAAGATTAACAGACATGATAGCAGTGACACTTGAACAGGTGTGGTGGTAGTCTGGGCTCCGTCCCCTTTTCCTTGGTGCGATAAACCAAGAGAGGGCGCAAACTTTCTGATTGCGATACTGAGTAATCGAGAGACTGCGCGCCCAACGAAAAAGGGTCCGGGAAGAAAGTTTCAGTTTTACGACTTTCCGATCGGATTTTGACTGAACGCGATAAATCATTCGCTCTGACAGGTCCCACCCACCGAGAATGGTAGTAGTCTGTTCAGCCAGTCTCAATAAATGGAATTCGCATCTATCTGATTTCGTATGTGATCTATGTTAATGACATGTAGATTCATATAGGTCACAAATTGGTTTCAGAGTATTCAATTCTTCTGAAGAAAAGATACAGTACCTTTTTATTCATAGTAGGTCTAATACGAACATATAATGCTGAATTTACTGCTGAATATGGATTAGACTAGTCATCGACTGTTATAGGTATTACACAGTTCAATACCTTTCTCCCAACACCCTGCAGATCTGTCCTTGGTCTCTCTTCCACCCCCTGGTCTCACCATGGGTAGTCTGGGCTCCGTCCCCTTTTCCTTGGTGCGATAAACCAAAGAGAGGGCGCAAACTTTCTGATTGCGATACTGAGTAATCGAGAGACTGCGCGCACAGTTTTTCTCGGGTATCGCAGTTCTCGGCGTATCGCAATCCTCGGGTGTCACGCCCTCATACGTCTTGTCGCGTACACTGAATCACCTTTACGAGTAAAAAGAGTCCAGAAGCTAGACTAGTGTGGTGGACGATCGAGTTTCTCTGAAGATTTTGCTCTAATATGGAGTACTCGGTTAGTGAACCTAGTCTAGCGGAACCATGGGAGTGTTGTGTGGAAGAAGGGGGAGGGGTGGGGGTCGAAGACCTTAAAATAGAAAAGCGTGTTTCCGAGCGAACTGCTAGTTTATTGGCAGATACTTTTCGTTGACACACGTACAGGCGCGCCGGAAGCAGTTTTGGATTGGGGGGGGGGGGGGGGGGGGGGGCAAATATTGGAGGGGGCTCACGATAGACAATACATATGTTACACAATATACACATACACACACACACACATATATGTACAGTGGCGTACCGTTGGTCGAGACATGGGGGGCACCTTGTGGAAAAGTAAATTTGAGGGTGTGTATGCTTGTGCGTGTGTGCGTGCAGTGTCAGTCTGCAAACTTAATGGGACTACAATACATTACGGAATGTGATACATTCAACAACGCAGTCATTGAGCAACATTGTAAGTTTTCCTTACATGGATTATGGAATGACGGTGTGAAACGACAAATTACTGTCAGCAACATCAGGAGAATTGCATAACAATAAAATGCGAGCGAGCGGAGAGAGCGAGCTTGAAATTTTGACATTTTACAGTCCTAAAACGGCCGTTTGTAGCTATATCTTTCGCTTTGGAAATTAAGGGGGGGGGCGCACGGGGCGCAACTGCTGGTAATTACTGGCAGCAACATCAGGAGAATGTCATAACGATTCAATGCGAGCGAGCGAAGCGAGCGAGTAAAATTTTGACATTCTACAGTCCCAAAACTGCCGTTTGTAGCTATGTTTTTCGTATTGGAAATTAAGGGGGAGGCGCAACGGGCTCAACTGCTGGCAATTACTGGCAGCAACGTTAGGAGAATGGCATAACGATTAAATGCGAGCGAGCAAAGCGAGCGAGCTTGAAAATTTTGACATTTTACAGTCCTAAAACTGCTGTTTGTAGCTATATATTTTTTTCGCTTTGGAAATTAAGGGGGGGGGGGGCGGCCCAGGCCCAACTGCTGGCAATTACTGGCAGTAACATTCTCTTTTACAATGGCATAACGATTAAATGCGAGCGAGCTTGAAAAATTTTGACATTTTACAGTTTAAAAACTGCCGTTTGCAGCTATACTTTTTTTTCGCTTTGGAAATTAAGGGGGGTAGGGACGCACCGGGCGCAACTGCTGGCAATTACTGGCAGCAACATCAGGAGAATGGCATAGCGATTGAATGCGAGCGAGCGGAGCGAGCGAGCTTGAAAATTTTGACATTTTACAGTCCAAAAACTGCCGTTTGTAGCTATATTTTTTCGCTTTGGAAATTAAGAAGGGGGAGGGCGGTGTGGGCGGGAGTTAAAACTATTTTCCGGGAGCGCTACCTACGTCAGGTGTCACGTTAGTAACAACTAGCGGTGGAAGAGGGACGTATATGGAAGATTTTTTTTTTCTCAAGGGGGGGGGGGGGGGGGGGGCACACGTATAAAAATTACAAAACAAAGAAGAATTTTTAAAAAGTTGCTTCAAAAGGAGGGTTGGTATGGGCCAGTTGGGCCGCCTGTAAATCCGCCAGTGCTTAAAGCTAACATTTTGATATTTACACGATTTTCATAGCCAAAGGCCTCTAAAAACTGCAACGGTTACCGTTGAATGCGGTTGAGATAATCTGCTCACACGCAACGAAAAATGAATCTCTAAACATTAGAGTTAGAACTACTAGTCTTAGCTAATAAATTTCCCTAATTGTATTTTATTCATATATATATATATATATATATATATATATATATATATATATATATATACTTCCGGGTTTCATGAGCTAACAAAGTGATGACACCTTATGTATTCCTTTGTATGGTGCACAAAAAGTGTGGGGGCCCAAGCCCCCACGGCCCCCACGGCTGCGCCGGCCCTGTATATATATATATCTGTATCATGAGGAAAAAGTGAGAAAAGAGAGGCTTGAAAGAAGGGAAAGAACCGTCTTCTTAGAAGATGACGCTACAGTCCGTGTATTGTGGCTTTATTTAACGTTCAGGTTCGTTCAGTTCATTGTCAAAGGAGGAATTTATTTGACCCTGTTTTTTTAGTGTGTGTTGGTATGTGTGTGTGAGGGTGCGTGTGCGTGTGTGTGTGTGTGTGTGTGTGTGTGTGTGTGTGTGTGTTTGTTTTATGGGGATGATGGGGGATCTAAACGTATCCTATTATGTTTTGTATCAAGATCACCAGATTTCTCCAGACTGCAATGTCCTGACTAAGTCTCCGATATTCGAAAAGATTTGTCACTTCCAGTTACGCCAAAATGCATGGACTCACTCCATATAAACTTGAGCGACGACGGTTCCATAAAGTCTGTAAATTATTTGATAGTAGGCCTACAGCTCGTTCTGTGACATACATCGGGCAACATCCAGTAGCTCCACATTTGCAGCGCTCAGGGATGGAAAAGGATATGAAATTGACCGAATATGAATCGGTCATTCTATAAATGCATAATGGTAAGTATATTGGACTGCCTTATTTTGTGGCAAACCTGTTGTCATTATTGTACTCTTTGAAGCCATGGCAATGACACTCATCTTCGGTTCCGTGCATTGTGACGTTCTTGCTCGCACAAAGTTCTTGCTTTACCCTTTTAATGTCACCAATGACCAAAAACAGTCACCTAGGACATCCAGATGTGGTAATTATGAAGGGGAAAATACTGAGATAACTTTTAAATGTTCGTATCGTGATTCTCTGTGGCATTGATATGATGGTGATTACAGACACTGGATGAATGTGAAACTAAAACAGACCAAACATCTAATTTTCTTTCACTTCATGTTTGTATCATTTAGTTCAAATTCAGTTTAATTATTCAATTGTATTGTCCGTATCTGGAAATATGATTTGTTGGCATGTGTACGTATCGTATAGTACTATCATCGTATATGCACATTATACTATTTCAAATTTCATTTTGGTGTTTTTCTTCAAATAAACCATTATTAACTGGTAGATAACTATATCAAGAACTATTAAATATTTATCAAGAAAGAAAGGATGTTTCTGTTCTCTTTTGGACGTGGATATTAATAAACAGCAATCACAACTTTCAGAACTAAATGTATATGTTTAACTATCAAACCAGTTGCAACTGATTAACATCAAGGCTAAAACACAGATCACTTATGTGCTCATTTACGTCGATGTACATGACATAGGGCAATTTGTCAATCAGTTGCAATGAAAACATCTCAACGGGAGAATTTCATAAATTTGAATATCAAAGCAGTTTCTCTACAAGGAATTAGGCCTATTTCTCCTTCTGTTGGAAATCTTCATATAACAATATAAGTTGGGGACGTGTTTAAAGCACTGTGTTGTAGCGTCATGCTGTTGAGTGATTTATGAAATGTGGAAGAACACCACGCATCGCTATGTGACATTTCTTATCCCGTTTCATCAATAAATCATTAAGCTTGGAGTACATGATAAGTGCTTCTTTTCGAACTCGATGATTTATTGATGTTTGTGCTGAACAATTCATATGAGATAAAGTGTGGTTGCACAAATAGCCATGTCCTGCTATTGTTTTGATACCGTTCTTTGTTTCTTAGTTTGAGCTTCACTTTCAAATCTGCGATAACCGGGAAAGCAACTGATAGACGCCTGTATGGAAAAAAAAAGCCATCGCCGGACTCACGGAGCTATAAGGCGAAAGTCTGCCCATGTTTACTTTAGCCTGAATAATACAATAGAGACAGACAAACAGAATGGTAAAATAAATCATCAAAATCCCACCTAAAAGAAAGGATGTTTTCCAATCTTAGAGCTTCAACCCCCCCCCCAAAAAAAAAAAAAAAAAACCTGCCATATCATTATGGGACGAACCATGTGTAAGGTATACACGGATATCACCTTATGTCACCAAGGCAACCTGTATATAAATCTTCACTGATTTTCCCCCTTGTTTACTTCAAATCAACAAGTACATGTTGCAAGGATTTAGGAGCTACATTATCAACCAAAAATCACTCTTAAGATATTTGTGCACAAACCAACAAGGAAATACTGATATCGCCTCCTTATTAAATTCGGGTTACCGCCAATACTCAAAGTACCGTTGTATAAGAGCCATGTCAAAGATGTACTGGATTGACGTTCAAAAGTTATGAATGACACCATTGAGCGACCAAATGGCAACCCTCTTCAAAATGGGGTTGCTAATATGGGTGAACCACAAATCTCTATGTAAGATCAGCGGAGTTAACGCTGCAGCGTTTGTGCAAAATTAACACACCGGTATTAACAAACACAGGTTCATTCAAAGAAATACTCTGCAAGTCTACTGCCAAGCCCACTATCAAGAGCGCCACCATCAGTTGGTCGCTCAGCTGTGCAATATAGTAGAGGTCATATTTCTTAATTGATTTTTTAACATCATAAATGTGTTTTGGATGATATTTACCCCTACATCATTATGAGAAATTGCACAATGCAAGGATGTAAAGCTTCTCAAACGGACACTTTTGAAAATGATGCCCTTTGGGGTTTTTTCAAAAATAAATCTTGAAGTGTTGATTAGTTCTTCATAGGATGAATATATAGATACAGACAGTTATCCTGGATTGCCAAGGGGGTATCATCATCACCTTATTGCCTACAAAATACTGTAGAAGACTCTGATTTATCAAACAGATTAACTTTATGTAGCTTGAGCTGTTTCAGTGGTAGCCAAAACAAAGAAAAACATTGAAATACCACAATCATTCAAAGTTGTGTGATACTGATTACTACTATGTACTAAGATCTAGAACCACAAGAACATAATAAGAAAACAGATTGTAGTTAAGCAGAGTTATAGGGGGAGGAGGGGGAGGGATGGAGGGATTTGACAGAATAGGGATCAACATAAATCAGCAGAACTTGTGTGGGATGAATACTTCCCATTGTCTTGTTACTCTATAGGGCTCACACGGGTGAATAACTCCCCATAGAGAACTGTGTTAAAATTCAAAATTCCAAAAAATCTGTAAAATAGCTGGGAGAAATGAGGTGTTTCATCTTCACTAACCTGGATAAGTGAGATATACCCTTTCATCCATCAAATTTCCAAGGCGGGTTCTTCAGCTCAAACTCTGTCCAAGGGTCCGCAAAGCCAGACTACGAGTTCTTTTCACTAAAAAAAAAAATCACCTTTTTTCTGTACATGCACCCAATGAAATATAGTTCCTTCAAATTCTATGAGAAAATCTTTCATCTTCCACCCAAAATGCACTTTGTAGAGGAATTCATTCTCAATATCTGCAGCTATCGACAGTTTTTTTTTTTTTTGGCCAAACTGCACTTCTGATTTTTGATTATTTTTTTCCATTTATTTGGGTATCTTTGGTACGATTTTATGAAGCGGTCAGGGGCATTTACAGGTGTGAGCCCTCTACTGTATGTAAACATGACGCAACCGTAAACGGTCGCGGGACAGTTTCAGATAGAACTGACTCCCCCATGATTTCGATTCTATGATAATCTTTCTTTTTATGTGGGATGGAGTGAAATATGTTGGTTTGTAGATTATCGCTGAAGTCCAAATAACGAAGAACAAAGTAAGCAGATTTTTTTTTGTTTCCATTTCAGAGCTTTTCATTTAATATTTTTTCTTCAACCTTTTCACAATGTTCAGGGAAACAAATGTAGGGTGGTCTACATGTATTTCTTAACTAATGGAAAACATGTACAGTACATGAATCAAGTAGCAAAGTTCCGAGTAAACATTGGTAAACAACGAGGTTCATGTGTACAATAAAAACGTAGGACCTATTTATACGTGATAATTTAGGTTGCAGAGGTTGACGCATGCTTGACGACCCACCGATGCCAGGCCACTCAAAAAACAAAAACAACAAAAACAAGAACAAGAACAAAACAAAACAAAACAACACAAAACAAACTAAACCTCAATTAATCCTTCAGCAACTATCGTTTTCTTACAACTTTTACTCATGGAAGGGAGAAGTAGATTTCAGTGAAATGAGACAGAGGATATAATTATAAACCCGACCAGAGAAATAAACTTTACACACCAACACCCCTCCCCCAGCAAGCACCCCAGTCACGGTCAGTGCACGTAAGGGTTAAGTGACGGAGGCCGTGAGTGATCCTGAACGTAACGGTTTTCGAAATTCAAATTGGTATCATTATGGACGACTAGTTTCAGGGGCTAAAACTCACATGTACTAGATAAATGTTGATAAAACAGACCAAAAGACGGAAAGGAATTAATCTGAAAAAAATATGTCATCATTATCATTCATGTCAAATGAAGTAGATAGATCTGCCAGTGTACCAATTCACATAAAAAGTCTAAGAGCTAAAAGGTCACATTTCCCTATCTCAACTTCAATATTGACAGGACGTGCATGATGGTGTATCAGAGTGTTGAGTGTTTAAGTATCTATGTCGGCGACAAAGCCAGTGTCCGCTTTGTCACGATGCCATATATGTTTGCTTCATTTGTCAATACAAAAATTAGCTAACAACATGAACAGCACAAAATACATTACCATATTACGTTACAGACTTATCTTCTCACAAACCTGGATGAAGTAACGGACCTATTTTTCTTTTAAATCTCGGATATCTTTAAATTCACCAGGTTCTGGAGTTTCCGATGGCGAAAAAAATTAAATATTAAGTCCAAGATAACAGGCTGCGTACAGAACAAAACGTCTCGAATTTGAAAACATTCATACATTCAGAGGTTTGGTTAGGGTGTAGTCGAGTTATCAAGTTGTCAATGAAAACTGATTTTCTGTAGTTTGTCTATTCATCTCATTTTCCATGATTCTCGACTTTTAGTCACAGTTAATGTTGATTATAACATTCTAAAGTACTTTACAATCATGATAATGTTTCACCTACTCAAAAGAGTCGCTGAATGATAACCGTGACCATAATTACTGATTTTAGTCAGAAAGTGATATCATTAATTACATATACGGATGATAGCAGAAATTTGTTTTACCGTTAGGATTGAACATGACAGTGCAGCTGCCTCATTAGTCAATTTCACAGTTTTTCCTCATGTGATACCTCCGAAGGCGCTGTATATATTGCCATTGTTTTATTTGTGATGAACACACGTATACTGTATAGATACATATATATATATATATTTGCTCATACGAGGAATTTATTTCATTATGGTGATTCAACATAGCAAAAATCAATAATCACAAAAATATCACAATAGTATAGCTGCATCACAAGTAAATATCGTTTCACAGTTCACAATTTTTCGTTATAATATACTGTTCTTCCGCTGTCTCTATTTTGTTACTCTTTTCGAGAAATTTCAATTAGTTGTCAGATCTCTTTTAAATAAAAAAAACCCCACAAAAATAGATAATCGTTTTGAAGTGATCTTACACAACATGTATATTCTATAGATCATGTATATCGTAAATTGTGAGAACAAGATTACATATGTGAGGATCATTATTATTTTCATTATCAACATCATGACCAACTAATCAAGTTTTCTCATCACTCTTCGTCTTTACATTGAAGTGGCTGCTAATCGGAACTCATTTTTCGTTGGCATTTGCATCATTTTGTATCATTTTCTGTATCGTGTAAAACTTGGGCGTCATAACCCACCATTCGTATAATTTGAATAATCACTGTACCAGTTACCAGTATCAGGGTGAACGTGAAATTCAATGACAAAACAAAATACATTAAACACAATTCTATGCTGGGAAAGTTCACTTTACGTCGCAAGAAGAATCCTCTCTGAACAATCGGCATGATCGTACTGTACATAATCTCAGCAATAAAATTAAACTTCCATGTATTACCAAGATCGTAGAGAACGTTTGAGTAGCCCAAATATGCATGATGCCTAGGTAATGATGTAAAGGAAAGGTAATCTGACAAACTACAAATACTGTAACATAGCGGTAAATGGAAGATACAGGCAGATTATCGACAGTTAACTTACATAATAGTACAACGACACTGTGATAATAGAATAAGGAATGTACATCTCAATCAAGTAAAGGTGTCGTGAGGAGATACCCCAAATAACTCCACCACATACATACAGTTGGACAGAGGAAGCAAAAATGTACTCATTCACCCTAAGTGGCTTTTGACAGATTTTACTAGATTTTAAAAGAATTAATCTCTGTGAAATCTTCAAAAGATGGACATGTGAGACAACATATTATCATTTAAATGATTAATTTTCTCTCTCTGCAACATTTTGAGAATTTTATTTGAGAATCCTCGGCTGAGCTCCAAGTTGGATCTTTGCTTGGCCCCAATAACATTTCCCAATACACAGGCTCAGCAACTGGAAAATGAAATCTAAATTACTGTACGATACTTTATGAAATGTTGCTCTTCACACCTTCTGAACATGAAATAGAAGACAACTCATATCTGTCTTATACACCGATAACGTTGGACCATTTCATTCAAATTTTATAGCCCTACAGTGGTTTTGTGTTGCATAAACATTTTCTTTTCATCACATTATTACAGCTCTACAGTAGCCGTGACAAGATTTAACTGATAAAAACTGGAAGACAGCTATACGCTGCATATGGTATTGCAAGTGTATTCATCGTAAAGATCATGGAAGGTGACAAGTCAGCGCACAATCAAATACAAGGCTATATGATGAAGCAGGATGTATGGATTTTGTTAATGCATCTGTCCATCTTCTTCTTCATACAGCGTGTTGTAGGTTGTTGCTGTTTACTTTGGATCTCTTCACACGTAGATATATATACATATACTTCAGTATAATCTCTATGCCTTCACATCATTTCGACCTTAGCTGAGCTATTGCGTTCAATGCATATCTGTTTGCAGCATAGTTTCCAAAGTATACTTCTTAGTTCATTCTCATCTATTCCTGAATTTCCAGCTTTACGCCAAAATGCCAATGAGCAGTACGATCAGGACAACGGCCATCATGAGCTTTCCAAAGATGCGAGTGTCTGGGATATCCGGGGTGGGGCTCGTCACGCTGCGCGTCTTCGTTGCCTTCGCTGTGTCTGCGGGCGCGCGAAAAATCGCGTCCCGCGCACCATGCCAGGCGTGTGGACCGACCAGACGATAGAACATGGGGAAGTTTGGCCCAAAAATAAACTTGTATGCCAGGGATGGATCCGTCTTCAGGAGATCTTTAAAGGCAGGTCTGCATCCTAGCTTCATCGCAATCATGTCCATGTACGGAATGGGTGGAAACTGATCGACGAGAAAAAGAGTATGGACAACAAATTAAGAACAAAATGAATCAACAAAAAGTTGCCAAGAAATGATAAAAAGAAAACCCACGTTATAACCGGAATGAAAATTCCACGTCACATAAACGTTTTTACGTGTTCAAATCACATCACAGTTTCTATCCCTACGAAATAATGCTCATGAAGATGAAAGAATCTTATCTTTAATAGTAAGATAGATTTGATGAACGAATTAGTGAAATGAAATTTGTGAAATTAATGAATGAAATATTTGAAAAGTTGAGGGCTTGACAGGGACAACCATATTCATGATAAATAATCCACAGTAGCGCACATAACACGACATAGTTTGTCATACAGCAGGGCTGAGCAGTTGACTTGTCCACCTTTGAATTACCTTCTATGTATGTGAACTTGTAGACGAATGAAGCCTCAAGTTCCTTAACTGTAATAACATCCTTCAACTTCGTATATTATTGTGACATCACTCTAAACGATCTTTGTAGGAGATTTGTATAAAAAGTATAATAACAAGTAGGGCCTACACATACACATACATCCACAGTAAAATCAAAAAATGAAATAAGAAATGTAAGTTATACACAAGTTATATCTCAATACAACACAGAAATCATATCATTATAAAGATGGCGTGTGTGACTGAAAGGCTCTGATTTTTTTTATAAATTTAGTAATATCGAAAGCAGATGCTGATAATACGAAAGTGATTAAAAATATGAAATTACTGCCTGCCATGTCTAAAGTATAAGAAAGCTCTATTCTCAATTCCTTGATAATGAGTGCGAAATGTGAATCATGGTTACAAGGTTGTAGTTGGGTGCACTTACGAATACTTTGTGATTGCCGAAGTTCTTGAAGTACATGCCCTTTCTTCTGGCTACATCTGCCAGCATCTCGTCCTGCCCTGGAAGCTGTACGGCTCCCTTGAAGACTCGGCCCGCCAGCCGTGCCTGCATCTCATAGACTGGGCCCTGAGCTCCGACCGAGGCCACAATACCAATGACTGCCATGGTGTGACGGGCCAGGCGGGGAGGGAAGACGTGCCAGTAGAGCTCCGGGTCGGGATGGTTGTCTGTATTTCAGGTAAAGAAAGACCATTGCACGTTATCTTCGGTGTTGACGTTGGTTTGCAATTACATTGTATTTATCTACAGACGTAAATTAAATATAAATTAAAAGCTATGCTCAAACTCTCTTTACAAGCAAAGTATGATAAATTACATAGCGTAGTGACAATTTCTTTCAAATTTGATAGAAAATTTAGTATTATTGTACAGTCATATGATTTATAGATCTTTGATTTCCTGAACGGAAATTCATCCAAATAAGAGAAGAAATCATATTCTTGCGTTGAAGTATTTCAGAATTTCGGAATGATAATGCAAGAAGATAAATGGCAGTATAGATGCAGATAAAATATACTAAAATGTATTTTCATACGTAGAAAACATATAGAATAGGAGTTTACGACAAATAGCTATAAGATGATGGCATCATCAAATCAAGGGATTTGCATCTATAATTGTGGCAACTGCCGGTGCTTTTTTTTTTTAAATAAGTAACAAGCAAACGTCAAATTCTAACTCTCGTGTAATGTCTGATTTCAGTAAATTTTCAACATCAGTATAATGTCTGATAATTATATTACTCTTTTGATGTATATATACGTGTATATCATTATAAATTGAGGAGGAGCATTCAACACTTTAAGTCCCTTCAGAAAGACTCATACTAGGGAGAGATGATAAAATTATATATAACTAGCAGACCACTCCTGCCATTCACGTACACGAACCACGGTAAACATGTAAAGGCCGTGTCACACCATAAAGCGGGGTTCCCACTATCACGATTGGCGCCACGATTGAAATCGTGGCGCCAATCCTGAAGGAATCGTGGTGATCTTATCAAATCTTATCAGATCTTGACGTCAGTCGTGGCAATCGCATTAATCGTAGAAACATTTTGGACGGTTCAAAAATTTTCTACGATTAACACGATTAATTGTTGATCGTGATCATCGCATCAGGTTGTCTTGGATCGTATCAAAACGCAGCAAATCTCATCTAATCGTGCTTCTTAATCGTGTTGATCGGGATCGACTTTTTCACCTCCCTCCTACTTATATGTATATGTTTATTCTTCTTTTGTTTTATATTTGCCCTTATTTTGCTCCAAGATCGTACATATTTTGCATTCCGCGAGTATTAGATATTTTTATACATATCATTATTATTACTATACATAGTTTTACCATAACACAGACGCACAAAAAAAGGGAGTTCCCCGTAATCAATTTGGGGTAATTTTTTAACAAACAAAAAAATAGCAAAACTAATACGACTGTGGTATGTCTGCACCTATTGACTAAGGTCAGTATAAAAATGAGAATGATTTCCTGAATCGTGCATGAGTGAGCACACATCAAAGGCAAATTTGATTACTTTTTAGAACTACTTTTACTTTTTACTTTTTTTGTTGGGTTGTTTGTTTGTTTGTTGTTGTTGTTGTTTTTTATTTTGGTGGGGGGGGGGGGGGGGTAAAGTATTGTTTCTTGTGTATTGCATATAATTATCAATCGCTGTTGTTGTTTCATCATCCATCATTTGACCCCTTCACATCTATTGTGACACTTTTCATGTTTTGTTTTTTGTGGTTTCGGGTTTTTAGAGGAAAATAGCTGTGTCTACTCTCATTAAACTGCAAAATCCATTTAGTTTAAGATTGTTGTCAGATAATGCAGCTAAGATCTAGCAACCCATGTCAAGTGAGCATAAGAAAGAGTAGTTGTGTCTTCATTGAGTAAGCATGTACACTTTAAAGATGGAGCAAAAACTGCAAAACTGTACGGTTGATATTGAATAGAAGAGGGCTGGCACAATGAATCCTAAAACAACACCACTGAAACATTCACCGGAAGCAGAATGTTTCTCACACCCCACGAAAACTTTTGTGACTTTTGAAAAGTGACCATTGTCACTCATACATGACTATAAAGATCACTGTCATTTTTCACATAGAGGTTAGTTAATAAGTGTAGCAACACCCCAGCGAAATAATTTTGCTTCAAACTTATTTTGTGTTAAAAAGTGACTTTATTTTAGGTGAGTTACTTCTCTGTTGTGTGTATATCGGTTTTGTTAAATACTGTTAAATAAAACTATTTATCAAGCCAAACCCACCAAACTTTCAATACCCCATGAGATAACGACATTTTGAAATACAAAGGCATATATACATACTATGCGAATATGAAATCAAACACATGAGCAATACTATAAGTTCGGTCAACTTTCTTATACTGAGCCAGCATTCAAAAAGATCCAATCCTCTTTTTTAGCTTCCATTTCATCATATTTTCTTCATGTGTTTCAAAGGAAGGCGAAAACCTTTTGTCTTTATCTTCTTCTTCTTTTTGTTTGTTTGTTTGTTTGTTTTTTTTTTTGGGGGGGGGGGAAGAGGGGGCAATGATTTGATCTTGCGTATGCAGTTTTTATTTTTTTTTTTTTTTGGGGGGGGGGGGAGGGGGTGATGAGGACGAGCATGTCGATTCAATAATCTTTAGGTTGAATTAGAAGAGGGATTTTCTGACGTTGTGGCTGGCCTAGGCGCTGCTTTCTCTCTGATGATAACGTAATCGTCATTCGCAATATTGCAAAGGTCACGTTGTCATCATCCTCACTCAGTCAACCCTTGCCATCATCAATGGTTGTGGATAAATAGGCCTAATCACTCTTCAGAAGTTATAGAAATAATGAAAGACATTGTCAGTCGGACTATAATATTCCCATTCGGGTCCAATCGCGCCTTAAATCGAGTCGCTTTTGATCCCGATCGTGAAAGATATCGTATCTTATCTCAACAGCCCGCATTGCTTCGCGGTATTCGTACTAAAACGTATCAGAACATAGCTGCACGCACAAGATCGGGGATCCCGATCGTAATGATCGTGTTAGATCGAAACCAATCGTAGACTCAATCGGGACAATCCTATTGGGTCATATTTGAATCGGAGACCACATCGTGATAGATCGTATTGCTTAGAATAGACCAATCGTGACCATATCGCATCCCAGCGGACCAACACGTATTGACTCGCATAACCTCGTATCCAAACGTGAAATTTCAGACGAGTTCAACAAATTTTCCACGATCAGTTACGAATGTCCAATCGTGGCGTTCGCAAAGGATCGCACGATAGTGGGAACCCCGCTTAACGCGGGCTTGTGGCGAGGAGGTAGTTTCCAGCACGTAGAAGATTTTCAGCGGGCGAACAAGAATGTTTGCAATTTTCATTCATGCCTTGTCATACCGTATGGGGGAACCTCTGCGGCTTGACTTGCGGGGAAACAAATTTACTCCAAGGAGCTCGCCGCACTTGGTCCGCACCTGACAGTATCTAGCGCGTAGTTGCCCGGAGGTGCTCACGCAAGTCCGATTTAATCGCAGCCAAGTTTTGAGCATGACCAAAACTTTTTCCGGGTGAGTCGCGGGAATGCCCGTAGAGGTCCACGCAGAACGCCAGTAGGATACCCTTAGCGGCAGCACTTCCCAGGCAATTCCCACGCAGGTACTTCGCAGTCCCGTATGCAGCCAAGATAATGAAATTCTGTGAGATTTCAGCCATTCCATTAGAGGAATTCCTTCACTAAGTTGTCAGCCCCCACGCGACTGGTACAAAGGTCACACAGTATACTCGCAAGTATAACGCGTCCAGCAAATAAGACACATGCGCTGACTCGCACAAATCCTTTTCCGCCCTCAGGAATGTCAGGTATGCTAGAAAATCCCTACACGTAACAAACCCGAGTAGCTTGCCCGGAAAGGTGTGACAGGGCCTAAACACGGTTGCGGGTAAAAAAATATGCGTGCGCACCTCCGGGCGACTACTTTTGAGATACATGCTAGGTACTGTCATGTGCGGATATCTACGGGGACCTCCGGGTAGTCAAAATTGTTCTTTGCAAGTCGCACTCAAGGCTGGTGTGACACGGCCTTAAAGCTATACCGTTTTTGGCTCAATTTTCACTAATTAATTTTACTGGTTAGGTATGAGTGTAATTCTATATTCCACGATTTTATTGCAGGTTTAATAATCACTTTTTGACTTACCTTGACTGCCCAATGAAAGTAAATACCCTCCCTCTCCCCCGTCAAAAAAGCACCGGCAAACCGCTAGATATAGGATTATGGTAGTCAACAGAGGACTGGAGACTTTCCTTGTACTGGGGATAATTGGGAGTTGAACTAAATCTAATTTGATCACCCTTTTATTCTGTTATTAAATAACCACTTCCTTTCCTTGTATTGCGGTAGTCGTAGTCTTTGCTTTGTTTTACCTTTGTTTGTCTGGGTTTATCACATTAATTTGCTTCTTCCTGCATTGATGTTTCATTGCGGTACAATATTCGAACTCTTCTTAACTAGCTATCCTAAAACCAAAAACAGATATAATCCCCCAAAAAAAAATCCAAACATACAAACAAACAGACACACACGAAAAACACACACACACACGAAAAACACACACACACACACATAAAACTACATGCGTTAGAGCTTAGTTTACGTGGTTCTAGCAACGTTACTTTTCCATTTGTGCTTCCGACGACGGAATTATTTCTTCGATTCAATTATCGTTTATGGGCAAAACGATCTAATAACTTGATAAGTTAAACTCTAAACAGTTTTCAGCACTTTTGCACTGTTTACATTCAGAATCAAACATGTTGGAATCAAAGTCGAAAATTCTGTACAAGATCTCCTCATTTCAATATCCTTTCTTCTTCATACTTTTTAAAAAATCTGACATACCCTAGGTTGTTTGCCAAGCTGACCTAATCTCAAAATGGAAAATTACACTCAAAATGTTACTACACGATCAAAACACCAGTTTTGATATTATTCACCAATCCCGGGTTCTTCAATACCGAGAACGTACCAGTATTTCTGTAAAATTTTCCTAATCTACCCGCAACATTTTGGGCGTTTTCTCGATCGTTATGCGGTATAGTTTCAAAACGTTAAACAACTTCCTGCCGCAAGTTTAATGTTTTCTTTGCGTTTTCATAAGTTTTGCTCTTTGCTTCTTGGCAACCAAAGATTTCTACAATGTTAAGCATGTGACAGGATAAAGATTTAGAGTAGTCTTATTCCAGTACACTGTATCCTCCCTATCTTTGGTCGAGGAAAGTATACAAATTCAATCAAGTCATAAATTTCTAATCTGGCTAGACTCACGTCTGAGAATGGATTCGTCCAAGTACGGAAATTTTGCTTCAAATCCAGTGGCAAAAACGACTGCGTCGACGTCATCGACTTCAGTGCCGTCATCGAATACGACGCCGGTCTCGGTAAACTGGGCGATCTTTGGTTTCGACTTCAAGGAGCCGCACCAGATGCGAATCTGGAGGGGAAAGAAATAAAACAATGATGCAGCCTTGTCTATAGTAACACTAATCTCAATTGTCAACCTCTGTACAAATGTATTTGTGATCTGCTGATCTTAAAATTTTAACCCGCTGATTGTGCTATAACACACGTTTCCCATAGACACCTGCCCGAGTAGTGGTACACTCGGGACCAGTCTTTAACGGGTTAACAAACATGTCGGAAAAAGGAACCGGCAGGAATTGAACCTTTCATTCTGCCTTCCATGCCTTCCGGGTACTACTACACTACTACCAGGCTATACCTGGTTGCCCGCAGTGACACGATAAACTTTGCACAAATACCCAGGTCCTGAAAAAAAAGGATTACTCTCTTTATATCTCATCCCACTCTCACTGTCGCTGACTGTGGTATCATTCAAAGAAATTTAAGCAGGGAAACGTACTTCAGAAATGCTCCATGGAAGATTTTCACTGACGTTAACTGATGTTATCAGTGCTTCACAAGAGTTTATCGTTGTCTGTACCATTGTCGTTGACCTCGTAAACATTAACTGATGAAGTTCTATTCCCTTTAGGCCTATACTGTTTCTGTTGTGTGTGTGTGTGTGTGTGTGTGTGTGTGTGTGTGTGTGTTTATGTTTTGTCACGGTGTTACCCTCTGCGTAAAATGAGTCTATAACAGCACGGTTTTTGTTTTCTTTTTCGCTTGTTTGTTCATTTTCCATCTATGAAGATGGCTGGATAGCCCATATTCAGCTGTAATGTGAGGTAGGACCACTTCACCGGGTAAACACCCTGCTCTTTGCGATGAGTGAATGAAGCGGGTTCTTTTACGTGCATGAGTTGTTACTCTCTCATACACGGGACCCCCATTTTATGTCCTATCTGAGGGACAATGATATGAAGCTACTAAAATGAAATGAGTTGAAATTCAACTCTAAATACTTTGCATATTTGTAAGTGACAGAATAGGCCCTATATGTCGTACTCAATATTTCCCATGTAAGACTATAATAATTCAGTATGATAATGGTGTTTTAGCATTTTTCATGCATTTGAATATCATCGTACAGTTCTGTCTCGAAATACTGTCCGGAAATTCTGTCTGGAAACAATTTCAGAAATATAGTCCTAGCCATCGCAATGTCAATTAATGTCTTTAACCAGCGAGTGGGTTAAACGTTGCTATGGTTACTATCTTACTTGCACCCACCCCAATCTCATCGTTGACCATAAGACTCGTGGTCTGGAAGAGCGGTCTCTCCGACTGCAGCCCGAGCTGATCCATGTTCATGCGCTCTCTGACGTGCAGCCGTATCAAGTTTCGAAACACTGGCCTCGGCAATAGTCCGGCCAGCCGTCGGTTGACGAAGGTGTCAATGGGCGTGCCACCCGGACCCTCCCGGGGAAGTACCCATGCACCTGTTTTCGTGGATAGATACGTCTAAAAGACGGGGAAAACAATAGATAGGTAGAAGATGGGGGAAAACAGACATCAAATTCATGTATCTTAATGTCTGCGAACGTGAGCCACCAACATCAAATCTTGGTCGCCATCAAATCAAACAACCACACCAAACCTCTACCCTGTCAGCAGCAGTGAAAACACTATGGATCAATTTGACATAAATCCATGATACATGTTGGTAAATATGACTGACATGAATACAAATCTCAGTTATCCTTTTTCATCGTGAAGTGAATAATAGTCTATCATAGCAGTACGACATTGTACAATCACACAGTTTTCCCCCGACAGTTTCTAATTGTGTTTCACTTGATGACACGTAACCAACAGGTTGTAGTCGGTTCGTGACATTCATTTGATTACATACAATCATTATACATGCCTTACAGCTGTACAGACAAGGAAAACGTATCCGCTCGAAACCTCTGCATTGCAATCATAAAAACACACAAGGTGACATTACCTGCTTTGCGTGTCGACTAATGTCAACTGCTACATCACCAGCAGAATGTGACCCACCTAAGTATATAGAATGGAAATACAGTGTACCATAAGCTTTATGATCAACATACACTGTGTCCAGATTTCTGTGAATTATTGACTTGAATACGTTCAACAACCATCTCCCCTCTATCTCTCATAGATACAATATGATTATGTTATGATTAGCATACATTCATGTTAACAGACAAGCGAAATGGCGGCATGCAGAATGCATCATGCGATGTTGCCAAATTTAAAGGGTGTGTACAGTTCTGGTCGAGGTGAGGATTTAGCTTTTAACGTTTTGCGAGATATTCAGAAACCACTCTATGATATGTCAAAGAGCATGCATTCTAAGGGGTATCAAAAGTTTATTTGATGAAAATCGGTTTTGAAAGTGCTGAGATATCCAAAAACAAGGTGAAACAAGGAGATCTAATAAAGTTGTGGACTGTCGCCTTTTATTATTATCACTTTTTTTTGATATCTCAGCCATTTGAAAAACAATTTTCATCAAATAAACGTTGAATCCTTCTTAAAATTACATGCTCTTTCATATTTCATGAGAGGTTTCTCATTATCTCACTTAAGAATATTCGAAACATGAATCCGCACCTCAACCAGTACTGTACAGTCCCTTTAAAGCAACTGACGAAAGCAGTTACATCAGAGGAGTAGTTAATGCGCTTTGGTTTCAGCGCTTGACAGTGTCATAAATCATCTTGTAAGATATCCTCAGTATGACCATTTACTCTATCGATATGAGACATTCATACAATTCCCATGATATGAACAAGTGAAGTTTTGACATTGTACAAAGCACTTTATCTAAAGTCGCAAAACCTTCCAAATCGTTGTCATATTTATAAGGGGTCCCGTACTTTGTCTCAATGAAAAAAAATGATTTAATTTACCGACGACAACAACCGTCTTATCGGCATACTCTCGTCCATTCTTGAAGTCGCCGCTGTGCTTGATTTTCCCGCGAAAGTCTGACATCCCGGGAACGTCCGGTATGGACACTTCAGTATGCCGACCCGTACAGACGAATACGGCATCAAATATTTCCTCCTCCTCACATCGCCCTTCCGTCTGCGTTGTAACCCGCCACTGACCTGTACACAGATATTGTCATTTAAGTACTTATCACATTTATTTTTTTTTTGGCCTTTTGTTTCTTGATACGGTGTCACACAAAGATTTAAGTGTCAAAATGCTATAATCCATTCGTAAGGAAATTGATAACATTGCATGCGCGCAATCGGTATTGGAGTATACTGAAAGCCAAGTTTGCATGACACTGAAAGCGTTAAAAGTTTTTAAAATTCAAAAGTAAGGGAACGGGATGGTTTGGATCGCCCTTACTCGACGCCATTTTTTATTCCACATTCAAACGTCCGACCAGTGTCCACGCATCGAGCATCGCACATCGAGCAAGATTTCTTGAACCAGAATGAGATGCTCAGCAGCTTCGGGGCATGCCTTTTGTTCGAAACGAAATTCTCGTCAGAAAAAAACCCAAACGACAACAACAATTTTTTTGTGGCTAAATAGAGTGGATGTGGAAACAGTCTACCAGTCATTTCACGCACTCTGACTTGTATTCCTATATCACAAGGCAATGGATTTCTGTGTCGATTAGATGAGGGAATTTGCCACCGTCTCAATAAACATTCTCGTTGGTAAGAAAAAGAAATAAATACACTGTACAAGCAGAGATCATAATATCATTTTTTATGACTACAAAGCCCCAACTCCTACAAAAGTCGTCATTTCTATAGTTAATTATGACGTCATAATAACATGATTACTAGCAAGTACCAGTAATATATGATTGAGTTGAAAACAACCGGGGCACATGATATTTCCCTGCGTTGCTCCTCGAGAAATAAATTTTGAACCACGCTAATGCCCGAGCATGAGTCAACGACTGATGATAGGATTGTCTTCCCGCTCTACGTCATATTCCTCACCTGTTTGCTCGAAGTCGTCCGTCTGTTCAACGGCTTTGACGAACGTGTTCAGCCGTATGTATCGCTCGAGATCGAATTGCCGCGTGTATGCCCGGTAGTACTCGAGGAGGTCTTTGCGCCGGAGATACGGAGGCAAACTTCCCTCAAAGGGAAAATCGCTGAAGCACATCATATCCTTGCTGGAGTTGGTAAGGAGGCTGTCGTATACACCAGC
Source organism: Diadema antillarum (assembly GCF_040938485.1). Classification (NCBI taxonomy): domain Eukaryota; kingdom Metazoa; phylum Echinodermata; class Echinoidea; order Diadematoida; family Diadematidae; genus Diadema; species Diadema antillarum. The sequence goes on from NW_027270983.1 coordinate 669,037, forward strand.
CGCAGGACATGGCCCAGTAGGTTTCTCATCCCTCAGCACCCAGATTCCACCTTTGGAATAGACAAAGAGGAAGGAGTGAAGTGAAGTGAATGAATGAATAAATGAATGAATAGACTGATTAAGTAATAGTAAATAAAACAAATAATGAAAACGTGAATATACATATGAATCAATGTGTATAAGCAAATTGCATTTAGGGCCTTCTTGATGACCATGACTTTTAAGTTCTACTGATATTTCATTTCATTTCATTATCAAAATTTCCACACAAATTACATTTATAACATGCAACAATGCATATATCAAATATATGGACAGGCGAGAAAATCAAAGATAGTTCTGCCAAACCTGTGTCCGAAGAAACGTATTCAGTGCTCAGAAAAATGATAAGAGAGATAAAGAATCATGTACGATTTGTAGAACTTAATTCAGAAGCGAGTGGCCGAACGGACTTCAAGGGTAATCATGCAATCTTGACATGGTGATCGTCTCACGACATTCATGAAATCTGTAACATTTTCTCCGAATATTTCAGCGAATTTGACATTTCCAAACTGCTGGATCTTAAGCAAAAATCGATCACGTTGATAATATTAAGGCCATCATTTCTCCATTCATGTCAACAACAACAACAACAACAACAACAACAACAACAACAACAACAAAATATCATAGTGAAGATTTGTGTGCAAGAGAATGGGAAACTTTTACGGTTGTGTTTCTTTTTAAGTTTACTCCATCCATCAAAATCGATTCGAACTTGGGGTGTGATTTTACTTTAAATGGAAAAGCAGTCACTGATAATGTGGGATCCTATAGGGCTTCTTGATCATACGTTTAATTTTATTTGATCTTTATACATTGTCGATCATCAAGTATATCGACAAATACAACAAACCTTACGATTCACAAATAGACCAATTACTAATAGTTCGTGCTTATGCAGTTGTTTACATCTTCATCAACAAAATTTATCTCAATCAACGACAAAGCTTGTTGAGGTTTTCCCCACGTAACTAAATATAGTGCATGGCTTGAAACATATGCTCAGAAGAACAGATTGATTGGATTTCTCCATCTAAGGTTTTCGGAGAATAAAGTTACATTTAATTTGATTTTAAAGAGCTGATTACATCTCTCGTGACTTACCGTATTGGTCGGTCTGTTCGAAGCACACTGGTTCAAAACCCTCCTCCAAACACGTTTTAATGGACACAAGGCCGCTGACCCCTCCGCCGATAACAGCCACTTTCTTGACAGTCATGATGGTATCAGCAAGATCACTGTGCACAGATATTGAACGCACAAGATCATACATACATTCCCGAAAACAGATACACCAGAAACATGTGAACGTGAGCCCCCAGAATAAAACGAAGAAAACAGAGGGGAAAATGATGCGTGAGAAGTAAAGACCAAGAGGCGAACCAGTTCATTAAGGTATCGTATGCAAATACAAACGTACCCCACACACGCACTGGTGTATTACATACACCATAAGTGTGTATAAGGCTATATTTTCTACAATGGACTGATAAATAGCTGGATTTCAAAAGACAGACACGGGACGATGGGAATCGATGATGTCTGATGATGTCAGATTGACCCGAGTAACCAGTTAGGCCTACTACAGGTATTCATCCCATCTACATACCTGCAGGTTGCCAGATTCTAGGCGGACCCCATACGAGTCACGATCTTGATGGGAACGACCCGTGTTTAATGCCGTACCCGTGTTTAATGCCATATCCTCAAATATGCAGGCATTCATAATAGCTGCCGTCTTTTTTAGATGATATACGTGGTTACGATGAGTTATGATATCGCATTACTTCTTGATCACACATGTAACTTCCTATACTCTGAGTTTCCTCGCTCCCTATCTCTTCCGTGAATCTGATTTCGCTTGCTTACAGACGCATTCTCCTGAAAACCAGGCCGCGTGGACAATAAGTGTCAGTTTGTATATTGAAGGAACAAATTACATTTACTAATGTTAATGAAGGCAAACCAAACTCTGGCCTCTTAATGTGTGGTAAAATGAATCATCCCAAGACCATGAAAAAACACATGGGTTATTCATTCCGGTGAATATTGCTATACAATGAGTTGCAAAATCGATACTTGGAATAGGCTAATGGATTGCACTGAGCCAAATTTAGCTTAAAAGTGTATAATGAGAGGTTCTTTTTTTTTGGGGGGGGGGGATCTTTCTATTATGACTTCAGCAAACATGTCTCTAAATCTTTAAAAAAAAATACACGGGGAAAATCAAGGACTATATAGATGACTCCACGAGTATTTGGTGTTCTTTGAGAGAAATCACCAATACGTATATAGTGTACGTAATTCCTGAGAAACTTCCCCGAAGAAATACATATTATGCGCTAGGAAAAAGTCAACAAACTTTATTAGGTAACCTCGAAGACTGAATAGCCAGGAAACAAATGATACACACGATGGTAATTTTGTCACCTACATGCAGTGCAATCAATGAAACATTGAGCAACCAGAGAAATGCTGCCTATTATCATAAAATGCACAAAGGACACTCGTTATGTGATCCTGATACAGACACGGCAGAGCGCTTTGAAAATCAAGATTAGTTCAATCGTTTTGGTCCAGCATAGATCAGACTGACACAGATGTTATCTATTCCTGCCAAATTCAGTTCAGTTCAATTCAATTTTATTTTCATTTCCATTAAATAAACAGGGAAAATTATATACAATGCATTTACAGAACATATTTGTAATAATTTCAAAAACGTACAATAACAAAATACATGTGATCATGAGTAACAACATGATTGCATTTTTAAGGTATATACATACAGACATAATATGCATAGTACAAGGATGGGAATGAAAATGGAGGATCCCACTAAAAAGCCAAGCTTGTACCATATGGGACCCTCAGAAATACATAAGAGAACGAATAACGACTTCATGAAACTACAAACAAATATATGAAACAAAATCAGAGAAACCAATGTCAACTGACATAAAATGAAATAACAGGAGGGAACGAAAAAAAGGAAAAAGAAGAAAAAAGGGAAACAAGAAAAAAATGAAACTGCAACACACGCCATCGATGTGACAATGCCTTACTTTACAAGGACATAGATGGAGCAGAAATCATGGTATGGTAAACTCACTGAAATCTAATCTTTCGTGTGGGTGTGAAACTTGTTAAAACAAATCTTTAGTGGTAATCATACTAACACCACGAACACACATTTGCAATATAGCACTTTCCCGGGGTATTCCCTATCGCACACATATTGCAATAAATATTGCCATAACAATGGAAAAATATGGTTCCTTCGCTATTTCAAACTAGCGACCTGTTTCTATTCTCCCAAGTCTCTCCAATTTGTTAAAAAGACTTGCACAAAATGTACTTTACATTAATTTTGGATGAAAAAAACCCAAGTTATTACTATGATATCTTTGCTGATGCCATTTGTGTATTACCATCCAACCTAGATCTACAAGCTGCCGTAAGAATTCTTAAGACCAAATTGTCCAAAACTATTCAACTGCAATAACTTGTCACTAAACTCAAGAAGATTAACCTCCTTATGTGTTTTAAGAAAAAAAGATTATGTTTAGGCCATAAGACAGGTAGCAGTAGATGATCAGTTGCTTGAAAAGAAAGATAACATGTTTCGTGGAGTCTTGCCAAATGGTAACATAAAATGGAACGACCACGAGTAATAAAGCTGTAACAAGATTTAAACTATGAAAATTAAAGCCGAATCATGTGCCGATGAAAGGCTATTTCATGCTATACAGCTCCCTATGTGCTGTGATTATGTCTCCTACATACTGCAATATGATATGGGCCATCTCAATCTCGTGTAACAACGTCTTACTCCTAACGAATGAATTTATGTTCATACAAACAGCAATACATTCTTTTACAATGATTGTAATTGCACTTATATACGTGATCCTAAAAGTGGAACATATACTACCGGAACCCATTACCGAGATTAGAACCTTGAAGTCTCCGTATATTCGTGTAAAATGTAGCTGTCATAAATACATATCACTTTGAATACATATCGATGTTTTGAGAGTTGTGATATTCTATAGGCGGTTTAGCGAACGAGAAGCTCGGCAGTTATGCATCATGTAAATAAGTTGCATGCCCGGACAAAATGGCGACAAAATAATCATGTTCAGAGCAAAAAAGACGATAATACTCGCCAGCCAGTCAGAGCTGAAGAAGTGACTAGATAGGACGAGTCACAAAACTCTACTCTCAGTGATTTTCACAAGCTAAGTCTAGTCGAAGAGATTTAATTACGTGTTACACGTATCACCATACAGTATACTTCCTGGATTAATCTACATTGACAAACGATTATGGTATAGGTGCTATTATTTTCCCCTTCACATTTACATCTCTTACAATCAAAAGCAGTTCACCTCCCTGTTTTCTTTTTTCTCTTATTCTCTTGAATAAAGTCCCTTAATCATTCATTTGATACAGCTACTGCAATCATATAAAACTACAATTAAGCTAAACCGAAGTATCGAAATTATCACGTCAGTTAATGAATATTTTATCTCGCGTCATTTTATTTTTTTTTAACACAAAATAATTGCATAATATTCTATCAAATGATAATTTCTATTTTGTATTAATGTATGTACGACGATGGTACGGAAAGCAGTGGACGAATTAAGATAAGGTACAATAATAGACCAGTTCGTAATTCCACTTTGCGCATGAGCAGAAAAAGGTCATTGTACCAACAGGCATTTTGGTTTGTAAATTCACTGAGATATGCATCTGTGGTGCGATGATTATTCATGTGATCCTTATCTTAATGGTGCTTGCCAGCACATCCACCTGACAGCAGAATGGTATTTCGCAATACAAAAGGAAATAGGCTGTTATTGCATTCAATACAAAACAATGAAATGGATGCCTGGTAAATTGTCAACTGATGGGGTATTCTGATCACCTGATCTAAACGCAAGTTCATTCTCTATTTGAACATGAATTCTATAAATTGTTACGTCGGGCAAGCTTATGCATTATGCCGCTTTGAAATCGAGTGAAGTGCCTAACGTACTGAGAAAAAAGAAAAGTTCTTTCGTACACATATTGTGTAAAAAGGAAAAGACAGAGCAATCATGCTCACAAAACAAGGATCGGAAAAGAATCATTCCTTAGGTCAGTAGATAGTATTGGTATATATCATTACAATCTCGATGTGGGGAAAAAGGAGAAGATTTTTCTCCAGACCCATATTCTAATTTGTCTATACTTCGTAATTCCTCCATAACGAGAATGAAATGATGATGATGATGATGATGATGATGATCATGATGATCATGATGATGATGATGATGGTGACAGAAACAAAGATAATAAACATTATAAAACATACTAAGTGTGATTATAAAAAATTGGAGATTGACAGACTTGTAGACCATGTGGAAGAATCACGATACCAATTACAAGCGTGTTATTGTAACACACAACAATCAAAAATACGCCTCCCCTTTTATTCTGGTCCTGGTTGAAGGGGAAAAAAGTTTTATACGCAGTCATTAGTGAAGAAATACGTGCGCTTGAGCCGGATTATTTTTTGAAGTGAAGCAAGGTGCCTTCTCTCAGCCATGATTCCATGCAACAGCGCATGAGTCTTGGATGACTTGGCATTCTATATATATTATACGAAAATATTAGAGACATTGGCGTATACTTGGTTCTTAAGTGCCAACAATCCACTTCCCTCTGAAATAATGATAGCACATAGTGATGTCATCTCTAATAAAAGTTTCGTTTCACAAACCCTCACAGAACATGTCTCCCTGAAATAATGGTAGTACTGTAGTGAGATCATGGCTAATATATAAAGTTTCGTTTAACAAACCCTCAAAGAACATGTCTTACTAAAATAATGGTAACGTCATGGCTAATATTAGTTTCGGCTTACATCCTTCACGAAATAATAAATCTTTGTTAAGGATATACCTAGTATTGAATGAAAATCGATTTCGAATTGCTAATGGTGGTTTATGTGGTATATACGGCCAGCCACTTTTTTCAAGAAAGCCTTGCCAATGCTTCTCTCCCTCCCTCTCTCTCTCTCTCTCTCTCTCTCTCCCTCTCTCTCCCTCTTTTGATATGTACTGTGCTGTGTGGTACTGTACAGTTGCACTCATATCATTAAGCTCAAAAAGATAAATTTTAGAAATAAAAATACTCCATGTGATGAAAAGAGCTCTTTTGACAATGCATTACACGCTGTGGGTTCATAAAATGAGAAATATGATAAATTTTGTTCAGCATATACAGCCTAATTTATATATTTATATACGATATACATGAATCAATCTGTGGCAGATCGCAGTTCGTACACCGTATACGAGTGTTCATGCATTAACTTAAAAAAGGAAGAAAATATCAAAAGCATGTTGAATTTGAATTCTTGCCTAATGACCAGTCACGAAGAACATTTAAGTTCCTATTAACCACTTTTGAAACACACACACACACACACACACACACACACACACACACACACACACACGCACGCAAATATACAGGGTTAAGGGATGCAGAACACGTGTTATGTGTATGGATGACACTCTACAGCTTTTGCCACACAAGATTGCTCTTTGAGTATAAAAGAGAGACCCTACAATAAAAGTTGTTATAACGCCATTTATCGCATTCTATTAAGTAATGCAACTTTGTTTCCGGTTGTCTAGTACCAGCGCAATTACTGACCTCTTCACCTGTTAGTCTTCTCAGCAAAAACGATGAAACTGAATGCCGCAGGCCTACTTGCGTTCAGTACGAACTTGTCAATGTAACATCAGAATGCTGTGTATACTCCTCATAAATATACCTATAACGTCGAAAATGATTACTCGGTGCGTTATAACCATTTTCATGACTAGAATATTCGATGTCATCACAGTTATTTTTTTGGGTGTGAATTGTGATTCTGTTATATCTTCAGCATACAGATTGTCTTTCCTACATTTTGTCTGCTTTAGTATTGATAGATCATTTTTGGCCTGCTTTCTGACAAAGCATGTTTTTAACTCCGAGTACGTGAATGCTTGTAAAATAACCTTTCATCATCAATATCTACACAATCGGGAGATAAAGAGTTCTCGAATCAACTTATTATTATCATTATTTTTTATCAAAATATCCCTAGTTAGTCAAAGCAAATTTTGTGCTAAACCCTGATAGATTGTTCTTTTTTTATGCGAACAAGGATTCGATAAAACCCCATTTTACGAACAGAGTGGTATGTATTTCTCATTGATACACTCCCCCTGTTGTAGTTTCTGGCAATATACTATGATGATTATGGAAGCAATTGAAGTCTACATTGTGCGATATTGATAAGCTAACAAATTTGTCATTACACGAGTATGGATATTCATGCATACCACGACATTAAGTTTAACGACCGTTATTAATTCAGATATTCATTGCATTTCATTTGTTCAAAATAATTTTCAGCAAATGATATGTGTACAAAATACATTATGCAAACAAAGAAATATACACAGTCTTCATAATTCATCGAAATGTAATATGAATTCACAATATACTAGTGAATTGTGAAGCAAAGAAGCATGATATTTCATAAATAATGTTGAAAATGAAGGAGAAGCTAAAACCATTATTAATGAGATACAGAAAATGTTACCATATTGCATGTACGGGCAAAGAAACGTATCTAAAGTGATCATGACATCGACGACAAAACTAAACGAAATGGGGGGGGGGGGGAGGAAAGGGTCATTAGTTGAGTTTAGAATGGATCATCTTCGGAAGGAGAAGAATACTGCAAGACATCAGATTTGGGTTGGAGGAATTGTATACATTAAAGTAATAAACTATTTGAAAATTATTATGTTTAAAGTTGTCTGCTTTACAAGCTTGTTATCACAAACTTTCAGCCGTCTTGGCTCTAAATTATTATATTCAAAATGATATAAGGTTATATAAAAGGCTATTTTACGGAAAGATTAAAAAACTTGCTTGTTATTGACACGTTAGAATAACAGAAAATACAGAAAGCAACTCTTTTTCCAGAGGTCGTTTTTAGCTTGTTGATAATGTATCTCTATACATAGTCTATTGCCAAATAGTATTGAAGCAAACGTTTAGTGACAGAATCGATTAACGGAAAGGGAGTGCAAATATGAAGTATTTCAGGCAAATAGATCGAGTAATAATCGTCTCAAAGATCAATCTCTTTATCATTATACCTATCGGTTACAACAAATACATTGACAAGAAAAACATATATCATAAGAATGTAGCTACGTGAGACTTACCAGTATGCAGGAGGTATACGACTACCGCTGTGGTTTGTAGCTCACAACTCCAGGAAAGAGGCACATTTGACCCTTAGCCCGTTAGCTCTGGCGTGCGAACATTGAATGAATGGTTGATCAACATGTGCATAATTATTATAATAACGCAATCATGTAAACTACACGTAGTTTTACTAGTTTCATTTCACGCCAAACTATAAAATGCAAGGCCACAAGAACCACACGCAATCAAGGTATCGGAAGAGAACCGACATTTCTGTGACTTTCTCTCTCTCTCTCTCTCTCTCTCTCTCTCTCTCTCTCCCTTCAAAAAAAAAAAGGGATTCCCTACGGGGATTTTTTGTATTTCCTCTGCGGTTTTTGAAGTTTCTCTGTACAGTATTCTCTTTCCCAGATATCCTGTACATTGTCTTTTACACGACTAACAGGGGAACTCTCCATCGCTGCAGAATCACTTTCAATATCGACAACATTATACGTCTATCTACTTTTATGCATAGACATGGTATTATCAGACATATCATTGCTATGCATAATTATACATAATACAATGATGATCATACTATTATAGAATTACAAGGATGATGATCCCGAAAAGTAATTAAGGTTACACGGTATCAATCAATTAATCAATCAATCAATCAATCAATCAATCAATCAATCAATCAATCAATCAATCAATCAATCAATCAATCAATCAATCAATCAATCAATCAATCAATCAATATATATATGCATGTATGTATATATACACACATACAAAATGTAGATTATAGTTATAAGCGTACCGTAATTGTATTATTTTTTTTTCCTTGTCATTTTAATGTGTCTACAACGTATGTTTGTGATGCATAGTATTGTATGTGTAGGGCCTCTGAAAATAACAGTGTTTGTAGCCACTGACAGAACTACTCTACTGGAACAAAGTAAATGAATGAATGAATAAATAGATAAATAATAAATAAATAAGTAAATAAATAAAATGACGATAGTATTAAAACAATGATGATCCCGAAAAGTACTTAAGATAACATGTACCAATCTATCTATCTATGTTTATGTAAATGTATATGCATTCTTTTCTTCTTTTTCACTCATCTGTTAAACTGAGCACAAAAAAAGAATAATAAGAAGAGAAGAACAATAATAGAAAACTCACTTTGCAATCACGGAGTTGCGAAGGGAGAAATTTCTTTGTTCACAAGCCTTGCATTTATAATCCATTATGCTATTTTCATGAGGTTCTATAAGGTCATTTTCTGTTGTTGTTGTTGTTGTTGTTGTTGTTGTTGTTGTTGTTGTTGTTGTTGTTGTTGTTGTTTGTTATGAGCATTGTGGCTAGGCGTAGTGCTACAATACGTGGTTTTGCAGGGCGTGTTCCGTTTTTGCAGTAAATGGGTTGGGAAACCACATTATACCTCCGGTCACGAGGCCACTCGATGATGATGAGCTATGTGAAAGTGAAAGTACATTGCCATGCCATTTCACGACTATGCGTATTTTTATTATGTGACCGTGCATCACAAAACAAATAAAAAGTCACACTCCTTGATTGGACGTGAGGACTCAAGAAAGGTGAAATGGGTCACCGAGTCAATTTTTAGTTTTCCATATTTTCTGAAAGATCTTTTCTTCTTCTACATTATTCTTGATGAGTTTGGGATCATAAATTGAATGGGAAAGTGGGTTTTCAGCAATTTTTCTACAACCCCTTCTATGGTAGAGTAGTGTGATCAGGTTTTTCATAGAGGCCCCTTTCATTTCTTGAAAATCCTTTCCACCCTCCTCACTTTCAACTCTGATAACTTTTGAAAGGATGATGCTACTGCTTTGAAAGTTGACATTTATCATGGGCAGAATGTGGTTATAGAGCATGCTCAATTTCAATATTTCAGCTTAATCTGATAATCCCTGCATAATTGCTACAATGGTTTACATCATGTTTTTGTCCCATTCATGACACAGGAAGCACGGCACCCTGTACCGCAGAGCCTCTTTTCTCAGTTCACACTTTCTAGAGTGTGTGCTTTCTTTCCAATATTAATATAGGTTAGGAGAATCCATTTGAATTGAGTTATACATCATTTTAAAGCTTGAGAGTCTGCTCTTTCAGAATCTGCCCTTAACTAAAAATCCATGTCTGGCGACTTTTTGTTGGTTTTGTGTTGCGGGGTCACATATTATGTAATGAGCCTTTCATCATCGCGTTTTCTTTCATCTGCAAGTCATCCTTTTTTTTCTTTTACTTTCTCTCTCTTTAATATTATCGATCATAATTCGGGTCAGCATAATGGAGAATGAAACAAAAATGTTTGTCCTTCAAATTGCATTTTTAAAATGAAAAACAAACATTTCCTCAACTTGTTACTGGTATATGCTAAAGTTAATATCATTTCCCTCTTCACTGAAGAGAAAAGTCATGTGCTCTTTCATTATTATACCCTAAAAAGGTACAAGTGTGCTTAATTGGCTTGATATTTTCCTGATCGCCCTGTGGTGACGTCACGAAATGTTGTAGTCCTCTCATCCAACAATAATGGCAATGATGGCACCGGAAATTTAAAACTTCATAACTCCTAAAAGGATTGTCTGATTACCTTCATAATATCATTTATCCTCGTAATCATAATATAT